>NC_138159.1:10926200-11176200 GCF_964199315.1 Orbicella franksi
ATTGTTCTAATCTCTGTCAGTCATTTGTCTAAAAGAAAAAAAAATGAAAAGATGAAGCTCATCCCGTGTAAACCATTCTGACAGGTCAGTAGGCAGAAGAAAGGAATTTTCAGAAGAGAAAAAAAAATTTAAAATATGGATAAGAGATTTCGCATTACATTTATTGCGGCGAATAAATTGTTTTATTAAATCCATTTTGAAATCACTGGCTATCCTTGCAATCTGATTGGCTCTCAATGGTGCGATTTATTCACGAATCGCACTATTTTTTGCTCTAAATCACATCTTTTTCTCAGCCATTGAGAATGGGAAAGTAAAACAAAACAACAAATCAGATTTCAATATTAGTTTAAAGTAAACAATAAAATTTCAGGAAAATGAAAGGCAAAAAGCCATTGTGAGGAGAATTTAGCAACTAGTATTGCCAAAACTTTGTTGTTATTGTGGTTTTTTTCCAAAAAACTTGACGAATGTGATTAATTACAGTTTCTAAATGACGATTATCAGCTCCTTCAGGCTGAACACCTACATTAATGGAAGTTTCCAACTTTCAGTGTCCATTTTGATGAATATTTTGGCGAATTTTCTTCAACATCTGCTCAAAATCCGTATGATACCGAGTCCAGTAAAACATAAACAAACGAAAACCACACAACAACAAATTCAGGGCCATCTCAAGAAGGTAGATGTTTCCACGTTTCTAGTAGTTTCAAACGAAGCAACAAAAGAGCTCAACTCTGTCGCTGTGAATAAACATAGTCAAAATACACCCCGCTCCACAAAACAGTGAATGAATGAACGTCTTACGAAGCTGGTGTTAGTCCCGCCATCTTGGAAATATCTTGAAACAAATGGCGTCGCAAGAACTTGACAAGGTCCTGAGTATTGAGTCCTTCGCCGAGGTCACAAAAAGAAACGGAGATGATAACGAGCTGGACTCCCTTAAAATCATGCCATTAAACGGTATGAAAGAAAAAAAACGTACCATCCACTCGGCATCGTGCACTCGAGGGAGTTTCACAACTCAAAAGAAATCCATCGCAGAATTACGCAGGATGCACCTTCAAATTCCTTCTCCAAAGACAATGAAAAGTCTCAGCTTCAACCACAGAAGAAAGAAAGACCTTCCATCATTGATTCAAGCGACGAGAATTGAACTTTTATACCTGAGGCAGACTATTTTCGTTCTGACTTCAAAACCGCTTGTTTCTTTGTCATGCTCGGATGAGTTTTCGTCACATGACATCGTTTTGCATACTAAATGAGACGTAAAGGCGTTTCCGGTTCCGCTTTTTTTTAACAAACCGGCGACTGGAACAATACACCAAAAGTCTAAAAATTAAGGTGATAAAATTGTGCGATTTCAAAATGGATCTAATAAAGTGGCAATTGAACTTCATGTCGTGAAATTTTGGTCTGGAAATCATACTTGTGATTTCAAATCGAACTCGCGCTACGCGCTCGTTCGATTTTGAAATCACGCGTATGATTTCAGACCAAATTGCACTCCACTCAGTTCAATTACCATTATTTAACCTATCTAGTTTCAATACTCTCCTCTCGATATTAAAGGCCTTGCCGTATTCTAAGCTTTTCCTCTTTCTCTTCAAAGTTTGATATGAAAAAACTGCAGAGACTGAATAAATCTCAAATATATCGTTTACAAAAAATGACCGGTTTAGTAAAATTTTTAAGGTGGTTAGAGACGGTTATCATAATTGGCTGCCAATTAAAATTCGTTCGTAAGTATTCCAATCCTCCTAACTGACTTTGGTTTTAAAGTTAGTAAGGCTACTTTAAATACTTATTAAATCCATTTTGAAATCACTGGCTATCCTTGCAACCTGATTGGCTCTCAATGGTGCGATTTATTCACGAATCGCACTATTTTTTGCTCTAAATCACATCTTTTTCTCAGCCATTGAGAATGGGAAAGTAAAACAAAACAACAAATCAGATTTCAATATTAGTTTAAAGTAAACAATAAAATTTCAGGAAAATGAAAGGCAAAAAGCCATTGTGAGGAGAATTTAGCAACTAGTATTGCCAAAACTTTGTTGTTATTGTGTTTTTTTCCAAAAAACTTGACGAATGTAATTAATTACAGTTTCTAAAATGACGATTATCAGCTCCTTCAGGCTGAACACCTACATTAATGGAAGTTTCCAACTTTCAGTGTCCATTTTGATGAATATTTTGGCGAATTTTCTTCAACATCTGCTCAAAATCCGTATGATACCGAGTCCAGTAAAACATAAACAAACGAAAACCACACAACAACAAATTCAGGGCCATCTCAAGAAGGTGGATGTTTCCAGGTTTCTGGTAGTTTCAAACGAAGCAACAAAAGAGCTCAACTCTGTCGCTGTGAATAAACATAGTCAAAATACACCCCGCTCCACAAAACAGTGAATGAATGAACGTCTTACGAAGCTGGTGTTAGTCCCGCCATCTTGGAAATATCTTGAAACAAATGGCGTCGCAAGAACTTGACAAGGTCCTGAGTATTGAGTCCTTCGCCGAGGTCACAAAAAGAAACGGAGATGATAACGAGCTGGACTCCCTTAAAATCATGCCATTAAACGGTATGAAAGAAAAAAAACGTACCATCCACTCGGCATCGTGCACTCGAGGGAGTTTCACAACTCAAAAGAAATCCATCGCAGAATTACGCAGGATGCACCTTCAAATTCCTTCTCCAAAGACAATGAAAAGTCTCAGCTTCAACCACAGAAGAAAGAAAGACCTTCCATCATTGATTCAAGCGACGAGAATTGAACTTTTATACCTGAGGCAGACTATTTTCGTTCTGACTTCAAAACCGCTTGTTTCTTTGTCATGCTCGGATGAGTTTTCGTCACATGACATCGTTTTGCATACTAAATGAGACGTAAAGGCGTTTCCGGTTCCGCTTTTTTTTAACAAACCGGCGACTGGAACAATACACCAAAAGTCTAAAAATTAAGGTGATAAAATTGTGCGATTTCAAAATGGATCTAATAAAGTGGCAATTGAACTTCATGTCGTGAAATTTTGGTCTGGAAATCATACTTGTGATTTCAAATCGAACTCGCGCTACGCGCTCGTTCGATTTTGAAATCACGCGTATGATTTCAGACCAAATTGCACTCCACTCAGTTCAATTACCATTATTTAACCTATCTAGTTTCAATACTCTCCTCTCGATATTAAAGGCCTTGCCGTATTCTAAGCTTTTCCTCTTTCTCTTCAAAGTTTGATATGAAAAAACTGCAGAGACTGAATAAATCTCAAATATATCGTTTACAAAAAATGACCGGTTTAGTAAAATTTTTAAGGTGGTTAGAGACGGTTATCATAATTGGCTGCCAATTAAAATTCGTTCGTAAGTATTCCAATCCTCCTAACTGACTTTGGTTTTAAAGTTAGTAAGGCTACTTTAAATACTTATTAAATCCATTTTGAAATCACTGGCTATCCTTGCAACCTGATTGGCTCTCAATGGTGCGATTTATTCACGAATCGCACTATTTTTTGCTCTAAATCACATCTTTTTCTCAGCCATTGAGAATGGGAAAGTAAAACAAAACAACAAATCAGATTTCAATATTAGTTTAAAGTAAACAATAAAATTTCAGGAAAATGAAAGGCAAAAAGCCATTGTGAGGAGAATTTAGCAACTAGTATTGCCAAAACTTTGTTGTTATTGTGTTTTTTTCCAAAAAACTTGACGAATGTAATTAATTACAGTTTCTAAAATGACGATTATCAGCTCCTTCAGGCTGAACACCTACATTAATGGAAGTTTCCAACTTTCAGTGTCCATTTTGATGAATATTTTGGCGAATTTTCTTCAACATCTGCTCAAAATCCGTATGATACCGAGTCCAGTAAAACATAAACAAACGAAAACCACACAACAACAAATTCAGGGCCATCTCAAGAAGGTGGATGTTTCCAGGTTTCTGGTAGTTTCAAACGAAGCAACAAAAGAGCTCAACTCTGTCGCTGTGAATAAACATAGTCAAAATACACCCCGCTCCACAAAACAGTGAATGAATGAACGTCTTACGAAGCTGGTGTTAGTCCCGCCATCTTGGAAATATCTTGAAACAAATGGCGTCGCAAGAACTTGACAAGGTCCTGAGTATTGAGTCCTTCGCCGAGGTCACAAAAAGAAACGGAGATGATAACGAGCTGGACTCCCTTAAAATCATGCCATTAAACGGTATGAAAGAAAAAAAACGTACCATCCACTCGGCATCGTGCACTCGAGGGAGTTTCACAACTCAAAAGAAATCCATCGCAGAATTACGCAGGATGCACCTTCAAATTCCTTCTCCAAAGACAATGAAAAGTCTCAGCTTCAACCACAGAAGAAAGAAAGACCTTCCATCATTGATTCAAGCGACGAGAATTGAACTTTTATACCTGAGGCAGACTATTTTCGTTCTGACTTCAAAACCGCTTGTTTCTTTGTCATGCTCGGATGAGTTTTCGTCACATGACATCGTTTTGCATACTAAATGAGACGTAAAGGCGTTTCCGGTTCCGCTTTTTTTTAACAAACCGGCGACTGGAACAATACACCAAAAGTCTAAAAATTAAGGTGATAAAATTGTGCGATTTCAAAATGGATCTAATAAAGTGGCAATTGAACTTCATGTCGTGAAATTTTGGTCTGGAAATCATACTTGTGATTTCAAATCGAACTCGCGCTACGCGCTCGTTCGATTTTGAAATCACGCGTATGATTTCAGACCAAATTGCACTCCACTCAGTTCAATTACCATTATTTAACCTATCTAGTTTCAATACTCTCCTCTCGATATTAAAGGCCTTGCCGTATTCTAAGCTTTTCCTCTTTCTCTTCAAAGTTTGATATGAAAAAACTGCAGAGACTGAATAAATCTCAAATATATCGTTTACAAAAAATGACCGGTTTAGTAAAATTTTTAAGGTGGTTAGAGACGGTTATCATAATTGGCTGCCAATTAAAATTCGTTCGTAAGTATTCCAATCCTCCTAACTGACTTTGGTTTTAAAGTTAGTAAGGCTACTTTAAATACTTATTAAATCCATTTTGAAATCACTGGCTATCCTTGCAACCTGATTGGCTCTCAATGGTGCGATTTATTCACGAATCGCACTATTTTTTGCTCTAAATCACATCTTTTTCTCAGCCATTGAGAATGGGAAAGTAAAACAAAACAACAAATCAGATTTCAATATTAGTTTAAAGTAAACAATAAAATTTCAGGAAAATGAAAGGCAAAAAGCCATTGTGAGGAGAATTTAGCAACTAGTATTGCCAAAACTTTGTTGTTATTGTGTTTTTTTCCAAAAAACTTGACGAATGTAATTAATTACAGTTTCTAAAATGACGATTATCAGCTCCTTCAGGCTGAACACCTACATTAATGGAAGTTTCCAACTTTCAGTGTCCATTTTGATGAATATTTTGGCGAATTTTCTTCAACATCTGCTCAAAATCCGTATGATACCGAGTCCAGTAAAACATAAACAAACGAAAACCACACAACAACAAATTCAGGGCCATCTCAAGAAGGTGGATGTTTCCAGGTTTCTGGTAGTTTCAAACGAAGCAACAAAAGAGCTCAACTCTGTCGCTGTGAATAAACATAGTCAAAATACACCCCGCTCCACAAAACAGTGAATGAATGAACGTCTTACGAAGCTGGTGTTAGTCCCGCCATCTTGGAAATATCTTGAAACAAATGGCGTCGCAAGAACTTGACAAGGTCCTGAGTATTGAGTCCTTCGCCGAGGTCACAAAAAGAAACGGAGATGATAACGAGCTGGACTCCCTTAAAATCATGCCATTAAACGGTATGAAAGAAAAAAAACGTACCATCCACTCGGCATCGTGCACTCGAGGGAGTTTCACAACTCAAAAGAAATCCATCGCAGAATTACGCAGGATGCACCTTCAAATTCCTTCTCCAAAGACAATGAAAAGTCTCAGCTTCAACCACAGAAGAAAGAAAGACCTTCCATCATTGATTCAAGCGACGAGAATTGAACTTTTATACCTGAGGCAGACTATTTTCGTTCTGACTTCAAAACCGCTTGTTTCTTTGTCATGCTCGGATGAGTTTTCGTCACATGACATCGTTTTGCATACTAAATGAGACGTAAAGGCGTTTCCGGTTCCGCTTTTTTTTAACAAACCGGCGACTGGAACAATACACCAAAAGTCTAAAAATTAAGGTGATAAAATTGTGCGATTTCAAAATGGATCTAATAAAGTGGCAATTGAACTTCATGTCGTGAAATTTTGGTCTGGAAATTATACTTGTGATTTCAAATCGAACTCGCGCTACGCGCTCGTTCGATTTTGAAATCACGCGTATGATTTCAGACCAAATTGCACTCCACTCAGTTCAATTACCATTATTTAACCTATCTAGTTTCAATACTCTCCTCTCGATATTAAAGGCCTTGCCGTATTCTAAGCTTTTCCTCTTTCTCTTCAAAGTTTGATATGAAAAAACTGCAGAGACTGAATAAATCTCAAATATATCGTTTACAAAAAATGACCGGTTTAGTAAAATTTTTAAGGTGGTTAGAGACGGTTATCATAATTGGCTGCCAATTAAAATTCGTTCGTAAGTATTCCAATCCTCCTAACTGACTTTGGTTTTAAAGTTAGTAAGGCTACTTTAAATACTTATTAAATCCATTTTGAAATCACTGGCTATCCTTGCAACCTGATTGGCTCTCAATGGTGCGATTTATTCACGAATCGCACTATTTTTTGCTCTAAATCACATCTTTTTCTCAGCCATTGAGAATGGGAAAGTAAAACAAAACAACAAATCAGATTTCAATATTAGTTTAAAGTAAACAATAAAATTTCAGGAAAATGAAAGGCAAAAAGCCATTGTGAGGAGAATTTAGCAACTAGTATTGCCAAAACTTTGTTGTTATTGTGTTTTTTTCCAAAAAACTTGACGAATGTAATTAATTACAGTTTCTAAAATGACGATTATCAGCTCCTTCAGGCTGAACACCTACATTAATGGAAGTTTCCAACTTTCAGTGTCCATTTTGATGAATATTTTGGCGAATTTTCTTCAACATCTGCTCAAAATCCGTATGATACCGAGTCCAGTAAAACATAAACAAACGAAAACCACACAACAACAAATTCAGGGCCATCTCAAGAAGGTGGATGTTTCCAGGTTTCTGGTAGTTTCAAACGAAGCAACAAAAGAGCTCAACTCTGTCGCTGTGAATAAACATAGTCAAAATACACCCCGCTCCACAAAACAGTGAATGAATGAACGTCTTACGAAGCTGGTGTTAGTCCCGCCATCTTGGAAATATCTTGAAACAAATGGCGTCGCAAGAACTTGACAAGGTCCTGAGTATTGAGTCCTTCGCCGAGGTCACAAAAAGAAACGGAGATGATAACGAGCTGGACTCCCTTAAAATCATGCCATTAAACGGTATGAAAGAAAAAAAACGTACCATCCACTCGGCATCGTGCACTCGAGGGAGTTTCACAACTCAAAAGAAATCCATCGCAGAATTACGCAGGATGCACCTTCAAATTCCTTCTCCAAAGACAATGAAAAGTCTCAGCTTCAACCACAGAAGAAAGAAAGACCTTCCATCATTGATTCAAGCGACGAGAATTGAACTTTTATACCTGAGGCAGACTATTTTCGTTCTGACTTCAAAACCGCTTGTTTCTTTGTCATGCTCGGATGAGTTTTCGTCACATGACATCGTTTTGCATACTAAATGAGACGTAAAGGCGTTTCCGGTTCCGCTTTTTTTTAACAAACCGGCGACTGGAACAATACACCAAAAGTCTAAAAATTAAGGTGATAAAATTGTGCGATTTCAAAATGGATCTAATAAAGTGGCAATTGAACTTCATGTCGTGAAATTTTGGTCTGGAAATCATACTTGTGATTTCAAATCGAACTCGCGCTACGCGCTCGTTCGATTTTGAAATCACGCGTATGATTTCAGACCAAATTGCACTCCACTCAGTTCAATTACCATTATTTAACCTATCTAGTTTCAATACTCTCCTCTCGATATTAAAGGCCTTGCCGTATTCTAAGCTTTTCCTCTTTCTCTTCAAAGTTTGATATGAAAAAACTGCAGAGACTGAATAAATCTCAAATATATCGTTTACAAAAAATGACCGGTTTAGTAAAATTTTTAAGGTGGTTAGAGACGGTTATCATAATTGGCTGCCAATTAAAATTCGTTCGTAAGTATTCCAATCCTCCTAACTGACTTTGGTTTTAAAGTTAGTAAGGCTACTTTAAATACTTATTAAATCCATTTTGAAATCACTGGCTATCCTTGCAACCTGATTGGCTCTCAATGGTGCGATTTATTCACGAATCGCACTATTTTTTGCTCTAAATCACATCTTTTTCTCAGCCATTGAGAATGGGAAAGTAAAACAAAACAACAAATCAGATTTCAATATTAGTTTAAAGTAAACAATAAAATTTCAGGAAAATGAAAGGCAAAAAGCCATTGTGAGGAGAATTTAGCAACTAGTATTGCCAAAACTTTGTTGTTATTGTGTTTTTTTCCAAAAAACTTGACGAATGTAATTAATTACAGTTTCTAAAATGACGATTATCAGCTCCTTCAGGCTGAACACCTACATTAATGGAAGTTTCCAACTTTCAGTGTCCATTTTGATGAATATTTTGGCGAATTTTCTTCAACATCTGCTCAAAATCCGTATGATACCGAGTCCAGTAAAACATAAACAAACGAAAACCACACAACAACAAATTCAGGGCCATCTCAAGAAGGTGGATGTTTCCAGGTTTCTGGTAGTTTCAAACGAAGCAACAAAAGAGCTCAACTCTGTCGCTGTGAATAAACATAGTCAAAATACACCCCGCTCCACAAAACAGTGAATGAATGAACGTCTTACGAAGCTGGTGTTAGTCCCGCCATCTTGGAAATATCTTGAAACAAATGGCGTCGCAAGAACTTGACAAGGTCCTGAGTATTGAGTCCTTCGCCGAGGTCACAAAAAGAAACGGAGATGATAACGAGCTGGACTCCCTTAAAATCATGCCATTAAACGGTATGAAAGAAAAAAAACGTACCATCCACTCGGCATCGTGCACTCGAGGGAGTTTCACAACTCAAAAGAAATCCATCGCAGAATTACGCAGGATGCACCTTCAAATTCCTTCTCCAAAGACAATGAAAAGTCTCAGCTTCAACCACAGAAGAAAGAAAGACCTTCCATCATTGATTCAAGCGACGAGAATTGAACTTTTATACCTGAGGCAGACTATTTTCGTTCTGACTTCAAAACCGCTTGTTTCTTTGTCATGCTCGGATGAGTTTTCGTCACATGACATCGTTTTGCATACTAAATGAGACGTAAAGGCGTTTCCGGTTCCGCTTTTTTTTAACAAACCGGCGACTGGAACAATACACCAAAAGTCTAAAAATTAAGGTGATAAAATTGTGCGATTTCAAAATGGATCTAATAAAGTGGCAATTGAACTTCATGTCGTGAAATTTTGGTCTGGAAATCATACTTGTGATTTCAAATCGAACTCGCGCTACGCGCTCGTTCGATTTTGAAATCACGCGTATGATTTCAGACCAAATTGCACTCCACCCAGTTCAATTACCATTATATACTAAAGAACTTTTAAATGGCAGTCATTTATGAAAAGGGTATATTGAGAACTAAGAAATAATACAAAGAGTTAAGGTGGTTGAACACAGTTTTTGATACCTGTGTTTCATTCACCTTTTTCTCTAAAACCCTTGATGAGTCGGTCACCAAAAATGGCACCAAGCAAGTTAACAACATAAACTTTGGTTCTTTCATGATGAAACTGACGTACGTGCCGTTGCCATGGCAACCTGAATAAATATAAACAGACCTTTAAAATCGGTTTTGTTTATTTGTAGAAAATCTAGTCATTAGATTTTCTTTATAATTTGCATGCCACAAGCTTGTAACGATTCTCACAAGTTAACACCATTTTGCTAATTATTCGACAGAGAGATCTTTAATTATCCCTTGTTGAAGGTTCATTGGAATATCTTGAATTTCCTTTGTTAAAGTTTAATTCTTTTCAATATCCCAATTACTTATTTCCCAAAGTATTTCCGTGCCAAATTTCGTGAAATTCTAATGAGTGGTTCTCGAGAAATAGGACGTATTTCCGAGAGTGCAATTTTTCATTCAATCACAATATTTTGATGCGTAGTAACATGCGCTGCATTTAACTGAGTTCTTTCGTTAACAAAGAAAAAGCTGAGAATTGCTGGGTTCTTTGCATCGTTACCTTTTCTAACATATCTTTGTAATAAAAGACTAAAGCCATCAATACACTGCGTTCAATGATAGAGAAAAATAGCACAGATAGTGCAGGTGTTGAGTGAATAAATGATCTCTCTATTGACGGCATGTTTGTTTTTTTTGCAATCCTTGTGCGCGCGCTGAATTGCAACAGCAAAAGCGCGCGCGAAAACTGTGTTCGGCCACCTTAAAACTTTAAATTGTTATTAAAGCAACTTAAAGTGACCTTAATGTGAAAAAATTTTTTCGCTCATCTAATTCTACATTTCACGTGATGAACTTCTGCGAAAAATTTTTCGATTTCGATAAAACGCAATTTTTTTACGAATCTTTACAAAGTTCAAAATTCTATTTTCTTGCGGTCGACCCCTGCCACTGATCACAAAAATAACGTGCTCAACATGGCCACGTGACTGATGTCTAAGACGTAGGTTCAGGAACCTACGATGAAGACCGATGTTGTTTTCTGGATCATTAACATTGTTACAAAGAGCGGCAACGCACCTTTCCGGCATTTTCAACTAAATGTAGATAACTCTGAAGCAAAATTCCCACTTTTTTTCAAGTCATATATGTCACGACCCAAATCACGTGTTCCTGAACCTAAGTCACGACTTACTTCAAACCGAGGAACACTGGTGCGAATGGTCGGCCAAAATGGCGGCAAATTTGAACGTCTTTAAAAACTTATAAAAAAAAGCGTTTTATCCAAATCGAAAAAATTTTTCACGGAAGTTCATTAGGTGAAATGCAAAATCAGATAAGCGAAAACAATTTTTTGACATTATGGACACTTAAAGTAAAATCGCTCTTTTGTGAACACTCTGAGCTAATAGTTTTCCACTAAACGTAACTCAATTTTTCAGAATATCTTTACTTACGCTTAACTTTCACTTATCCATTCTGTAACTGTCTATTTAGTTAAAATAATTTCCATAAAGAATAAAGTAGTAAGGACCTTACCTGGTCTTTGCTTTCACTAATGAAAACTCTCTGAAAAGCAGCACAAAACAAAATTACTTCTAGCAATGCAACTTATAAACATTTCACAGAGTATACTCTCTCAGTATTTTAAAAAAGAAGTAGAGAAATCAAAATTAAAAGCTAGAGAAATCAAAATTATTATCATAATAACGTCAACGCGCAACCTCTGGCAGCTAGGTCAGTGCATTGACATCTGCCCATAATATACTTGTTGACAACTAGACCATAAAATATGACTTACTTCCCCCTCACTCTTCCGCAGCTGCTCTTTGACACTATCCAATTCTCTGCAAAAAAGAGTCGAATACGGAGTGGATTTACTTATATAGTTCAACTGCTGTTTATTATTTTTTAATAAGGCGGCTGTAAATAGTTTCCAGCACTTTCCAACAGTTATTTAGCATCACTTGATAACGAGCGGTAGTACTGATCCGTCAAAGTATTACTCTTGGAAAGTGCTGGAGACTTTGCCAGCCACCTACGTTTATTAACTTGTTTATTCATTTATTGATTTATATGGCCATTCATTCATTTTGGATGTACCTTTCTCGATTTTGTTTACTTATTCCGATAATGATAAGCCCATAAAATAGTAATCATAACCAAAGACTAGATGGCTGTTAACCATGTAACCATAGAATATTGAAACTCAATTCAATGTAAGAGGCTCAGCAATTACCTTGTTAAGTGAAAGCTTTGCTGAGCTATCTGCAGCAGAACATAATCAAGAAAGGATTAGTGTAGAAGTTTAACTATTTTTTGGACAAGAACGATTCTGTAGTGAAGCAATCCTGAGCCTTATCCCGTGATTAGGCTGCATTTTTTCAGTTGAACTGAAAAAAATACGAGCACCATCAACGAGAAAAGAATAATTTATTAATAGAAAAAGACGCTTTGTAATGGATAAATAACCTTTTCAAGCGAAAGCTAAAGCAAATACAAAAAATCTTCATGGGTAAATTTTCAACCTAACATACGGGAACAAATAAAACCTCCAGTTTTTGTTCACTTTCAAACTTTTTTTAAATAAAATTAACAACAATAATAATAATAATAATTATAATAATAAATAACAATAGTAACAATCATAATAATAATAAATAATAATAATAATAAGGGTTTGTTATTATCTCAACATAAATTTCAACTCACAGCCTCTTCGTATTTTTTGACTTTTTTTGTCAGATTTTTCACTTCACTGAAAAAAAAGAAAAAAGATTCAGCCCCTTCTTTATTTAAAGAACGTAAGCGTACGTTGTACCCAATTACTCATTAGAACTGTACTTTTATTACAAGAGACCGATGGGAAACAAAATAACAGTTTAATAACTGGCATACAAAGATACAATCCACTTAATTTAAGATTGATAGCTGAAAAGCATGGTTTAACAACTTTTAATTAAATATTCATCATGTCATGCCGAAAACGTATGGACACGCTTTAAGCAACTGCTAGTAACATTAACTTGTCTATCGATGATTTAATGATGATAATTTATTAATAGGTGTTTTTACTTAGGTAGTTATTTATTTTTTACCGACACCCTGTTGTGGTAACGACTTTATATCATAAAAATGGAGCAATCATAACCGCTTACTACCTGTAGGATATTACTATTGATGCATGGTTAAATGAAATTGATGATAAGATGATTAACATTTACCTTTCTAGAAAGTCGTTCTGCTCAGCCATCTGCAGGAAAAACACGAAGTTTCATCATCATAACTTTTTTATGGTTATGCGGAAGAAATTCATTGCGCATGAAGCTTCTGTCGTACATGTCAAAAACATGTATGCTTCACTAAGACTGTATTTGAAACAGGAAATAATCTCAAATTGAGATATGAATTAAGAGATTTCCTTAAATGAATAAATTCTGCTAATCTCAGTCAGTCATTTGCTAAAGAAAAAAATAATGAAAAGATGAAACTCATCCCCGTAAAACATTTTGGCAGGCCAGTAGGCAGAAGAAAGGAATTTTGAGAAGAGAAAAAAGTCAAAAACAAGGACAAAAAACAAAGATTCTGTTGTGGGAGGTGAAGTGACAAAGATTTCGCATTACATTTATTGCAGCGAATAAATTGTTTTAACCCATCTAGTTTCAATACTGTTGTCTCGATATCGAAGGCCTTGCCGTATTCTAAGCTTTTTCTCCTTACTTTCAAAGTTTGAAATGAAAAAACTACAGACACTGAATAAATCTTAAAATATATCGTTTACAAAAATGACCGATTTAGCAAACTTTTTCAGGTGGCTATAGCGCTTTTCATAATTGGCTGCCAATTGAAATTCTTTTGTAAGTACTCAATCATCCTAACTAATCTCGTCTTTAAATTGATAATTCAAAAGAATTTGAACTCGCAAACGAAGTGAGTGAGGCTACTTTAAATGCATACAGAAGAACTTTTAATTGGCAGCATTTATGAAAAGGGTATATTGATAAGTACGAAATAATACAAAGAGTTAAAGCTTTAAATTTTCATCAAGGCAATTTAAGTGAAATCACTCTTTTGTCTGTAAACACTCTGACCTAATAGTTTTCCACTAAACGTAACTCAATTTTTCAGAATATCTTTATTTACGCTTAGGTTTGACTTATCCATTCTGTAACTGTCCGTTTAGTTAAAATAATTTCCATGAAGAATAAAGCAGTAAGGACCTTACCTTGTCTTTGCTTTCACTAATGAAAACTCTCTAAAAAGCAGCACAAAACAAAATTACTTCAAGCAATGCAACTTATAAACATTTCACAGAGTATACTCTCTCAGTATTTTAAAAAAAGAAGTAGAGAAATCAAAATTAAAAAGTAGAAAAGTCAAAATTATAATTATAATAACGTCAACGCGCAACCTCTGGCAGCTAGGTCAGTGCATTGACATCTGCCCATAATATACTTGTTGACAACTAGACCATAAAATATGACTTACTTCCCCCTCACTCTTCCGCAGCTGCTCTTTGACACTATCCAATTCTCTGCAAAAAAGAGTCGAATACGGAGTGGATTTTACTTACATAGTTCAACTGCTGTTTATTATTTAAATAGTTTCCAGCACTTTCCAACAGTTATTTAGCATCACTTGATAACGAGTGGCAGTATTGATCCGTCGAAGTATTACTCTTGGAAAGTGCTGGAGACTTTGCCAGCCACCTACGTTTATTAACTTGTTTATTCATTTATTGATTTATATTGTCATTCATTCATTTTGGATGTACCTTTCTCGATTTTTTTACTTATTCTGATAATGATAAGCTCATAAAATAGTAATCATAATCAAAGACTAGATGGCTGTTAACCATGTAACCATACAACATGGAACTCAATTCAATGTAACAGGCTCAGCAATTACCTTGTTAAGTGAAAGCCCTGCTCAGCCATCTGTAGCAGAACATAATCAAGAAAGGGTTAGTGTGGAAGTTTAACTATTTTTTGGACAAGAACGATTCTGTAGTGAAGCAATCCCGTGAGCATGCGTGAAGGGAACACACTGATAAATGTGCATTTTTTCAGTTGAACTGAAAAAAATACGAGCACCATCAACAAGAAAATAATAATTTACTAATGGATAAGTGACATTTTCAAGCTAAAGCTAAAGTAAAATGATTTACAAGACATCTTCATGGGTAAATTTTTAACCTAGCATACGGGAACAATTGAAAACTCCAGCTTTTGCTCACTTTCAAACTTTTGTTTAAGTATTACTTATTAGTGTCAATGTAAAAAGTTTTAAGTTAGTTCTAAGAATTAATGGCATCCTTTTATCAAAAACCTCTTATTGTTTTAGTAAGAACTGATGCATTGACCATTATCGCTCAATGCTGCATTTGCCCGTTTATTGAGGCTTGTACGCGCCCTTTTGCTACATTTAGGACCGGTACATATTGAGAGTACCCGCATTTAGCCTGCAAAGCGTACGTGCGCTGCTCTAAATTTTAATAAAAAGCTATCGTAATACTTTTGTGGAGCGTACAATCAGGGCGAACTTTTTGTCTTGAAATTGCTGTGTTGTTGGATTTGATGCTGGATTTTTTTTTTTTTCAGTTCTTGTTTCGGTCTGTTAAGTTTCGAAGTTATAGAAATTTGCTACAAACACGCTTAAAAACTAGCAATGTTCTGCAGGTTACAAAATTGAAATCATCTCCATAAGAAGCGCGTAAAGAAGTAAATATTGAAATACGACTCACCTGTTCTTTAAGACTTTGTATTTGTCTAAAAAGAAGAAAATAGATTTCCCTTTTTAGCTTAAACAATATCTCTTTGTTTCTTATATCTGCCTTTAGTTCGTGCAATTAGTTTATTCCTTTCGAGGGGCGTAGCCACATATTGAATTTCTTATTTCTAAGCAAATTATTTTTTAAAAGACTGCAACTTTATAAAAACTGATCTCCTTCAATTTTTTTTTACGTTATACGTTGGTGGATCTCTTCTTAATTTAGGTCCACAAACTTGCAAATTGAAATTAATGGCCAAAATTTCAGCCTGAAAAACCAGCACGGTCTATTGTCAGCAGAATATTAATTTCCATAAGGCTTCCTTTTGCACCCAACATTGGGTAACTATGTGATATATTTCTGTTTAAAATGTGGCTACAATACCAAAGTCAAACAGTACCAAATTGTTTCAATGAACTGGTATTTGGCACTTCTGTACATTTCTAGTGAATTCCCCGACCACAAAAAAGAATAATAACAGTTATAATAAAAGACTCCGCGTGGTATTTTTGGCAGAGTCTGTCGAATATGTAAACCAACTTTTATAACATGCGCAAAGTTTTTTCATCCACCCTTATACATACCATGCACACGGCGCCTGCGCCCGCAGCACGAGCGGCAGTCAAAACTTAACTGTCCCACCGAATGGACAAAATAATAGACTTTTTCTTCGAAGCTAACAAAAATAAAGGCAATGCTAAAGTTGCTTTGGCCTCTTCTAATAGTTATCTTGAGAATTCCGGGTTTAATTTGACGTAACCCACCCATTATCCTAAAGGCGACACTCGACGAACTACGAGCGAGTTGCCATGCTGGAAGCCGGGAACCCATGTTTGGCGCCAAATTGGAAGCCTGGAGACAGAAAATGTTTCATATGTTTTATATGTTTCGTGAATATTCAATGCCATCTCCAGTGGAAAACGTTGTGTGATTCCACTGCTATTCCTGCTAATTTACCTTTTCGTCAGGACAGTGAAGTTTTTCACGCCTGCTGAATCCTGATTGACCAATTCAAATTTCAGGTGCGCCAGCCGTATGCAAGGTAAATTGTTGTATTTTTCAACAGTTTTTTTTCGCAACGTTCCAATCAAGGAAAACTACAAACTCTATCGAAACCGCTCGCTTTCGGCTCTAGTTGCAACTGACTTTTAAGGATTTCATTTTTTATTTGTATGGCGTATTTAACAAATCGAATGTGGTTCAGCGTGGTCTGTACTCTTATCGACAACCATACGCGTCATAACAGTGGTCAAAATGTTGTGGACTCACTCGGCTGCGCCTCGTGAGTCCACATCAAATTTTGACTACTGTGATGACGCGTATCGTTGTCGATATCGATAAGAGTACAGACCACGCTAAACCACATTTCGATTTGTTTTTTACCTCAATATCAACGTCAGAGATACTGTTTTTTTTTAAGAGCTCGAGCATAAAATATGGTTCTTTTGTCAAAATGTCCAAGGTTTAAATATAAGATGATTAGCACTTACAGTTGTAATTGAGCATTTTGCTCCGACACCTGCAGGAAAACAATTATTGCATGAAGTCATTATGATGATATGAGAGGTTTTATGACTGCAGCTTAAGAAAAGGTCTCGAATATTGACCGACTTTCTACTAGCTTATGCAAGTTCTAAGACATAATTTTCAATTTTTATGATAATGTTACTGGGAGGAAAATTGTTATTTTGTTTGGAGAGGTTTCTCGGTGACGCGGGAAGCCAAAAAGTTCCGGCCTCACGGAACATCTTATTTGCTGATATCGAACCAAATCTCCTTTAATCTTTGAGAAAATAATCAATACTGCTCGCCTTGTCTACCTCAACAGTGTTTCTGTTTAAGAAACGTGATCGAAAGAATTGGAATCATATCTACGTCACCTTTTCTTTTGATCTTAATTCCTCTCTCATGCTCTCCAACTGTGTTCGGTCCCTTTGTCGCTTTTCACTGAAAACAATATTGATAATCATATAAGTCTGACTTCGAATCCACTGTGAACGCAGTCCATTTAAAAAGCAAAGCTATTTGAAGGCTATTCACATTTCTTAAGCAAAACGTACGGAAACCGCGAACTCCTGTTTGCAAATTCAGACCAATTTTGTCGAGTTTAATTGAGGTTTTTTGATCAGTTAATAATGGTCGTAATAAGTCTCGAGCGATTTTCTGAATCTATTGAATTCGCTGAGGTGTATCTAAACCACTGGGCACACTAGCGATGGAAAATGTTACTTGGTGTGAGATAGCTTTCATTTGTGCCCTCTGTCTGGTATTAAGAAAATCCAAGCCTTCTTTATTAGTGCTATGTAAAAATTATTGTATGAGATGGATATGAGATGATGATAGCCAGTGAGTCGTGTAACGCCGAGCTGGCTACAATCATTTCATACTTAAAAACGCCCCCAAAATATAGAAAACTAACATAAAATAAAGATAACAACGCCTCCAAAATTAACCGTACGCTTACCATATTTGTAGAGCATGGTATAATGGCTCTTATTATACCTCCCAATTCAAATACGTTTTCCGATTGGACGAGAACGTGTCACGTGTCGTGGGTCAAAACTCACCAACTCCCTAGGGAAACAACAATTTGAACTTTCGACTGGCACGTGATCAGGTCGTGCTCCTTGAAACTGCAGCAAATTTGTGGGCCAGCCGGCGTCAAGCAAACGATTTCTTCGCGGTTTTGTTTCTATCTTTGAGTCGGGAGGTATAACAAAACACTTAATGACTGGTCCCGCGGGAAACAGTGAGTTTTGTTTTCCCTCGACCTCAATGCACATTAAGGGTCTCGGGAAAACAAAACTCACTGTTTTCCTTGGGGCCAGTCATTAAGTGCTTATTATAATCCATCAAATATTTTCGCTCGCGTGCGATTGGTCTAAACGCGGCACGTGACTGAATATTCCCCAGCTAAAACTGGGGAATTTACCCCAATTTTCAAAACTGCGCATGGTGCGAAAAATATTTGAAGGATATTAAACACAATAGCCTCCATTTGGTGCAAAAAAATGCTCCCATGTTTGTCCTTGGACAGTATCAGTTCCTCGAAGTTCACAGTTTTCCTCGAGCTACCCTCTCAGAAAACTGTTCGCTTCTCAGAACAGATAATGTCCGCGGACCAATATCCGAGCATATTCTCGCGCCAAATGGGGGCTATTGTTTGTATATACATGAACCATGATGGCTAAATCAATTAAAAAACTTGAATTGCATTATCCAATGATCCAGTTTTTAATTAAGTTATCCACACTGCTCAGCGATCTATTCCATATTCTTATCATCAGAGAACAGGACTGATATAAAACAAAGACGAATATCGATACATACATACATACATATATTTGATAAGTAGGTTTCAAAATATGCAACTATAAAGGTGATGTGGACCTACTACTACTAAGTCTAAGTAGGGGGAACAGAAATTTACAATACAATACAATACAATACAATACAATGCAATGCAGTGCAATGCAATACAATACAGTAAATTACTTACTCAGCGTATCTAACGACATTCGCTATCTCTCTGTCTTTCCTCTTCACGATATTCTTCAATTCCTAAAGAAGAAATTAATTACATGAAATCGCTGAGTTAGGAGCAATACAGGTAACTTATTTGTTTTGCCACAACACCAGAAAAGGTAAACAAAATACCTGCAATTGTGTTCGGAGTTCCCGGTTACCTATTAAATGTATTCTGAAATTAGTTCCACGAAACAACATTTGAAAAGTAAGCATTTGATGATTTAACGGGTACGCGCTTGTTTGTTACACAAAAATAGGCAAAATGGTCTCAGATCTATGAGAAAATACAAAACATACGACATGCCATTGGGCAAACTCTATATTAACCAAATACTAGCGAAAGAGCTACGCGATGGTGAACAGGAGTGATAATAGCATGTAAATTATTCATTTGTTTTTCCTTCAATCGTATTACTTAAATTCACTGTATTCATGATTATAACAAAGTAACGGTTTTTGCCTGGTCAAAGTCAAATGCTTTACTTACCTGACGCCATATTTGTTCGGACAAAGATTGTTTCGCTTATGGACAGTTCAACTACAAGCTACGCAGAATTCGATGAAACGAAATCATTCATTTACCTTTGTTACGTTTGTTAACGACGTCATTTTTACGTAAGGTAAGCAGATTTCCAACACATCTTTTCAGGTTCCTGCTGTTTTGCTGACATTGCTGACCTTGAGTAACATCTGATTTGTCCAATTGATTTGAGAATTGAAGACAGTCCACCACTACAATGCCATAGTTGAAACTAAATGACGCCGTCATTTTCAAACGATGACTTGTCGAATTAACCGCTCCCGCGCGTGCGTCCTTGTCTGCGCGTGCGTGCCAGCCGTGCCCTGTTTTAGTTAAAAAAAAAAAAACTCTCGAAAACTCCATCGTTTTTCCGAATGAAATTTCAATTTTTCTCTGTTTTACAAACAAAACGAAAACAAATCGGAACGTACCGAGACAAACTTTACGCTTTTTAATTTAATCATTCAGGACTACCCCATTTTTGGATTAAGGGCCCATTGACCGATTTGTTGCTAAGGAGGGTGAAATTTCATTTCTGGTTACTTGCGTCAGCCTGAGCGCGGAAAATATAACAATTCAACAACTTGCAAATTCGGTTACATTTTTTTTCCAGCTCTTTGTGTTTCACAAAATGCAAAGTAAAAAAGTACAAGCTAGAGAAAACAAAAAGCGCAAAAAAAGAAGAAAAACCATCTCTGTGTAGCTTCCGTGTACTTCTTTCGATCTCATGATCATCGAGCCACTGGTAGTGTAAGCTGCGCACGCCCTGATAGGGTAACTACCGAGAGATATCGAGGACACTTCCACTTGTCCATTAAATCCAGCTTTTTTCGACGAGTACAAACTCGTCGAAAAATACAAATTAAGCAAAATCATGTTATTACGTTAATCTTCTTTGCAACTCTATCTGGCAAAAATACCGATAGTGCTCTACCTTTACTTAATATCTTGGAAATCTTAACGGTAACTAATGCATATCGGCTTCATGCTTATACATGCATGGCACAAAGGTATTTTGCCAGAACTGTTTAACCATAATTTTCCAGTATGCCAGCAACGTACCTAACTATAACACCAGGCATGCGACCAATCAAAATCTTCACAAATTCTGAGTAAAAACAAATACTGGCAAACAAATGACCTCATTTATGGCATTGATCTTTGGCAATAAATACCACACAAGTTTAAAGATCTAAATCAATTTGCTTTCTCCAAAAGTGTTAAAAACTATGTTCTATCTCAGCAGTATCAAACGTAAGTTTCCACAATTCCAAAAGTGTTAAAAACTGTGTTCTATCTCAACAATATCAAACGCAAGTTTCCACAATTCTTCTATCTCTTTCCTTTAGTAATCCGTCCTTCTACTCCGACCCATGTTTTTTTATGTTCACTCAAACGAAATGGAGGCTAACTCGATAACCTCGCGGTTCTATTAGCCTCCATGCACAAACCATTTACCATTGTCACCTTTAATTGTTACATATGTATCTTTTTTTCTTTTTTATGCTAATATTGTAATTTCAAAATGTAAGTGCAAAATAGAGTGAAGTTGAAGTTGAAGTTGAAGTTGAAAACATAGCTATGCCTTCCCGTTGTAAAATAATACTTTTCTTAGAAAATTACGAATTTTTCAATATTTTGAAATTTTCTCAAAGTCCAACCTTTTAGAAATGAAACAAAATCTATGCATAGAGTAAAAAAGATCAAAGTTAAAATATTAAATCGATGAAAAAAATCCCGATAAAGTAATATGCTTGGGAGAAGGGTAATTGATTTTTTTTATTACAAGTTCATAATTCTGTTTTCCACTTGCGAAAGCATATCGTATGTTTTCGAGCTGTTTACTCAAACTGATTAAAATGCCGTGCCTAGTACTTTTGATGCCAGAAAGGAAAATGTAGTCTCTTTGCTCCTTCGTGGATTAACACGGTTGAGAAAAATGTTTGGAAAAAAAACTCGTATAAGACCCAAGATACAAGTAGACCGCAAAGAGTGCCAGACAACGATGCGGCCGCCAATTATGAACGTGGCTGGACTTGCACGTCGCAAAGAAGTTGAATGTAATTCAAGCCGGTCCCAAAACAAAATATTATTATATCTACGGTAATATGGTTATTCTTCAGCAAGTTATCTAAAAGAGACTCCATAAGGTGGGTATTGGCTGCTGTTGCTGCTCAAATTCAGTCGGTCTGACTTTTGCGAACGCAACTTTTGCTTTTGTTTTTACTGCATTCATCCTTGAGTCTTCCTTCTCCTTTCTAACGTCGATATTCAGGCGAAATCTCACTTTGCCATGTTTCAAATTCTCTTTGTTTTCTTCGTAGTATTTTTTGTTTCGAATTTCTTTGCTCTGATGAATGACCTGAATATAGAACTGTTGGAGGAATAACTCAGCATTATTCAATTTGCATTTTGTTTGCACAATCATAACGCTTATAAATCAGAATTAATTTTGAATGATCCCACCCAAATCCGTCTGTGTTCGCGGGTTAACCAAAATCACCTCTTTCTAGATTTGTTTTCGTTCTCGGCATTCTCAGATAAATAGAAACAGATAGCTCGTTGTTCGCATACCTCAGCTTTGCTATTTTAGTTAGCGGCGAATTTGAACGTTCCTTCCTGCCGACTGCCGAACAGACGAAGAAAAATCGTCGTTTTTGCTCTTCCAAAGGCATCTTCCAAAGACTTAATAAAGTCTGTTTTTCACTGTATTTTTTTTTTACTATATTTTATTCTACGTAAATGACTCGATTGTGTTAACAAAAAACGATATTTCTCCACGACTTCTACTGTTGTCGACCATTATTTCGGCTTTCCACCATTACGCAAAAAAAGGCAACAAAGTGCTAGAACAAATTAAATAGGGTAATGTTTACATTCTAGTTGAGTGCATGCTCCTTAGCAAGTCGAGAAAATCAGATTATTTAGTATATTTTACATATTCGCTTTCGCTGAGAAAAAATATAGAAATCCAGCGTAGATATATTTGTTTTAGTTCGTTTTGCAGTTCAGTAAGTTACAGGATACTGTTCCAGTTCATTAACCGTAACAAACACATGCTATTTTGTTGTAAGACCATAACTGTAATAAGCGTTGAGCTGTAATTACTACCTGCCGTAGCCTTTTGTTAAACTGTTATTTACTGTATTGTTTTGAAAGTTATTAATGCTATAAACGATAAATACCGTTATAGCCAATCGAGCTTTCTGAAATGTATTAAATAATGTTCAGTTAAGACTTTTTGATAACCTTGCGTAATCCTTTAGAATTGTGTTTTTGAATTGTAAAATAATCTACGGTGACATTTTTGGATTAAAACGACATCGCTGGACCTAACTGTTCTGAGTCCCGTTGACGTCTCTGAAGATAATTCCCTGTAACATATTCCGGTACTGATCTCCGCAGCAAGAGAGTTTCCCCAAGTTTTTACAGAAGTGCTTTCCCAAGCCAAAAACTTATCATCATTAGCTAATTATGATACTTGATTGGCTGCTTGATTAATGGCTTGATTGATTGGTTGATTGATGAACTGATTGATTGATTGATTGATTGATTGATAGATTAATTGATTGATTGATTGATCGATTGATTGATTGATTAGCTGGTTGATTGATGATTGATTGATTGATTGATTGATTGATTGATTGATTGAATGATTGGTTGGCTGGTTGGTTGCTTTCTCGTTTGCTTGTTTGATTGATTAAATGATTGATTGATCGATCCTTTACCCCTTCTGTAAACTTTTGCGCTTAACTAGTTTTATACAATTACCAACCTTCTCATTCTTAAACCATTCGTAAAACGTTATGGGTAGGCTGCAACCGAGTTTCGTCTCTCTTTCTATCCAGCTTTCTTTCAAGCTCGCCAGTCTCACGTCAAATTTGTCGTCAGAATCAGAATATACCAATCCAAAGAACTTCACAGTCCCCTCCTGCCGGCCAAAGATTTCTTCAAGGAACTTTTGTTTGTCACCCGACTGGAATCCTCTATTTCCAAGCTCTCTCTTTATGTTATCCTTAAAGTGGCTAAAGCATCTTAGAAAAGTGGCAAACTGAAAATTTCTCTTGAAGCCATCGATCAACGCCTTCTCTCCGTCTGTCCCACACTCCAAGATTCCTTCTAGAACCGGGCTTTCAGATTTAATTAGGTGGGCGAACTTGGAGTATGTCTTCCAATCTTTACGTTGATGCATCAGTAACGGCCTAATAAACAGAGGCGACTTGCCAGTTTGTTTATTTTCGATCTTGAGGTTTCTGTACGTGGTACCGTGAGACTGATATTGCGGTCGAAAATGTTGAAAGTTGGGTCAATTCCGAATACACAGAATTCTTTTGGACTGGTACAAAATTGGGCAAGCCCTTGGAGTTGACGATCATTTGCCAAAACAACGAATAAATCTGGATGTATTGTACATTCTCGAATGAAGATGCTTTTTTTGGAAATCTCCTCCTCTCTCTTTGCCCGTTCCAAGAGGGTCCACATGCTGTCCAGGCAAAAGGAATTTTTACTCTGTTTCTTGAAGTCTTCTTTGCGTTCATTTGGTTTTCCAATATTTTGGCCGAGTATCTTGCGTTGTATATGTCTCTTGGCCCTCGGGGGAGTTGTGCTAGAGATCGGGCAGAAGTAACATCACCAACAGAACAACAGACAGCATCGAGCGCTTCTTTTACAGTCGTACTTTTCATTTTCATGCTCAGTTCTCTTTTAATCATTCTTGGGTACTTGGGAGTACTCGCCTATAAGAGGAAGTTTTCCTTAAGTTGCCGTGAGGCTTAATGCTGGAAACCTCATGCTCATCGGACTTGAACAGATACCGGATGAACGTGTATGGCATCTCACGGTTCTTGTTGTCGAGTTGGTAGTACAAAAAAATAGTGGATAGTTTAGAAAATAAATACACAGTAAATATTAGATAACAACAAATTGTCGCGACATAAAATCTTCGCTTTTCTCGAGATTGTTGACCAAATGACGAATCAATGTTATTTGGCGAGAAGAAAGGTCGCGAAAATTAGTATGGGCGCCAATTAATGGTCAACATTCGGAATTGTTACATGTGGTAGTATCGTCATCGCCTTCAGTTGCGCAATACACACACATACATACACACACACACATACACGAATGTACGTATGTATGTACACACACACATAAATAGATAGATAGATAGACAGCCAGATAGATAGACAGATAGACAGACAGACAGACAGACAGACAGATAGATAGATAGACAGACAGACAGACAGATAGATAGAACTGAACGCAATATAAATAAGAAGGATTATGTTGGAAAAAAAAGGATATTTAGCCCTGGCCAGAAATCAAATTAATATGTTGATAGATTAAATACGTAATGTAGTAACCAAAGAAATAATTAGATTGTGTACTCTCTGTAATTACGAAGTTATTCTTTCATTTATTTTTTGTGACGTCATTTGTTCTTTTTGTCTTTTCTCTTGTGTAGTTTTCTTTTTGTCACTTGTAGTGTAACATAAGCTACTGATGTAAACATAATAGCCATTTATTAATTTTTAACCTATAGATGCTTTTTTTACAAATTGATGTATGCCTGAATGGAAATAAAAGCGTTAAAAAAAAACATCAGAAGTAAAACGGCTAAAATTTCAACGTCCAAAATGTTTTGCAAGGAATATGTATCACACATATATTTTGGTGTTTCTTTAAATCTTGGTATGGACTATGGACTGTAGAACATGTTGAAACTCAGTCTATACCACTTGCCTGTTGATTGTAAGCCGGAGAGTTTCTTGCCCTGGTCAGATAACCACTCTAAGTTATCTTGTCATGGCACCTTACATGAGCTTCATGTATTAGTAAATGGTAATTCAAATTGTGGTAAATTTAACAAATAGTTTCCAAGTTGCTGTGTGTCTACTTACTTACTGCCTGTTCAGTATTAGTATAAATATACTAGCATTCTTTCACAAATGCTGTTCTCTGATTGGCTATGCTACTCTATCTATTATGTGATAGATAGTGAGTAGCATAGCAGTATGTCCTTGTTAACAAAATGACAGGCACTTCTTGGCATTTTCGAAGGGTCTGTGAATAGGATTTAGATAAAGTTTTGAATGACTAGTAGACTTATACTAAGATATTTCGATTATTCACTCTTGATTTCTATGCATGGTAGTTGACTCGGGCTGCACCCTGGCCAACTATCACACGTTAGAAATTTTGAGCTCATAATCTAATTGTTTAATAGATCACAGATGAAGACAAACTGTGGTAAGAACAAAAACGAGGCACAAAAGCCATGAGCCACTGATGTTCTTACCCCATTTTGACGCTTGAAAGTGCCACGAGAAAAATCCTTTCTGAGCATTAAATATTGATTTCTGTTTTTAAGTGATGACGTCATCGTCAGCGCTTCTAGCTGGCAAGCAGAATTTGCGCTTAGGTCGCGCACGATTTATCCCTCAGTGAAAGCGAAATGCACTCTGGGAACTATCATTTTGTAGACCAAGTTCAGGGCTATCTATTCAGTGTAAGTTTGTTTCGCTGTGCCTTAAGAGAACGAAAACCGAAGGGGATTCAATTCACTTCCCCCTTATACCACGGTGGGAGTAAGAGTTAGCTTGTACGTCCGCGGGTTACAATCTAAATATGGGAATAAACGGCCATGATGTTTAAATTCTAAAACATTGACTAGTTAGATGAGAGTTTTTCTTGGCCTATCTTGCTTTTTAGATTACTCTTGATACCCTGCTCAATCATTACGGGTCATTAATACTTGATCTTGCAACTGATTATTGTCAACTCTTACTTTTCATTCGGCATACAAACTCATCAATCCTGAGAAGTATTCTCTGCTGAAACTATTGTTTGCCCCCATTCTGACTTCAAAAAACCCTTGAGATATTGATTTTGCTGCATCAGGCATGCAAGTAAATCTTGGTAAACACATATATAATACTTGAACTGTAAGACTGAGCTTCAGCTAGCGTTTTTCGTCTGAAAAGTTCCTATACTGAATTAGCCACAGATAAATTTTATACCTCAAAGATGTTAGCTCAAAATATTATAAATAATCGCGTATCTGCGAGTAAGAAGATGTGTGAAAAAAAAATTGCAATTCTGAGAAAAAATTGAGCCTTGAGAAGATCTAGTAGCTAAAATTATCTGAAAAACCTAGGGTCCAAGCGAGCACACATAACAACATACACGGTACCAGTACCTTAGGTTTAGCAAGGTTTGGCCCTGGTTGAACTTTTTGAATTTTTCTAGGCACTCAAGAACCTTGAGTGGCTCTCAGCTATCGTTTTCTTTTCTGCTCAGTAACCTCCAGTGTACATCCGTAGCTCCATAGCGCTGTGAAATAGGTAATTTGTTTCTTTTTCTCTGGCGACAAGACTGTGTTACATATTCTACATGGTGGATGGTAAAGTAGCTGGGAAGTAGTGCTGTTTTCCTACTGCAAGCCTGGTCAAGATCTCTCCTGCTTAATCTTGAGAAGGACTCAGATCATTCTGGTGTATGGTGAGTTGGCCACTTCTGTACATCACAGACAACCTGCAGAAGTACTGGGCTATTTGGTCTGCAGCAAGCTAATCTTCTTTGGTGGACATTTTCCTGCCACTGCTGTCTTGCAGAGTCTCATCTTACTCCACTCATCCACTACATTTTCGTTCTGTGTCCTCACCTTCCAGGAATGTTCTTTTCACTTTCTCAGAAAAGCGGGTTCGTCAGACCCATCCCTTTGAGATTTCTCACGTGGATCATGATCACTAAAGAACGTTTGGGATTTCAACCCATTTTATTTTGGCACTGTCTATGCCGTTTCTTTCTCTAACCTCATTGGGTGTTTACCCGCTGATCCATGTGTTTCTGCAGACTGCAAAATACTGGTACGTTTTTGTGAATCTCTCCTCAGGGTAGGAAGAACACACTCTCGTAGCTTTGACAACTTGGGACTCTTCTTCAATAGATTGCAAGTTCCTAGACCATAGTTAATTGAGGGGAATGGTTATGAAGCCCGGCAAACATCAAAGGAGCAAACAAAGATGCCAAGATTTGTGTTGGAAGGTCCATGACCATGCGCAATCTTTTTTGTGCTCATACACTATGCATGAATTACGTAACCAAAACGTTTCTATTGGTTAGTTCCTCAGTCAGTAGTATACAACAATTGTGTTTTGTGCAAGTTCACGGCCAAAAAAGAGAAAAAAACAAACAACAAAGAACTTTGTTGAGTTTTATAATAATCCCCTTCTATTAAGTACGCCTAGACTGAGGCTGTTGGAGCTGACACTTGTCAAACTCCTGGATCTAGAAGTAGCAGTCTCTCTTGTGCACTGTACATTTAAGGGCTGCTCTACGCATAAGTCTGTAGGCCCTTGAGGTCTTTCAAATCCATTCCTCATTGTGTAGGTGTGAAACGTTTACCAGGGCCCACATCATAAGGCTTCTACACTCTCAAACCTAAAACAAATTTAGAGACAGGATCCCAGACTCTTGAGTCTTAACAATATTATTGATATGCCTGGCACCCTTTAACCCGCCGTAGGATATCACTAACACTTTTGATGTCGTCGCCTTCATTTATGCTGCAACGCACATGGCTCTTCACTGTGGCAATTCATCTGTCACAGACATCCTTGCCAACCTGTGGATCACCGAAATCATATCTGACGATCTTAAAGCCTGTGCACTCTGTAAGGCTGGTAAGTGAGTAAGTGAGTAAGTAAGTAAGTAAGTAAGTAAGTAAGTAAGTGAGTAAGTAAGTAAGTCAGTAAGTCAAGTTTATTGTGTATATACACTTAGCTTAGCTGGGAAGTGAGAGGATGAGATGAGAACAAAGGTGACATCCGGTATGTATTGTCACGCTTTTCTTTCAAAAGAAGTTACAATTGAGCAAAACATCGAAGCCATTCTTAACATTGGAGTGTGCACATCTATAAATATAGATTAAAATCCCTTGTACAGTGGTCTAAGCTATATCAAATGACTAGATCATGTGTCATTCATTCCCAATTAAACAGATTTATGTCAAGCAATTATAAATGCACTGACCTACAATTAAAGGGTTTTCTGACTTCTCTGGACATATTTACAACAATGAACATGTTTGCTTTACAGGTAATAATATAAAAGAATGTTCAATAAATGATAATAAAAACAAACTATTAATAATAAATAATAACAGCAATAAATATAAATAAAAATAATTAATAGTAATAATACCAGCAAACTATTAATTATCACTTGGTAATATTATTTACTGCTGACCAAGGCCTTTGGTTCTTGTTCCCATGCTTTCAAAGTTGTATCCACAATGTTTAATTTTATATCAATTAAGATTTACTTGCCGGCTGACGCAGCAAGGTAACAAAAGTCAAAGGTGTTTTTTTAACTCGATTCGTATGAAATGGATATTCATTGGGTGAGCTCAAGAGTCAATATATGAGGGCAAACAATAATTTCAGCGAATAATACTTGTCAGGATTGATGAGTTTGTATTCCGAGTGTAAAGTAATAGTTCACAATAATCAATTGCAACATCAAGCATGTGACCCGTCCGTGATAATCGAGCAGGGTTTCAAGAGTAATCTAAAAAGTAAGATATGCCCAGAAAAACTCTCATCTAACTAGTCAATGTTTTAGAATTTTAATATCATGTTTTGCACTGTTATTTTAACCGGCGGACGTACAAGCTAACTCATAACCCCACCGTGATACAAGGGGGAAGTGGATGGAACCCCTTTGGGCTTTCTCTCTGTTTTGGGCCAGCGAAAAAATTTACATTGACTAGATAGCCCTGAGCTTGGTCTACAAAATGATACCATATATGTTGGTTGCAAAATGATGTCATTTGACCGCCATCTTGGATTTTACTTTTTTCTTAAAAAGTCAACAAATAACGGAAATTGATACAAAATCAAGCCAGAATGTTTATTACATGTACAAACTGGTGAATTTCTGGAATTTGATGAAGAAAACTGAAAAAAACACTACAGAATTATGTCAAAAAAAGTTGATCTTTGGCCAAGCCCACATCAAACTAGCGGTTGCTATGGAACTTCAAAAATGATGGACACACAATTGACATATCAAAATATTCGTGAAGGATGAATGAACAGCTACTGAAAGTTTCAGCCCCTTAGAGTAAATCGTCTTTTCAAAATTTTGAAAAAACCTTATTGGGGGATGGCATTCACCCTTCCCCTCACCTTGTACGTGCGAGGGTTAAGGGATATTGCAAAGAGTTTTGCATTCATTGAGCTTCCACTGCCCTAAATAATATTCAAAGACTTTGTTAATGACATTAACGTAGAAATAACTTTGACAAACTGATTCTATAATATCTAATATTTTTAGATTTCGCCCTTGTCTCTTTGTTAAAACTAGTCTCTTGTCACGTTGTTTAAACAGCTCTTGTTACCAAAAAATGACAGATGCCAAAAATTTTATTCTTGATTTCATTAGGCCAAGGGTGACTCTAAACTGTGGTAAAATTAGTTTTGATTTAGAAAGTTGGACTTAAGCAATATTTGAGTCAGAATTTGAGCTAATTTGCCTTGTAGCTAAATGTTGCGTGATATGGGTAGGAAATGACAATCCTTGATTGGCACCTGTCACTTCAAATGACTTTAAACTCCTGGTGTGAACCAAGATAGGTCCAATCTATATTTTTTGGGATTTTGGTCCAAAAACCAGGGGGGGTGGTCTAACTCCTATGGGAAAAATCCCAAAGCCGGCCCACTTTGCCTTTTAGAGTTGTTGGGTAGTACCTTCAATCTGGCAAAGTTTCATCCAAAAAGGAGAGATGGCATGTATCACCCCTGCCTGGTCCTCTGGTAAACTCGGTCATAAATCTGCAAGCGTTCTATCACGAATGCCGCTCTCTGATTGGCTTCGCTACTCAATATCTATTCTGTGATAGATAGTGAGTGGCGTAGCTGCGTGCCCTTGTTAACAAAATGACGACCGCTTCTTGTCGTGTCTGTGAAGAGGATTTAGATAAAGTTTTGAACGACTAGTAGATTTATAGTAAAACAATTAGATTACTCGCTCTCGATTTCTATGCCTGATAGTTGACGAGGGCGCAGCCCGAGTCAACTATCACGCGATAGAAATCTCGAGCTCATAATCTAAGTGATTAATAGAAACACGATTTTTAACCAATCAGCGCGCGTATTTTCTTAGGACTGTTTTCTAAACTGTGATAAAACATGGGTTTTTGACCAATCAGAGCGCGCGCAGGGTCCTTTCTATATTATAAATATTATTGTCGCAGAATAAAAAGGCAAAACACTAACCCCACGCCTACAGGAGTTCTTTTGTTTACTGCATTGGATTGGAAATCTACGAGACGGTTTACGGACAAAATAGCCGATTCGTTGCAGTTGGATTACTAGTAACCATCTCGAAAAGACCGACTCTACATCCTTAGGCCCGGTCCAAACGCCGCTCCACTCATGTGCTGAACCAAACTTGATTAAGTTCGACCTTAGAGCGACTTTGGAGCGACGGCTGGTTCAGACGGCGTACTTGCGTCGAACTTAATTCGGGAAGCCGGTGGTAACAATTTTCGACGAGAAAATATGCGTTCTGAATTCACGAACTCTGTCCAAATAGAAAAGCTGTGACTAACATTTCGCTGTTATCATGCTGTTATAGCAATATTTAGGGAAGCAAATTCAAACTCAAGGTTCAGTGTTTGTATTTAGACAGGTTTTCTCCTGGTCAAATCGACTTGTTAAAGGGAAATCTAATAAGCTGGGCTATTATCACGAAGAAAAAGCAGAAAATGAATTTGCGCTAAAGAAACTCGCTTATACAGTCCCGTTTCTCATAAATCGAGGGCATACTGGTATTTTGTTGTCTTTATTTTAGCGACGACTTTGAGCTTCATGCATGGCTGGTCACGCCACTCAATTGTGAGCCAATCACGAGTCTCGTTATATGAAAAATAAATTACAGTAATTATGCATTAGGTTCAACACATGAGGAGAACGCCGTATGAATCAGCTGCCGCTCCAACGTCGCATAGTGCGACGGCCGTCGATAAAACCAGGAACATGGAACATTCCGGAACATTCCGGAACATCCCGGAACATTCCGGAACGTCACATAATTATAATAATTATGAGAAAAATATGTAAAATTAAATTTTCAAAACTAAAATAAACAAAAATAAATTGGTATCAGCTCGAAAGTGAAAAGATATTATTGGGGATAGGGGAGTCGGTAGTGGAGGGGTAGGAAGCGTTGCGTTTTCATTCAACTGACTACAATGAGTGCAGACTCCTCTTCTTTGCCGCCAATTGCTTCACGTCGCTTTACAGTACTCTGCTTTTCAACACAAACATGGACGATTTGGACGATGAATGCCAGGTAATTCATTGCGTCTTCTTTTTTGATCCCTGATTTCTTCAACATCTGAGGTATTCGTCTAAGCATCATACAGTTCCTTGTTAAGTCAGTAGCCATAGTTTTGTCACTGTTCGGCCTTCATGTTTCTATTTATCATCCCCAGTTTTCGCGTCGCTCCACTAGGAACGTCTGACACTATGACCCACCAAGCCTTTCCGGAAGCCCGAGTAACAAGCAAGTTATTATTACCTGGTACTAATGAAAGATTAGGGCAGCGCGTTCACTCGCACGCGCGTACTTCGCATGCCTGGTCTACTTTGGTGGTGTTCGAATGTCTCGATAGAGAACTAAGTTTGATCGAATGCCAGATAACAATCTGCACGTGAAGTTGAACTAGCGATGAATAGATTAGAGCCTGCGGTAAAAGTATTTAGTAGTCAATAGCGCCTGTTGGGGCAGTAGCCAATCAGGAGGCAGGGATGATACCACGTGACCAAGGTTTTCCCATACATTGTCTTAAATTGTAAAATCCAAGATGGCGCCCAGGTAGGCAAAACATGGCCGCCGTGACGTCACAGGTCACGTGCATGCCCAAATAAGGAGATAGCCAATCCATGAGATCGAGGTTGTCACGTGCATGAAATCGAGGTTCGGATGGGAATAAAAGGGTTTGCGTGAGTGTCGAGTGAGTATTGTTGTTTTGAGATCGGCGACAAGAAGATGTCTTCAGAGGAGAGCAAGACGAAGGTGGAGGTGATTAGTATTCCTTCGGGAGCGTTGCCTGCTGACATTCCGAGAGAGGAGTTTGCATTGAGAGTGTTGGATGCTATTCATGACGGTATTCTTGGAAAGATAATGAAAAACGCCGTTTCTCACGCCATGGATGTCGTTCTGAGGAAAGAGGTGACGAAGCTGGCGGATGAGGTGCTGAGGTTCCGAAAAATGCTGTCTGAGAAGATGCTTGCTGACCAGTCAGTCTCGTTTAAAGACCCCGTGTGTTTGGAGAAGTTGCCGGATGGATTTGAGGACGGTTGGGAGGCGTGGAAGAGCAGTTGGGAGAACCGAGACGAGTTGGCGTACCGAGCATTTGTCAAACAAATTGTAAAATCACCACCACCACCAGAATCAGAGGAGTGAAAAAACATTTTTATTCATGCCTGTAACACTAATAAAGATCGTTTAACGAGAGAATGTACATGGTTTGTTGCGTGATTTTTTGCATCATCCTGATTGCTTGCACGTCATTGGTTCCCAGGTGCACGAGGGATAGCATCATGGTCTGCGGGGTGAGAAATTCTCCGTGAAAGCCTGAGGAGGATTCGAACACGCGTCCGAAGGGCCAGACTTTGGAGAGGTCTCTTCGCATATACCAGGGGTAGGGAAAGTGTTGGGTGAGGAAAAGGAGCATGACATCTTCGTCGGGGTGGGGTTCGTCCAAACGTATTTTACAGGCCAGGGGTCTCTATAGGGAAAAAAGAAAAAAGAATTTTTAATGCCCCGACCAGGAATCGAACCTGGGTCTTTGAGGCCACAACTCAACGTCTTCACCATTAGACCATCGAAGCGCTTACCTCTTTAGGACTTGGTTTTGGGGTTGTCATCGGGAGGCAGTCCGAAATTCACCGCTTTACAATGAGGGCAGAGTCTTTCGGAGGGTTTCAACCACCAGGTGTGGAGGGCTTTGCAGGTTCCGTGAAAGAATTGGTCGCAACAGGGTGTCAGGAAGTAGTCTCTGATACTGTGATTGGAGGTGTATCCTTCCTTACACCATATACATTCGTATTTAGGAAATCGAGACATGGAGTCTGAAAATAGAGCAAAAAACAATTTTTTATTGGACACACCACTACTTAAATTGACAGTGTGGGACGTGTGCACGGTCCTATTGACCGGCGCCCTCTTTTTCTTCGGGATAACAATCAATAAACGATTTGACGTGCTTGACACGTGACAGGGCCTGGTTGTAACCGTTTCCCAGGAAGACGGGTTCGTAACATTCGGTTTCCATGTTGTGGTACATCCCGTAGATGACTCCGCAACAGGTTGCATAAACGCACCCTAGTCCCCATTCTTTTCTCAGAGGTCCCGTGATCGCGCGTACGAATTGGGTGTGGGTTCCATTTCTGCTTAATTCTAGGATGGGTTGGCGGCAGCAGGGTCTCAGCTGTTTGCACACGTGGCAATGGAGGGGTTGTTCCATGTCTAGAATTGAAGCAGTTGATGGTAAGTGTCGCGGACAAAGTCTACATGGACGACTAAATCATTGATCTCGTCCTCGTCAAGGGTCCCTAGCCTCTCCTCCAGGAATAAAAGATCTAGTTCGTCTAGGGCCACCCGGATAAAATCTAAAAGTTGTTCTAAGTCTATGTACAAGGGTGTCTCTTCATCTTCGTCCTTCATCCACTCTCTCACCCGCTTTTCCCTGGTGGTCAACTCTATGTTACACTGCTCTAATATTTCCATACTCACTCACTCGGTATTTTGAGAAGCCACAGCAAGGAGAGTATCCACAGTCTTCTGTAGTGGGCGCTCATACAAGTTGAATAACTCAGAGTGAAAGGTGAACGGTCCAACTCGATTTTTTATACACACGGTATAATGGTGTCCAGTCTCCTACCGTGAGTGGGTGTGGTAGGGGGATACCCCCTATCCCTGGGTCGGTGGTAACACGTGACTTCGTCTTGATTTGTGATTGGCTGGACGGATCTTCATAAAGCGAATCCGCGTCGCCCCCGATCTTCACTCTGAGTTTTGAACTTGTATTGAGCGCTATCGTGGCCTTGAGAGAGATTGGTTTACAAAACCATGTACCTAGAAAGCCCGAGGTTACGTATGAGGAAGCCATTGACCAAATGGAGGCACCCTGGACCCGATTCTATGAGGATATGAATTTTCCCATCCGGGATTTGTTGTCGGGCCGACGCTGGTTGAAGAACTTGCAGGTACGCTTGGGACACTTGAGATAGAGCCTGTCTGGGTTGGACTGAGAGTGGGAGGTGGCTAAGACCAGGGATTTGCTGCATAGACATCGGAAACGAGCCGGGTCGATGTTCCTGTAGCAGGGGTGGGTCTGTTCTTCGACGCGTCTCAGGTAGGTGCTCACCTCTTTGACGCCACAGGTCACATAACACTTGGTGTAGAATCTGGAAGAGGGGCATCGGTAATACTCCCAGGTACTACCGTCTGGGGTTCGCACGCTTCCATATTCCAGGGGTACCATGCAACGCGGGCAAGTGGGATCTTGTGGTTTCAGTTGGTTCAGGAACTGATCGGGGTCGATTTCCTCCAACACTTGGACTTCGGTGGATTCTCCTCGGTCGTCCACTTCAGGTGGTAATTCTACGAGGTTGTCTTTCTTGAATTTGCCGAGTCCCAGGGGTTCCAGGACTTGCAGGACTTGCATGGTTCGAGGAGGTGAGTCTCTTATCACGGTCATGCATCCGCCTTGAATGGCAGGTAGTTTTGAGTCTGTGAAGATAGAGAACGAGTTAGTATCCCAACAGGGTGTTTTCCCGTCGCATGGTTTCTAGGATGTGGGTGGTTTTTCGCACGTTCTTGGGGGTCAGTCTTTGCCTTCGCTTGTAATGGTTACTTTTCATTCGGCTTTTGACTTCTTGGCGTTGGATCGAAAAGGCGCTCCAAGGTCGCGAGAAGCCTTTGAGAGGGACGGTGGTCCAACTGACCGAGTCAGGGGTGATCTCTTTGAAGAGGACGCGTTCGTTGAAACGTAGTCTGGTACGAGGTTTTTTGAATAACCATCCATCTAAAGTGGATTGTAGTTGTTTACCTCCTACTTCTCCTTCCACTCTCTGGGGCAAGAGCAGTTTCAGTTTCTTACGCGCCTCCTTCTTTTTCTTTTTCTTTTTCCTGTCGGGTTCGACGTGTGAATCCATGACGCCTGCTGAGAAAAAGTGACTCGTGATGGAATGCGTGGTTCGACTTTATGGCCGTTTTTGAGGACCAATCGGTGCCGTGTGGTGTGATGGGATCATGTGACGGTCTTCGTTCCGATTGGCGGGATCTGAAGTGGGCACGTGATCCGGGAAAGTACGGAGTGAAAGTGGATCCACGGCGCGGGTATAAAAGGAGCCCGTTGGACGCAGCGAATCATTCTCGACTTGCTCTTGACGCGGTGATGACCTATAGACCTATGAATGATAGAGACGTGAAAGAGATCATTGAAGATTTGAGACGCTATTTGAATCAAGCTTCTGACGATTTGCATCTAATCGAAAAAGAAGGCGAAAGATCGTCCTATGTGAGGCTAATTGACTTAGAATTGCACGTTGTTGGTCCCTTGTACTTTAGGCTTCAAAGACACCTGACTGACTGGGGAGACCCGAAGCACCATCCCGAATTGTCGTATCTAGGAAGAAAGAGGTTTGACGAGGCAAGATGACTTACTATAGCAACTCGAACCAGATTCGTGACCTCGTGGAGCAGATCGTGGATCAGAAGGTACACACTTTAAGAGATCTCGATGCCATTCCGGATGCCAAGGTGGACCTGTACATTTTTGACAATCTCTTCGAACCGTTAGGTCAAATACCCGATAGTCTGTGGTCTTTTGATCTCATGATGAGACGTCGTCCTGACTGGGGTGGTACGATTTTGGAGATGATGAAGAAGAACGAACATGTGTTTTTGTTCTGTGGTGAGTGGTGTCGCGTGATGTACAGAAGTGGTAGCGGTCAATTCAAATTCATTCATTGTCGGGATCCCACCCTGGACACCGAGCGTGCCTGCTTGATCGCCACGGATAACCTCACGTACATGATGAGCGATGCCATCCGTGATCTGTTTGAACCCTTGCGGTTCGCTCGTGACCTGTCACGACGGGTGTTGGAGAACGACAAGAGTCCCAGGGTGGAGGAGATACTGACTTTCAACAGGTGCGCTCACAAGGAAACGTGTCTGAAATTGGAAGAGTTGATGTACGATATCATGCGTCAGCGTGATCTGTGGAAGGATCGGTTTTTCTTCCGCGCCCTCGAAGCCGATGAGGATGACCTGTGTGGTGAGTGTAGAGAGAGTATGCGACAAGCATTCTATGTGAAGGGGAACGAGGAGGAAGCCCTGAGGTGGAGACCCGGTAAAGGGGATTGTGATTGGAGAAATTGTAAATATTATGCCATGGATACCTTTGAGGAGGACTGTGATAATGAGTACGGTCAAGAATGTAAGAACACGGAATATGTTCAATACTTTTCAGATTCGGACTAGGTCTTTCTTGCCTTCTTTTTCGTTTTTAGCCAATCGGAGTCGATTTTTTCGTAAGAACCAATCAGACACGACGTTTTTGTACATATAAGAAAGTGTGAATAAAAAATTGGGTTCAAATCATTATGTCTCATACCTTGAGTTGGTTGATCTCGAGAGTGTGTGCGACCATGGCCGATCGATGGAGTTGGACCACTTTGTGTTCCAAGTGCGATAGAGTCTACGAGCGATACGGTAAGAGTGAACCCATCCCGTACGACTTCAGTGATTCGCCCTTGGAGGTGTTTGACTATACCGACGTCGAACCCAACGTGATGCGTTTTGTGGTTTATATCTTGTGGTTGAAACGGCAACCCAATTCATTTAAGAAGTATCTGGAGGTACGTGAGCAGCGTTTCGAGTTGTGGAGACAGTGCATTTACAAACTTTATCGACTATGAAGAAGAAGAAAGGTCAAAAGAAGAAGCAAAAGCCGCTTTCGACCGGGACGTTACTGGGACGGTATCGGGATCCTTCTAGACCCGGTAGTCTGGGCGGTCTGACGCGATTCGCCCGGGCCAATAAGATCTCGGTACGACGCGCTCGCGAGGTCCTGCAACGGGATTTGGGGTACACGTTGCACAAACCCAGACGTCGTCGGTTTCCCACGGTCCCGGTGGTGGTGTTCGGCATCGACGAGCAGTGGACGGCCGACCTGATCGAGGTGATCAATATTTCGAGGTACAATCGAGGGTATCGTTATCTCTTGACGGTGGTGGACGTGTTTTCCAAGCACGCCTGGGTCCAGCCCTTGAAGAGCAAGACGGGTAAAGCGGTGACGGAAGCCATGGTCAAGATCCTGAAAGGAGGTAGAAAACCCATCAATCTCCAGACGGACGACGGGAAGGAATTCTACAACAAGACGTTTCAGGATTTGATGAAGCAGAAAGGCATTCATCATTTTTCGACGCGCGGGGATACGAAATCCAGTGTGGTGGAACGGTTCAATCGGACCCTGAAGGAACGTATGTACCGGTACTTCACCGTGAAGAATACGATGACGTATGTGCCCGTGTTACAAGATTTGGTCCGAGGGTACAATCGATCGTATCATCGCAGTATCAAGATGGCTCCCGATCAAGTGACTTTGGGCAATAGCGTGGACGTGTGGGAGACTCTTTACGGAAAAAAGAAAAAAGGGAAATTGAAGAAACCGCAACTCAAAGTCGGGGATCGTGTGAGACTGAACAAGAAGTTCCGTCAGTTCAAGAAAGGGTATTTACCCGGATGGACCGAAGAGGTGTTTGTGATACGCCGGGTGCGTCCTGGGAGGGTCACCACGTACAAGGTGGAAGAATGGGACGGTACGGCGGTCGAGGGTACGTTTTACGCGCAGGATTTGCAAAAGGTGAACGTGAAAGACGACGATCTGTTCCGCGTCGACAAGATCGTCAAACGAAAAGGGGATAAAGTCTTGGTGCGTTGGAAAGGTTGGCCAGTCAAGTACGACAGTTGGGTGGATAAAAGGGGCTTGTACGTGACCCAAAAGCCCAAGATCAAAAAATGAAAGACTTTTACGTGCAGTTGTTGAGCAATGCCAGCACGAGCGAGTTCGCGGACAACAAGGCCAACAGTTTCAAGAACCGTCTGCCGAACCCGTTGCATTTGAGAGAACCTGACTGGAAAGTGGGTATCAGCGACCTCTCGTTTCCGTCCGCGACGCGTAAGATGGGTTTGAAGAATTCTCTTCTGTTTGAAATCTGGTGGATCGATATGGTGAACGCGTCTATAAACCTATACACGCGGGTCCCTGGAGTGACGCGAGAAGGCGATTTGGAATTCACGCCGAGGAGTGGTACCGAGTTACTGAACATGATACGAGATCGATACCTGCATAGGTTGGGAGATCGAACGGATGTCGACGTGACCCTGTACAAGAAAAAGAGCAAAGCCGACGATCCCACCGAATTGCTGTACACGGTCATGCGTCGGGCCGAGCATGGAGAATGCGTCCTGGACAACTCGAGAACGTGCCTCAGTCTCCTGATCAACGGTAAACGCGTCTACCCACAGATGAACATCGGCATCGAATTGGCCAAGAAGATGAAATGGGTCAAGATGGGAACATTGCAAAACGGTCGACCGGGTTACGTCTTGGGACCCCACTTGAGGAAAGAATTTCCCAGGGAAGTCGTACCCACGGCCACGGACTTGATCGTAGGACAGAACGATGGGGACGAACTATTTTACAAGATCGACCCGGACACCTTACATTTGAGTTGTTTCATCAATTGGGTCTTCACGGACCTGGATCGCAGTTACCAAGAAGCGTTTGGTGACAATCGTCGTTCCTTGTTCGTGTATTCGAATGTGGGACAGAGTATGGTGACGGGGAATCAAGTCACGGACATGTTGAAACAATTGCGTTACGATCCGGACGTGGTCGACCTTCAACCGAGACACATCCTATATCTACCGGTGCGTACAGCCGTTTTGGACATTATCGAGACTGAAGTGTCCGAGGAAGACGGACAACTGGTGGACTTTGCGTCGGGTGTGACCACGATCACGTTGCATTTCAAGAGAGGATGAGTGATTTTTACGTCAGCTTACCCAGTAACAGCAGTAAGAACGAGTTTCCGGAGAACAAGTCGAACAGTTTCAAGATCAGGTTACCCAATCCCATACACCTGGAGGGACATGGATGGAAAGTGGGGTTGTTTAGCATCTCCATGCCAGATGCGCACGTGACGCTGCCTTCCATCACCGATTCTGGGGGTGACATCACCTTGACTCATGTGGCCTGGAGGCGAAACGATTTGAGTGGTCGCGTCTTTTATGCGGAAGCTTACTTCGCCCTTGAGGACCTCAAAAAGGTGTTCTACGACGTGGACGGTGTTGGACTCATGAAATCCATGATCGCCTTTTTCGAGCGACAACGCATCTTCGCGTTCGGCGGTCCCAAAATGGGCTCCAAATATGTCGGAAACGACGGGAAAAGAACCTACATCAAGTTCAAGTGGGAGGGTGAAGACCTAGTCATGGACAACAAAGACATCGTACGTCCTCGCAGTATGATCCCTGAATTCAACATCAATGTTGAACTGGCTTTGAAAATGGGGTGGCTCGTAAAGAAAGACGGTGGTGGTTACGATCTGGGACCTAACTTGCAGATAGAATTTGTCGACGATGTCATTCCGGACATCAGCGCTGTCGGGGACATAAAAGACAAAGACGGAAAATATGTCTTTTGGAATGTTCACTCGGATAGAGGAGGTGGAGATTTTTTAACACTCAGCATCTATTGCAATTGGCGTTTTATGAACCTGAACAAAGCCTTAGATGTGGTGCGGGGAGACAGTTCGCGATCCGTGCTCGTCTACACCAACACGGGAGGTGGAAATGTGGTGGGAAATCAAGTCACGGATTTACTGAGACAGGTCAACTTGATTCGAAGAGGCGACGGTACTCAGTACTTCGAACCCGTTCACGTTCAATATATTCCCGTGCGCAAGGAGGTACTGGACATTATAGAGGTGCAAGTGGCTGAGGCAACTGGAGAACTGACGACCTTTGGAGCCGGCAATACGATCGTGACGTTACACTTTATGAAATCATGATCGGGGGAACTTTGATACGGTTTCATCCCGACGGATACCAATCGGGATCTGGCATATTCGGTCAGGTTTGGAAAGGCATCAAGAAACGAGGTCCCGGCATTCTCAAGGACGTTCTGAAAGAATCGGCCATGGAGGGTCTGAAAGGTTTAAAATCGGGTGGCGCGGGAGGAAAGCCCAATTGGAAAGGTGCACTCGCCGGGTTAAAGCGGGGGGCCATACGCTCCGGGAAACGTAAAGCGAAGCAAGAGCTCCAAAGCTTTTTGGGCAGTAAAAGAAGAAAAGACCTGTTTGGATCATGATTCCCATCTACTCGAGACGCGTGAGACGTCTCCCCGGAGGGATACGCACGTATAAAGGGGGTTCGCTCTTCCGGAGACGTTCAAAACTACCGGACTACCGTTGGGTACAGTCGGAACTGAGAAGGAGACGAAAAAGACGCCGTAGACGACGACGATGACGGACCTCGTGGCTCACGCCAGATCGGCGGGGGTTCGTAACCCCCGCCTGGACATGTTCACCACTCCTCCCACGGATCTCAGCATGTCGTCGCGACGTGAGGTGAGAATCAATCCGTTCAATAGGGGATCAACCCAGTGACCTTCCAAATCGATCCTCAAGAAGACTTCATCGACTTGAACGAGAGTTTCTTCGAAGTGGAGTTGGCCGTCAAGACAGCTGCCGGAGGTAATATAGCGCAAGCGAGTACCGTCGGACTCGCCAACAATCTGGTCCACACCCTCTTCAAACAGATCAATGTGAGATTGAATGGGACTCTCATCAGCCCCCAGACCGATACTTACCACTACAAAGCCTACATCGAAGCGCTGTTGAACCATGACCGAGACGACGGTGAAACGATCCTGGCACCAGAGGGTTGGTACAATTGTCTCGGTGTACCCAGTCGCGGAGAACGCGATGTGATGACAGGCAATAAGTTGGATCCTACTCACGACGATTACAAAGCTTTACCCCAAGATCTCAAGAACATGGTTCAAAGTTGAATTCAGTTTTTTGGTGGAAAGAGAGTGACCTTGAGGTTCAAACCTTACCTGGAAGTGTTTTATCTCAGCAAGTTACTGGTACCCGGTGTACAGATCCAGATTGACATGTACTTCAATGCCCCCGCTATGTGGACAGTCCAATGGGCCGGTGCCGATACTCTCAGACTGACTGAAGCCGACGTGAAAGTGAGATTGTTCCTATCTCAAGTGAGAGTGACTCCCTCGGTGTACCGAGAACTCATGACCAGCATGAAAGGTGGAAGAGTGGCTACTTACCCCACGGTGAGAGGTGAAATTCGCACTTACTCGCATCCCAATGACAATCGTCATTTCGAGTGCAGCAATCCTTTCCACAGTAAGCTACCTAATCGGTTAGTGGTGGTGTTGATGAAACAAACAGCCTTCAATGGAACTGTGACGGTCAATCCGTTCAGTTTTGAACAATTCAATCTCGCTTCCATCAAACAACTGGTGAGAGGTGAAGAGTACCCCTACGAGACCTTGGAGCTCAAACACGACGATACCAGTAAAGATCTGAGAGGTTACCAAAGATTCCTCAAAGCCTCAGGAGCTTTGTGCAGAGGAAAAGGAAACATGGTCCGGAAAGAGGACTGGGGACACGACAAGAGATGCAACCTGTTTGTATTTGATAACACAGCCAATGGATGTTTGGACAGTCCAGTGTTGAACCCCCAGCAGGAAGGTGAACTGCGTCTGGTGATCGATTTTGCAGCCAATCCGGGATCAAACCTGACCATCTTGTTGTACGGCGAATTCGAGAACATGCTGGAGATCAACGAGAACCGAGTCGTCCTCTACGACGTGTACCAATGAGAAGAAGAAGAAAAAATGGAGACAGTAGCCTTGAATAATTTACAGTTGGATTATTTGGCACGGACGAATCCGTCACTCTGCTGTGTTTTTCACGGCACGGTCCCTTGCGATCGGCTTCCAAGAACAGTACCTCAAGAAGGACCGACCGCTTACATCGTGAACACGGACCCTCACGACAAACCGGGATTTCATTGGATCGCTTTGTGGGCCGACAAGAACAAGTGCGAGATCCTGGACAGTTACGGTCTACCGTTGGACACGTACGGAACCGCCGGACCGATCCAAGCCTGGTTGGACCGTCATTTCAAGTACCAGATTCACAACGGCAAGAGTCTACAGTCCCTGTTCAGTCAGAGTTGCGGTAGTTACGCCCTGATGTTCCTGATCGACCGAGCCGAAGGTCGTGACATGAACGAGTTCTTGAATCGTTTTAAGAAAAACGAGTTTGTGGAGAACGATCGTAAAGTAGGACAGATGTTAGAACGTTTGATCGTGGACGAGTTGGCCTGGCGCAAGATTTGTAAAACCACGTGTCACCAGGACACGTGCGGTTCCTCCAGAGGAGTGCGTCATTTGTTATAAAGTAAGCTGTTCGAAATAAAAGAGGTTCATTTTTCGAGAGAACAAGGATGTTGCGTAGTGAAGGCAGATGGTTCCGGCGATTCTTAGAACTGTGTCGAGAAGAGACGACGAAATTGTCCTCGGACGATTCTCTTCGACAGGTCATGGAACGCATTTTGGATTGCGACAGTTACCGTCGAGTCCGATTCATACTGGACCGGGAAAAAGATCATTGGCTTCGATACAACCTGTTCCACCTGAGTATCAGAGCCAGACTTCAAACGAACGCCAGTCGAGATTACAAGTGTTACCCGTATTGGCACGTGCTTCGCTACGGCAATAAGTCCTTACGCCATCACTTTGTGAGTGCATAAAAAGAGGCGGAGGAAAATAAAACGGTTCATTGTGGATTCACTGACAAAACAAGACACATCATGGCTCTTCAGTTTCAAGGGCATAGACATTTGGACGACGTCATAGCCAGGTTAGAAAAACGTTATGGAAAAGCGGGTGGAAAGACGCCTCAACCCAGTGAGGCTCATTTCAAGAAAAACCAACCGCCAAAACGGCAACTCAATCTGAAAATACTTCAACCCGCCAGAAGACAAGTGTCTTTTCAACCGCCGTCTGTCCTTGACACCGGCGAATTACCAGCGACCGTGACCACGCGCAGGAAACGCAAGAGAGCCGCCCCTGCCATGCCGAAGCTTTCCGAGAAGGAAGATAGGAAAAGAAGAATGAAAAAGAGGCATTGGTACGAAGACAAGTTCGGAGACTTGAGTAAATTCGCCAAGAAAAAACCTCGAAAAAAGAGATCGGCGCCTGCCAAGAAAAAAGGGCGTCCCAAGAGAGCCGCTGCCCAGAGGGCCATGGCCAAGATCAAGAGACGTGCCAAGAAAAAACCCATCTGTTTCAATCGTAAGGTCACCCTATTGGGTCTATTGAAACGCATCCCAGCCGTCAAGACCCCATTGGCCAAGTTGTTCAGATAAAAAACGGAGCGTCTCGAAACCCTGGACCATTTTTCAAGATCATGGAACGGCGCAAAGCGTTTCGATTTCACACTCCGTCGAGTTTGTTGATAGCGGGTCCGTCGGGGTGCGGCAAGACGGTGTTCACGACCAAACTGCTCTTGGAGAACGGCGACTTGTTCCAACAAACACCGAAGAGTATTCATTACTGCTACGGATCGTGGCAAGACGGTTTCCAAAAGCTCAAGAAGGGCGGGGTCAAGTTTTACGAAGGCATCCCCGACAGCGAACAGTTACCCCGATGGTTTCCTGGAGGGGGCGTGTTGGTCTTGGACGATCTGATGGACGAGGGCGGTAACGACAAGCGCGTGTTGGATCTCTTCACCAAACACTCGCATCATCGGAACATCACGGTACTTTACTTGTGCCAGGATCTATTCCCTAACGGAAAATTCGCCAAGACCATTTCCCGCAACGCTCATTACATCGCGGCCTTCAAGAACCCTCGGGATCAGTTGGGGATACGGAATTTACTTCTGCAATCGTTTCCCACGCAATGGCAGGAGGTGTTGGACACGTTTCGAAAGGTCACCGATCGACCTTACGGTTACATGCTATTGGATCTTCATCCAGCCAGTCAGGACGATCAACGCGTCCTCAGCCATGTGTTAAAAGACGAAGGATTCGTACGATGCCATCAGTTTGCGACATGTTGAGGAGCGAGGTCGAGTGGTTTCCTCTTTTCATTCACCTATGTAAAAACAGGCTCAAATACATCATGAATCCCCATGAGCTGGACTACGAACCGATGAGACAGGTCACGGAATGCGAGAGTTACCGTCAAGTGAGGTCCATCCTAAACGCATATAACGGGGAAGGTTTCGAATATTTGGTTCATAAGCAACGAGAACTCGCCGAGAAGAAGATAGAAAGAGAAAGGTACATGGATAAAAATGAGCTCTTATGGTAGTGATGATTTCAACTTCTCGGCTCTGGAGGATTATTCGCCTTGGACTCCATTGACTCGAACGAGTACACCCGTTCCATCTGCAGCGGGTGTGGGTGCGAGTCTGAACACTCCTCCTTCACCGCTATCGTCACTGGCGACACCACCCCTGCCCAACGTCTCGCCCGTCGGAGTAGGCACCGCTGGCTCAGGTGCGCCACAGACCAACGTCACGGTGGGTGTCGGTAGCGCTGGATCCGTGTCGCGCTCCAATGTCACGACGGGTGTCGGTGCACCCCGAATAACATCCGCCACACCTTTGGCACACGCTGTTCGAGGAGGGAAACGACCGAGACGCGTCCCACGTCAAAATACACCGACGTCCTCCAGTGATTCCGGCAGCCGCAGAAGAAGTAGCGCTAGTGGTAGCGGTGGAAGAGGCAGAGGCAGAGGCAGAGGCAGAGGCAGAGGCGGAGGTGGAGGCGGAGGTGGAGGCGGAGGCGGAGGCGGAGGTGGAGGAGGTGGAGGCGGAAGTGGTGGTGACTCCACACCGCCTTCGTCGATTCGATCGGGTCGCGGAGGAAGAAGGCGAGGCACCCGTGTTCTCGATCAGGCCCAGATGCAGCAACAATTGGAGGAGATTTTGCGCCAACAACAACAGACGGCGGCGGGTCGACGAATCGCAGGCATCACGACCACGAATACGATCACGACCACCTATAAGAACGGACAACGTCCTACGGTGACTCGCAATTCGACCAGTGTGCGAAACTGAGAACATCAACATGATGAGAAGCGAAGTCAAGTGGTTCCCCTACTTCCTACATCTATGTCGATGCTCCCGCTCTTACTGGGATGCGACCAGCATGGATCACGAAGACATGAAACGTATCGCGGACGAGTGCGATAGTTACAGACAAGTCCATGATATCCTGAACCAATCCGTAGAAACCGCCTTCAAGGACGAGATCTGGGAATACGAGCAACAAGCTAAAAGGATCGAACGTCCCGACAGAAAGTCAGACTACGTTTGGCACTGGTTGGAAAAGAGTCATGAGTACTTCGGTCTGTTTATTGGATGAACCTTTCACCTCTGTGGTGGATTTGGACGTGTTGAGACGTTTGGATGGACTGTACGCTTTCTACCACAAGTATTGGTGGTGTCGAAGGCAGATGTTCGGTTACTACAAATTGTGCAACGCCATTCTCAACGGACTGGCCTTACTGACTGCGGCAGCGAGCATCGTCGTGGGATCCGTGTGGAAAGACGGGTACGTGGCGGTAGGATTGACGGCTTTCGCCGCCGCACTGAAAGGATGGAACGATTTAAAGAAGTATTCGCTCAAGATGGACATGACCCAATTCGCTTACACGACGTACGAAAAGACATTGACCGAACTGCGGAACTACGCTCTGGGCGGTGTGGAGGAATTGGATGGGTTTTTGATCAAGATGCAAACGTTGGACGACGTGGTGACGGATTTCACACCTCCCACGTACGACCGATACTTTCGAGACTACGAAACACGATTCGTTCACGCGCCTCTATAAAAACGGACATGTGATCCCTTCGTGAATCATTCAAGGTGGAAACCCGACATGAGGAGAAGGCGAAGGAGACGGCGACTGGGAGTAGGAAGAAGGAGGAGGAGGACCCAAAGGGGAAACGGTTTTTTTGGCAATTTGAAAAAAGCATGGAATTTGTATTCAGACGTTCAAAGAAGAAGCAGAGCGTCGTAGAGAGACTCTATAAAAAGGACACGTGATCACCTGCCTACGTCATTCAATGGGAAAAGTGCGTGCGTGTCAGAACACGTCATGGTGAGGAGAAGGCGAAGGAGACGGCGAGGTGGATTACGTCAAGTAGGAGTAGGAAGAAGGAGGGTCCAAAGGGGAAAGGGTCTTGGTAAACTGGTCGGCGTCGTGGCCAAGACGGTGTTGAACCTTCTCGAAGACTTTTGAAATAAAAGAGCGTGACTAGTCAACCGGACGTTAGACGTGAACGATGAAGCGGTTGCGACGACAACGTCGTTTCTTGACGAGCGTCCTGAAAGAAGCCAATCGGAATAAACGTCAACGGATGTTGCAATACGCCGACAGAGATCAGATCAACGCCATCAGCGAGATGGTTCTCAATTTGCTGAAAAAGAGGATCCCCATCGGCGCGACGACTTATGGGAAACTGAAAAGACATAAAAAGGTTCTGCGCGAAGTGGGTAGACGCAAAAACTCTCTCAAGCGTCGAAGAGAGCATCTCCTCACCCAAAACGGAGCGGGGTTCTGGAGCGGATTACACGGTTGTTTCAAAGCATGTTGTGTACGGTGAAAGGACGCAGTGAAGACGGTTACCCTTTGGAGGGGATCGACGTCATACCCAATTTCCCGCCGAGAAAAGAAGACGAGTCCAATACCATTCCTAAACTCGTGCAGTTGTTGCAAGATGCCAATCGTCGCGAAGCCCGATGGAAAGACTCGTACGAGTTCTTGAACAAGAGGTACCACGACCTGTATCAAGAGTACATGGCTTTAAAGTTCGGTGACTTCTGCCAAACCTGTCAAACGAAACGAGATACCACACCGCCCGGTGGGTGCATCGAGTTGTGCAGGGAGTGCGGTAAAGGCAAGCGAACCGTTCAAAGTCTTGAACTCGAGTTGGAAAAGAAAGACGAATCCATACGGTACTGGCAAGACTGTTACGAGACGGCCTTGAGAGAATTGTCCGAGTTTCCTGACACGACCCTGAGTCAGCAGAAGGCATGAACGAAGTCATGATGGTACCCGTTCACGAATTCAATCGTTTGCAAGATTATTACAAGGGTAAGATCACCCAGAGCGCCTTGTTGAGCAAAGCGGGACGTTTGGCCGCCGAAGAAGATCTCATCCTGAAAGACAAACGTATCCCCGCCAGCATGGCCGTCAAGATGACCAAACCCATGGCAAACGAAGAAGTCAAACTGGTGAAACGTATACGGACGGGCATACGCGGCACTCCCACGTACCAAGGAACGATAGAACCCGAAGGCATGGCCGACGCACCCGTCGAACGTCTGTTGAAACAGATCATGAAGGGAGTCAACCAACCCCCCGCAGCTCCCGTGGTCATCAAACAAGAACCCGCCACACCTTCCACGTCAGGTTTCAAAAAGGAATTTAAAAAACCAACTGCCAAATCAGCCCCAGGCAAGAAGCCACCCGTGCCAACCAAACCAACTGCCAAATCAGCCCCAGGTAAACTCATGACCGAAGCGCAAAAAGAGTTCTTAAGATCCATCGGTGTCGCCGAGAAATACATAGACGACGACGGTGGTTACAGTCCCAAAGGCAAGGGCAAGGGCAAGACGTACAAGAAGTCCAAGCAGACAGAAGCACAAAAGTTACAAGAAGGATGGGAAGATTTCGAACCTTGGAGAAAGGGACTGAAATACGACTCTGCCTGAGACAAGAAAACGTTGGAAATTTGTAAACTTTATTGTTGTTGTTGTAATTAAAGTTACACGCTTTGTTGTTTTTTTCAAAAAAGTCTCTTTTGTTTTTCTTCTTCAAGTCTCGCACGCCATGCTATTGTGGTACAGAGTATCCGAGGCATTTGATGTCACAAACAAACGTTCGATCCTTATTTGGTCCCCGAACGTCGACGAAGATATGAATAACAACCGAAACCTAATTCTGGAGGTGAATTCGAACACCGAGAAAGGGGTGTTGAAATAAAACATGCGATACACCTCCATGCGTATATGATCGTACGAAATGACACTGAAGGGAAAGAACACGGTGCCGTGAATGTACATGGGACTTCGAAACTCCGTGGATCGCGCAAAGTTCTCCATCTCGCGGTAGTACTGGAACCACACCGTGACGGGACGGTGATAAGGCAAATGATTCCACGAACGCGTCAAGGAATTGTGCGTCTCGAAGGGTTTTCCGAGGTCCCTCATATTAGCAAGGTGGTCATGAATCATTCTGCGATGAGTGTCCACTGCGAAAATGAAAAAAAGACAGTGTCAGGTCCATAGTCCGTCCTCATGGTAAAACGAGGGGCCGCCGGGAAAGGGTAAGAGACACAGCTCTCGAATCTCAATATCCCTTTGTCCCTCCACGCGTCTAAAGTAGAGTCTGAACCTTTGAATTCGGATCAAGTTATACGTATAGTACGGAGTGTTGTAAATGAACAGACGGTACAGATAACTTCTAATCTCTCGGGTCGGTTCCACGGGGAGACGCACACAACCGTGAATGTACAGGTCTCGATCCCGATACAGAGTCACGAAATTTCTGATAAAGGTATAATAACGTGTCCAAATGCCCGGGTCAATGGCATACGGCAAATCATTCCACAGGTACGATCCCTCGTGATGGCAGTGATAAGGTCTACCCTCACTACGGTATCGCTCCAACTCTCGATCCATTCTAACTAAACGATCATTCGCACCTGCCGTTAACTGGTACTCCTCATCGTTATCATCTTCCTCCATTTCCTCGTCGGTTTCCAACACGACCTCAGGCTGAATATCGTCGATCACGCGTCGGCAGTTGCCGCAGGTCATAACCCGTCTCTCCATCTCCCAGTAGCATCGCCGATGCATGAACACGCCGCAGCAAGGAGTACGTCGGCACGATGGTAGAGAATCAATGTGAATATCTCTCTGACAAATAAAAACACTTGTTGAATCGGTGTTTCTTCGGGTAGACGACCCTGAAGGCGACGACTACGTCTCGGTGGTTCGTCGTCATCGTGTGATCGGGCACGACGGCGCCGACGTCCTCGTCTCGGTGATCCTTCGGGGGACTGACTTCGAGGTCGGCGGCTGCGGTGCCCAGATTCAGTCTCCATCACCAAAAAACCGAAAAAATGTCGAATGCGCACCTCGATTTATGTCCATCATGCACCAATCAAACGAAAAAGGCCGACATCACGTGTACAGGGCAGACCTAGGGGATAGGGGGTATCCCCCTCCCGGTCGGAGACTGGGTCCAGGTCGAGTGTAACCTGGGATCCAGTTTTTACCGTAAGTATAAAAAGATCGGCTCGAACCGTTCACGGCACTCTGAGTTTTCGACTTGTATCGAGCGCTTGAAAAAAATCATGGCACAGGAGCTGACCGACGAGGAGATGAACCAACACATGGATCAACATGAAGCAGTGAGTATACCGTGCACCCTATGTAAGACAGTCATCCTTAGAACCGAAACCTGCGGTCGTACCAAGTGCTGCCGTTACTACTTGCATTTCGATTGCTTTGTCAATGCACTCGATGGTCAGATGAACAAGGGGGTGAACAACGAGAAGTTGCACTGTCCGATCTGTCACACACCGTGCTATCTAAGTACACTCGTGGCTTCCCTAGACAACTGACGACATCTTTTTGACACGCCTTTGTTCACAGAGTTACTGGGATTGTCTTCCCCCTGAGATTCAGGCCTACATCCTTCACCTCAGAGATACGCATGAACGTGAAATGAGGAGAGAGCTTTGTAACGAGATACGGACCTTTGCTAAGGTCCAAGCCAAATGGGGACTAGGGGCACTCAAAGTCAAGCTAGAGACATGTAAACCGAAGTTTTGCCCCCAAGGATTGGTTCCAGGGACACACCCAAAAAAGCATATGATCGTATCAGGTTTCTACAGAGACGAACAAAATGTCAAGCGAGAAACGTTTTTAGGATACAGTTTCAATGGTGCTTACTATAGAATCGATGACGTTAAGAGACTTTCACTCTTTTAGAGTCACTGGGACAGGCTACCAGCAGAGATACAGTGTCATGTGATCAACTTGGCAACCTGGCAACACATATTCGACCGCAGGAACAATGAACTATTGAACAAACTTCACGAAGAAATTGTATGTTACGATATACTGAAAATACAATGGGGTTACGGTCACATAGAATTAAGAACCCAAAAATGTGATTTCGACGCTTGTAACGAGATGTACGGGCGATTCAAGCCTGATCACATGACCATCCACGGTCATTACGTAGACATTCATAACTGCAAAAAGAAAGTCTTTTTAGGATATAATTTCAAAGACGCGCTCCATGATGTCAATGACAAAAAAGCGTATGCGTTCTCAGATGACGTATGATTGGTTCTTACAGAGTCACTGGGACAGGCTACCGGAAGAACTAAAGTGTCGCATACTTTGCCTGGCAACCTGGCAGTGCATACGCGATCGGAGGAACAATAAACAATTGAGTCGACTTCACAGAAGAATCTTAGATTATGGCGAACTGAAAAGACAATGGGGCTACGGACACATACAAATGAAAAAACAGAAATATACACTGAAATCAAATTACAGAGGCAGATCTTATTTCACGGCTTTCTATGGTTATTACATTAATCTTAGTAACAGAAAAAAGAAAGTCTATCTAGGATTCAGTTTCAGAAACGTGTTCCATAACTTAGAACGTAAAAAAGCGTCCCTGTTCGGTCCCTTCGAGGACGATGATGTTGAATAAAAAAGCGATGTTTGTAACATTTGTCTCTTTCGTGTCTTTTCACAGAACAGACGGACCCACGACGAAGCCTTCCCCTTCGACGATGACGATGACTGGATCTTTGATCCGGCTCTCGACCGAGTGATGATCCAAACCGGAGGCGGTAGCACAAGACCCCTCCTAGAATTTGAATTAAGACCCGTAGGCGCTCGACGTAACTGGAGAAACGTCCTCAACAAACAACGGTTCGAAGCCACGCTCAGACAACACAGAGACGTGACTCCCAGGGACAATCTAGGTCAAGAATTGACTCAGGCCCTTCAACGATCCATCGAGCAACAAATCGCTCAGGATCCTACCCTGACACCAAACTCCACGGTCCATTTCACCATGCAGTCCAGTGCCTTCACGCACGCCTTTCAATCCACCACCTTCACCGTGCGCGAATTCGAAGAAGGGAGTGAAAGACTAGACACTTATCTCCAGTCTCTCGTGGCCAAACTCAACTCCAACGAAGAATTCACCCCCGACGACACGTCCACCATGGAAACCACCTTCATACGTACCCCAGGTCGTGGCAGCGGGCACGGAAAACGATACAATCCGAGTTGCGCCGCCGTACGGGGAATCGTCAAACGGTCGCGCGTGACCATCAAAAACAAAGACAATCTATGCTGCGCTCGCGCCATCGTCACCATGAAAGCCCTGGTAGACGCTGACATGAATCCGCGTGACCAAGATTACCACAACCTCAAACAGGGGCTGCCCGTCCAAGAGCGATTGGCCAAAGAACTCCACCGTCTGGCCCACGTCCCCGAAGGACCTTGCGGCATTCCACAACTGCAACAGTTTCAGGCCGCGTTACCTGGCTACCAACTCAAAGTCCTTTCCATCGATCCGCCCCACATGCTCATCTACGCGGGACCCGAACCCTCGGACAAGATCATCCGTCTCATCAAAGAAGACAGTCACTACAATGGATGCAACTCGTTCAGTGGGTTCCTCAACAAATCCTACTTCTGCGACGAATGCAATCGAGGATTCGATCACGACAACTTTCAACGTCATCCCTGCCACGGTAAATGGTGTCCCGCCTGCAAACGAAAGGACTGCCCCGATTTCATCGAAAAAAAACGACCCCTAGCACGTGGCAAGTTTCCCGCACCCACCTCCATATGCCGATTGTGTCACAGAAAATTCTTCGGAGACCAATGCTACAACTACCACTTGCAACGGCGGAGCTTGAACATTCCATCCATCTGCGACACTTACAAAAAGTGTCCGGACTGTTGCCACGTCTACGAACCCAAACACAGGATTGGACTAGGAGGTGACCGTCGTACCCCCGATCACAAGTGCGGATGGGGCGAATGCCACATCTGCGAAAAGAAAGTCTTTCTGCAGACGCACCGATGTTACATCCAACGCATCCCCGAAGACGAAGACGAACCCAAAAAGAAACGCGTCCCCCGCGACGAAGTCAAAGGTCGACCCTTCGAAGAACCCGAACCCAATGATCCAGACACACGCGTCCTGGTGGACCGAGATCCGCCCCTTCAAGTGTACTGCGACTACGAAGCCATCACCGACGCCGAAGGGAATCAGACACCCATTCTACTCTGCCTGGAAGACGATGAAGAAGATCAATTCTGCTCCTTCTACGGTCCCAACTGCACCGCCGACATGTTCGACCACCTCGAATCCCTCGCCGTCGACGTGGACGGAGACGATCGGGACGTCATCGTCCTCTTTCACAATCTCAAAGGCTACGACGGGATGTTCATCCTGCAACACTGTTACGCCACGCATCGAGAAGTCACAGACCAAATCACCGTTGGCACCAAGATACTGTCCCTAAAATCCGACAGACTGACTTTCAAAGATTCCCTATGCTTTCTCCCATTCCCGCTGGCCAACTTTCCAGCCACCTTCGGAATCCACGAACTGTGCAAAGGATTCTTCCCGCACAAATTCAACACCCTAGAAAATCAAGAGTACGAAGGTCCCATGCCACCGCGAGACATGTACGATCCCGACGGCATGTCCGCCAAAAAGAAAGCCGAATTCGAACAGTGGTACCAAGAGAAAGTCAACGACAACTACCATTTCGTCTTACGACAAGAAATGGAAGCTTACTGCGAGTCGGACGTCAAACTCCTCAAAGCAGGCTGTCAAAAGTTCCGGCAAGAATTCAAACAAAAAGCGGACTTTGACCCCATGGAGAAATGCGTCACCATCGCCTCCGCCTGCAACCGATTCTGGCGCAAGAAACTCGTCCCTCTCAACACCATCGCCTCCAGACCCCCTCGAGGATGGCACGGCGCCCGATCCAATCAGTCCGTCAAAGCCCTGAAATGGCTAGCCTGGCAAGAACACTCGTTGCAACACACTGACCAAGGCGATCGTATACGCACCGTGCGAAACGGAGGTGAAATCCGACTAGCCAATCATCTCGTGGACGGATACGGTCCTACCACTCGAACCGTCTACGAATTCCACGGATGTCTATGGCACGGATGTCCTCGCTGTTTCCCTCGAAAACGAGACAGATATCCCATCTGTCACACCGATCGCACCCTACACGAAGTCTACGAGTCCACACTCCGCAAACACGACCTTCTCAGCCGCCAAGGCTACCAGCTCTGCGTCAAGTGGGAATGCGACTGGGACCTAGAAGTCAAAACCGACCCTGATCTCCGCCAGTTCCTAGACACGTTCGAAATCGTACACCCGCTCGATCCCAGAGAAGCCTTCTTCGGAGGGCGCACGAACGCCGTCAAACTACATCACGTGACCGACGTGGCTCAAGGAGAACAAACCAAGTACGTTGACGTGACGTCGCTCTACCCCTGGGTCAACAAGGAATGCGTATACCCCGTAGGACACCCACAAGTCATCGTCAACCCCGACGATCAAGACATACACCAGTACTTCGGCATGGCCAAAGTAGACATACTGCCGCCTCACGAACTATACCATCCCGTTCTACCTTTTCGACACGGAGGTAAACTCACCTTCCCACTCTGCCGATCGTGCGTGGAACACGAAATGACCAAACCCCTCCTAGAGAAATCACATCAATGCTCTCACACGGCCGAGCAACGCACGCTACGAGGGACCTGGTGCACACCCGAAATCCAGAAAGCCGTTGCCGTGGGATACACGCTCAACAAAATACACGAAGTCCACCATTTCCCACCAGAACAACGCCGTAAAGGACTCTTCGCCAATTACGTGAACACCTGGCTAAAAATCAAACAGGAATCCGCTGGCTACCCCAACTGGTGTAACACCCCCGAAGACAAGGCACGGTACGTGCAACAATACCAACAGAAAGAAGGCATCGCTCTCGATCCGACCATGATCCTGAAAAATCCAGGACGCAAAGCCACCGCCAAACTCATGCTCAACTCCTTCTGGGGCAAGTTCGGCGAAAACCTACACAAACCCACTACCCAAGTCGTCTACAACGCAACGCAACTCTTCGACCTCGTTTCCAATCCCTTCAACGACATACGACAAGTCAGAATCGCCAACGACGAAGCCCTAGAGGTCGTCCACGCCGAACTCAAAGACAATCAACCCGACAACGGACGAATCAACATCTTCGTCGCCGCTTTCACTACCTGCTGGGCGCGTCTCAAATTATACAGCTACCTGGAACTGTTAAAACAACAAGTTCTCTACTTTGACACTGACTCCGTCATCTACTCGCACAAACCAGGTCAAGCCGATGTCCCGCTAGGCGATTACCTGGGAGAGATGACCAACGAACTCGACCACAACGATTTCATCGTCGATTTCACCGCCGCTGGACCCAAAAATTACGGATACAGAACCCACCAAGGTAAAGTCTGCTGCAAAGTCCGAGGCTTCTCACTCAATGTACGAGGATCACGCCAACTCAATTATGACGTCATGCGACAAAATCTACTCGACGAACTCACACAACCTCTAGAGCAACGACGCAACATCAATGTCGTCAACCCCAACTTCTTCTGGAGAAACCCAACCACCAAACATCTCAAAGTCATCACAAGGACTAAACGATACGGACTCGTCTTCGACAAACGCGTCGTAGACACGAACACTTTCATGTCGTTTCCATACGGATACACACCATTGTAATTTTTTACTTCCTGTAATCAATAAAAATCAATTTTTAAACTCACTTCCGGTCTATCTCCTTATTTGGGCATGCACGTGACCTGTGACGTCACGGCGGCCATGTTTTGCCTACCTGGGCGCCATCTTGGATTTTACAATTTAAGACAATGTATGGGAAAACCTTGGTCACGTGGTATCATCCCTGCCTCCTGATTGGCTACTGCCCCAACAGGCGCTATTGACTACTGTATTTTTAATTAATTAAGTATTGACTTGTACTGGACAAAACATTTTCCAGTTTCAGATCGCACACACTTACAACAAATATTTCTTGAGACAATAAAGTTTTGACCAGTGACCCTGCAAGACAGCGCACGCGTCGCCAAATGTTTTAAAATTTTGTGTTTGTATTTGTTCACACTGTCATCAGAGCTCAAGCAGTCCGAACTAGTTTCGACAAGAAACTCAATGCCAAAGAGTTTCTCTTTCTATCTCACCGAGAAACTATTTCTTCATGAGAAATCGTGTATACGCATATCTTTGTATTGACGCAATGAATTGAATAAAGACATCACACTCGTGTACCCATATTTTTAGGTCTGATTAAGGAGTTCGAACGCCACCACCTTGGTTTTCTGTGAAGAACGCAATCTGGGAATAAGGGACAGTCACGTTATTAAACTAACAGCGAACGACTGCCTTCACTCATTGCAGTGACTTTCATTTTTCTTTCTTTTTTCCCTTTTTTTGTTATGCTTTTGTTTTTATTTTCCGAGCTGATACCAGTTTATTTTTGTTTGATTTAATTTTTGTAAATTTAATTTTGCATATTTTTCGCATAATTATTATAATTATTCGATGTTCCGGAATGTTCCGGAATGTTCCATGTTCCTGGTTTTATCGACGGCCGTCGCACTATGCGACGTTGGAGCGGCAGCTGATTCATACGGCGTTCTCCTCATGTGTTGAACCTAATGCATAATTACTGTAAGTTATTTTTCATATAACGAGACTCGTGATTGGCTCACAATTGAGTGGCGTGACCAGCCATGCATGAAGCTCAAAGTCGTCGCTAAAATAAAGACAACAAAATACCAGTATGCCCTCGATTTATGAGAAACGGGACTGTATAAGCGAGTTTCTTTAGCGCAAATTCATTTTCTGCTTTTTCTTCGTGATAATAGCCCAGCTTATTAGATTTCCCTTTAACAAGTCGATTTGACCAGGAGAAAACCTGTCTAAATACAAACACTGAACCTTGAGTTTGAATTTGCTTCCCTAAATATTGCTATAACAGCATGATAACAGCGAAATGTTAGTCACAGCTTTTCTATTTGGACAGAGTTCGTGAATTCAGAACGCATATTTTCTCGTCGAAAATTGTTACCACCGGCTTCCCGAATTAAGTTCGACGCAAGTACGCCGTCCGACCCTGCCGAATCTAATGTTGTTTGCCGCACCAAACTTAACCTGCCGAACCAAACTGATTCAAACGTCGCTCTTCTGCCGTACTTAACTCATCAGTTAGGTTCGGTGCATGAATGGAGCGGCGTTTGGAACAGGCCTTACTCGAAAATCCAACTCGAAATCCTAGCTCCAAAATCCAACTCGAAATCCTAACTCGAAAATCCAACTCGAAAATCCAACTCGAAATCCGACTCGAAATCCTAACTCGAAAATCCAACTCGAAATCCTAACTCGAAAATCCAACTCGAAAATCCAATTTGAAATCCAACTCGAAATCCTAACTCGAAAATCCAACTCAAAAATCCAACTCGAAATCCAACTCGAAATCCTAACTCGGAAGTTAGTCTCATAGACGCCGTATCATTTTCACTGTAAAGATAGTAATTCTCACGGGAAAAGAGACGACGTTGATTCCACGCTTGCGAGCGATTTAGCACCGGTCCACCACGGCCGTCGATAAAACCAGGAATATGGAACATTCCGGAACATCCCGGAACATTCCGGAACATCCCGGAACATCGAATAATTATCATAATTATGTGAAAAATATGGAAAATTAAATTTTTAAAACTAAAAAAAACAAAAATAAACTGGTATCAGCTTGAAATATGAGAAGATATTATTGGGGATAGGGGAGTCGGTAGCAGAGGGGTAGGGAGCGTTGGGTCTGACCACAATGAGTGCAGGCCCCTCTTCTTTTCCGCCAATTGCGTCACGTCGCTTTTCAGCACTCCGTTTTTCAACACAAACATGGACGATTCTCACGATGAATGCCAGGTAATTCATTGCGTCTTCTGTTTTGATCCCTGATTTCTTCAACATCTGAGGTGTTTGTCTGTGCATCATACAGTTGCTTGTTAAGTCAGTATTCATAGTGTTGTCCCTATTCCATCTTCATGTTGCTATTTATCATCCCCAGTTTTCGCGCCGCTTCGCCAGGAACGCCTGGCACTATAAACCACTAAGTTCAGACTCGGCCTTTCCAGAAGCACGAGTAATAAGCAAGTTATCATTAATAAACTAGTGGTAATCAAAGATTTATAGAGCAGCGCGTTCACGCGCGGTTTTCGCATGTCTGGTTTACTTGGTGGTGTTCCAATGGCTCGATAGAAAACTAAGTTTGATCGAATGTCAGATAACGACCAGGTTTCGACAAAACACTGACCCCCGGTCAACTGACCCCCTACTGACCCCCTTACTGACCCCCTATAAAATCAATGGGAAAATGAAAATTTAAAAAGCCCAGAACTATCAATGAGACCGATTCAAGTTCATCAATAAATTTAGCTTACCTGAAACTTCCAAGATAGCAGACGCATTGCAGATTTTCGACTCTCCTGTTCTCCTTTGACGGAGAATCGAGCAGAGAATAAGCTTGAATATCATTAAATATTGTTTTCGTATGCATTAGAAAATGCAGCAAAGAGAAACGCTGAAAAACGAGCAGGCTCGCGAAAGGCTCGTGATGGACTGCTCGTGCGAGCGACACGAACACGCGCGTAAACCTCAACCGAAAGACGAAAAGTAACAAAAATAGATTTCATAATGTATTCATGGCATAATTAGGATAATACAAAAGTGCAAAATAAGAGGCAAATCGATGAAAAACAGTAATGCCACTTATCGTCCATGACTAAAACCATGTGCAACGTAGTTTGTGCATGCGGAAGGCGAGGGACCTGGAGCTAAAAGGTTGCCAAAATAAACTTTCGGTTGATGTAATCATGTGCCTGTCGCTCGCGGTTAGTCGCGTGCGTCTTAATTTGCCAGAATTTCCTCGTTATTTTCATTGCTTAATTTTCTAATGGATACAAATGCCATCCTTGATGATATTCCACGTTATTCTGTGCTCGATTTTCCGTGACAAATCTTTCAGTCAAATGAGAAGGGAGTCGGAAATCTGCGACGCGTCCGCCATCTTAGAACTTTCAGGTAAGCTAAATTTATTGACGAACTTGAATCGGTCCCACTGATAGTTCTGGGCTTTTTTAAATTTTCATTTTCCCGTTGATTTTATAGGGGGTCAGTAAGGGGGTCAGTAGGGGGTCAGTAGGGGGTCAGTTGACTGGGGGTCAGTGTTTTGTCGAAACCCGATAACGATGTGCACGTGAAGTTGAACCAGCGATGAATAGATTATAGCCTGCGGTAAAAGTATGTTTAATTAATTAAGTATTAACTTGTGCTGGACGAACATTTTCCAGGAGATGCATTTGAACTGTTGGCGACACTTAGAATTCAATCTCAGATCGCCAACACTTGTAACAAATACTTCTAGAGACAATAAAGTTTTGACCAGCGACCCCGCAAGACAGCGCGCGCGTCGCCAAATGTTTTAAAATTTTGTGTTTGTATTTGTTTACACTGTCATCAGAGGTCGAGCAGTCTGAACTAGTTTAGACAAGAAGCTCGATGCCGAAGAGTTTCTATTTCTATCTCATGGAGAAACTATTTTTTCATGAGAAATCGTGTATACGCATATCTTTGTATTGACGTAATGAATTGAATAAAGAAATCACACTCGTGTACCCATACTTTTAGGTCTGATTAAGGAGTTCGAACGCCACCGCCTTTCTGTGAAGAACGAAATCTGGGAATAAAGGACAGTCACGTAATTAAACTGACGGTGAACGACTGGAAGGAATGGATTACTCTTCTTAATTGCTGGCCTTCACTCATTGCAGTCACTTTCATTTTTCTTTCTTTCTTTCCTTTTTTTATGTTTTTGTTTTGTTTCTATTTTCTGAGCTGGTACCAGTTTATTTTTGTTTGATTTGATTTTTTAAAATTTAATTTTACCAGGAGCCATAATCGGGGACGAAGACCGTAAGCGCGCGCCATTTCAAGTATTGGGGTTGTCCCCATGATATGGGACTATAATTCTATTTTTAGAACAAATTGCGCCATCACCTGCGGCACACGCGCGTACATGCTGCGAGGATTTTTGCGGATGTCGCGCGGGGGAAATGGCGTCCGAAATTCCGAAATGTTTCATGTTTTTGGCCCACAACTCAACGCGTTTACGTCTGTTGGAATTTTGCTTAAGTATTTTCGTCGTAAGCTGCTCCAGTTTGAGTGAAGTAAGACAGTGTCGAATTTAGGTATGTTCCGCTGTAAGCTTATATATATCGCTGACCAAGTTGTGTTCCGACTGATGCTTCTTTTACATGAACAGTACATTTCTCCACTTTAAATTTCACATATGTTGAAGATTAACAGCTTTTCCATTACACAGCAAAAAACTAGCTGGATATATTTAGATATAGCAGAGCTTCAGGACTTCATAGTTTCCTAGCTCCTCTTGCCACACGCTTGCGAGGAATTTGTAAGTCTATCCCGACCGAAAAGTAAAACAAAATAATTGCTAGTTTGAGTTTCGCTTGAATTGTAAGCAGCGCTTGATGTTTCATCAAGGCTTAATAACTTTACGTCCGTAGATACTGCTCAGTTTTATTCGTGTAAAAATCCAGTAAATTCTCTGTTGTCGATGAATGAGAGCGCCCGCCGATGCGTGTTTTGTACAGTCAGTAAACATGACAAATTGTACTTCGCCGCACTTTCGTGTGAAAGCGTACATCGAACTCAAACAATAGCTCTATAGTTTTTAAATATGTTTAAGATTAATAAATGTTTGAGAACATATTAAAAGCTAAGCTGAAAATATGTGAATAAAGGAGAAACAATCAGCAAAGTTACGATGACGCTTTCTTTAATCAACTTGGAATAACGATTTCGATTTAGATGATCAAGTTATCAAAACTCCTTGTCTATTTTCATTTTCGCAGTGTAAAACTTCACTATGCTTATGTTGAAGAAACACACATGATGTTAGTAGCCTTTTTTGCATTCGTGAAATTTGTTGCAGCATCTCAGCACAAAAGATAACGAAAGAAATCTTTATCAAGATTTGTTGACAATTGAAAACACCGACTCGGACTTGAAAGTGCACGAGCTGCATGCACTATGCAAATTAGCTAATTGTACGCGTCAGACTTTCCTTTCAAAAACTTTTGCAAACTCACCAAACAAGCAGAGACAATAAGAAACCATCAAAACAGGTTTTGGTTATGATTAAACATTGTCTGAGAAACTCACAAATTAACTTGATACCAGAGTAGAGAGTTTTCTTGCTATATTCTTAAGAATACGCGTAAGCTTACAACTAGCGTGAGCAGAACTTATTATTCATTCCCAGCGCGAGATTGAAGTCTTGTTTTCGACCCTGAAAAACCCACCTTTTCCGTTAGCTCAGAGCATAAAACTACACATGAGCGCCCTGGTTCGTATTCCCTGCCTTATTCCCTGCCATTGCTGTGAAAAATACTCAAGAGAATCTCTCAACTCTCACCATTTGATCACGCAACGTGACAACATCCACGCGAGAGCCCCTGACATGTGCGTGAATCCGCGCGGATATATGGCGTCAGGGTGGCGCAATTTGTTCTAAAAATAGAAAAATTGTCCATATCATAGGTGCGCGCGAATCCCGAGACTTGCGGTCTCCGTCCCCGATTATGGCTCCTGGTTTTATAGCATTAAGTATTGTTCAGTCCGTAGCCCCCCAAAAAACAGGAAAAATACGTGCAGAAATAATTTGTTTGCGTGTAGACTTGCTTGTTCTCGGGGTCATTCATGCATGCGAATGGCCGTTGAAAAACCCAACAAACGTCTTCATTCATAGATTTCAAGGAATATTTAATGCCAATGTATTTAGTGAGCTAGCCGTTCATACCGAAAGTAAAATGATAATTTTTACGAGTGGACCGCTGCGAGGTTTCACTTTCTCAGGTAAATTTTGCACACAGTCGACAACGAGACGTGCGGGTCCGCAAATGATCTAAGGACCGCAAATGATCTCAGACTGCAAATGATCCCCAAATGGGACCGCAAATGATCCCGGACCGGAAATGATCCCCATATTGAACCGCAAATGATCCGATCAAAAAATAAGGAATGGTGTGGATGGTGGGATGGTGTGGATAGGGAATTGGCGTACGTGAATACCGATGTTTTTATTAAAGCCATGTTATAATTATAATAGCTTACAACTTGCTTTTTTTTCATACTTTCGACTAAATTTTGTTGCTAACTACGATGTTATGAATATCACCAGTCAATCATCAAAACACGACTTGGCTTGCATTTCTTTGCAATTCTCAGCAAAATTTTGATCAGTGCTACATACGCTACATATCCTCCTTTGTTAAACATTGATATTTCGGTGTTATATTTAAATGACATTTTATCAGCCATTAACGCCACTCGTCTAAAGTTTTAAACTAAAATCTAACCATGAAGCAACTATTACAGAAGACGCTGTCACCTGAGTAGACCCACAAGCCTACAATGCTTCATCACTCTGTAAAACACCTAGTGTGTAACACTGGAAATTTTGGCTTTAATTCCTCGGAAATGACTACTTGAGTACTCTAAGGGCCTGATTACATGGCGAATTTCAGCCCGGCTTCTAAAACAAATTCTCATGAAATCAAATCTGCGATTACATGAAGAAGGATTCAGCGCCGGCCGCAATTCAGCCCGGGCAAACGGACTGAAAAGTCTGAAAAAATCCCATGTAATCGAAACGGAATTTCAGCCCGGGGTGAAAAGCAGGAAATAAGATGGCTGCCGCTACGAAGTAGAAGTGATCACAGTGGAATAAAGGCGATAAAGTAGAAAATCTCTCTAATTTCAAGGCTTAGATGGAATATAAGAACATCGAGACAAGGTTAAACAGCACGAGGCTGTCAGGGAAGCCATGAACTCGGCAAGCTTGAGGACATATTTTTTTTCTATAAAAGTACTTCTTTCTGGCTGAGAGACAGGTTTCGTTTCAGTTCCATCATCATTGTAGGGTGTTACTGTCCCAAAAAGTTAAAAATCGAGCGCCAACAAAAGGTCAAACTACGAGAGAAGCAATGCGCCTATTTTCACGATTCGTGTTCTCGGCGCCATTTTGATTCCCTGGAGACTTTTCGCACACAATTTTATATTTGGCTCCGAGGCTGATATTTCAGCCCGGACTGAAATTCGTTATGTAATCACAACAAAATTTCAGCCCCCCTAGCCGGGGTGAGATTCGCCATGTAATCAGGCCCTAAGAAGCCAAAATTCCAAGCTATAGTTATGAAGTTCAGCTTCATGACCACGCAAGGCCAAGGCTTGCACTTCGTTTTGACAATTAGCTGTTTGATAGATGTTTGACACTATCGCCACCGGGATTTCGAAAGTATGTATGTATGTATGTAATATAAAGTATGTATGTATGTAATGTAATATATTCAATAGATCGTCTTCACGTGACGTGTTTGTATCCTCATCAGGCATAAGAGGCGGTATATTTATATCTGGTTATAATTAGCGTGCTTCGTTTGGAAACCAGAGCATTTTGAATTTCAGGTTATGGAGGTTGCGTGACACAAGGCTACGATCGACTTTGTTGAAAAATATATACTTATCTCATGATTTTGAGCCTTTTAAGAGGTTAGAGCATTAGGAAAAGTGCTTATGTAAATGCTTGTTTGTTTGATACTGATAATCAGTCACCTAGAAAGCCAAAGTAAGTTCCAGATGTTTACACTATATTCTGGGCGCCATATTGGTGAACCACGGATGTACACCAACATGGCGTTTTCTTACTGGGCTCTGTAAATTTCTGGGAAACATTTACGACGAATATCTGAAGTTTGGGGAAACGTACAGGCCTAAAATTTGGAGAAGTGTCTTATTTAGTTATCTTCTATAGCGTACATCACAACTTCTTAGCTTTTTCCATTGGCTGGCTTTCGATTTATTATCTTTTTTATTGCGTGACAGTGAAAACGATCTGTACCCTTCGAAGAACAAAACAGTAACTGTGGAATATTTTTTTGTAAAATGATAAAATATGTTTTTTAGGTCATAATCTTTGTACATGTTCTCACCTTCCTTAGCCTGCGAGCAGGCTCACCTTTGCGTCACACGCGGGAGCGGCGAAGAACAAAGCGATCCGGCGGGAAGGAGTCTGGTGAAGAGGCCTTAAGAAAGCGAGTCACTTTCTCTTCTCGCGGCCTCGCCGCTCGATTTCGCGCTCGCGGCTACGCCGCGCACGGTTGTGTTCCAACGTGAGCCTGCCCGCAGGCTACACCTTGATCTGATATAAATCCATGCCATTCCTTATTTTTTGATCGGGATCATTTCCGGTCCAATTTGGGGATCATTTCCGGTCCGGGATCATTTGCGGTCCTGGGATCATTTGCGGACCCGTACACGTGACGTCCACCAAAACTTAGGTTTTGTGTAGACGCTTTTGCGCTGAGGGTCGCGTGTGATTGAAAACCGCTGTAAGATGTGGGTGGAGCTATCAAGCAATTTCTGTCACCTCAGTGACATTATACGACCCCCGCTTAGAACGAATTCGTTGTATGAAAAGCCGACAGTCGTTTTCTCGCCCCACACGCTCGCGCACTTCACACGCGAGGATTGCGCTTACGGCGCTTCGCACCTTCCGAAAACGTCCAAAAACGACTGTTTTGCAGTCTACGCCATTTAGGGTTGAACCCGCCGCCATTTTTAGTGAAGTGGCACCCAGGTCTCGACCGTCACATTTGTGGACGGTTACAAAGCTCGGTCGAAAAGTGGTCACAAAACATTTTTTTGGCAGATACGATTAATACGTGACATTATGTTGTTGGCGGTTGCGTTACAATTTTAGCCGTTTATAAGACAATGTATGAGAATACTTCGAAAATTACTCTAAATGCCACGTGTAGAAAATAATTTGAATAAAGCGGCTTACCTTATGTTTGCATTGCGTTATTTTTATGTCTCTGGGTTCCTGGAGGTGGTTTAGAGCCATTTAGGCGAGTTTTACCGTCTGGCGGTTTGCTTCCCTTAAAGAGAAACGAAAGGTGGGCGACCCACTGGTCCGACGGCCCGCACTCAAAGCTTCGTAAATTCCACAAAAATGGTCTAATCTCGTTAAATTGCCTCATGGCAGCCGTCGATAACTCTTCTTCCCATTCGCTTTCCCCTAAGGTTCCAAAGTTTATCTTAACCGCCCGAGAATTGCTGGTTTTCCAGGTCGCTAAGTTAGAAATTCAAATCCTGTGGCCAAGATAATCGGTTACGGATCGAGACAGAGCAGAAATGGAAAGCAAGAGCTCGAAAACCAGCAATGCAAACATAAGGTAAGCCATTTTATTCAAATTATTTTCTACACGTAGCATTTAGAGTAATTTTCGAAGCATTCTCATACATTGTCTTATAAACGGCTAAAATTGTAACGCAATCGCCAACAGCATAATGTCACGTACCGATCGTATTCAACGTCTGGGCCGCCTGTGCGATAACAAGACCTCTGAAGCGGAGTTCCAGCTTATCATGACCGAATTTTCCAGTATAATGTGCTAAAGGAAGCCGTGAGGGCAAAACTGACGTCAGCCGTATCGGCCTGATGTTGAAAAAATTAAACAAGAAGATCTGTTAGATCTTATAACCGCGCTTTTAAAATTTAACTGTTTTCTTAGCACTACGGTGGCAATGCAGTGCATATTTCAACGCAGTCCTTGATGATTCATTGATTACTGTAGATACCACATCATTTGATCAACACAAACTGTATTATTGTACCATCAGTCGTACTCGTAGCCATTGTGAAATCTCCGATGACGTAATGTTCTTAATCTGGAACTTACTTCGGGATATGTATGGGCATGAACGATACGAACGCAACAATAATAACACTATTAAAAGTCATGATTAAATTTTATTGGAGTTTCAATGAGTAAAGGGCTAGCAAAGTAGTCACACGAGTTACATAATTCAAGAATTACCTTTTTCACGGCTATCTTTAGTACGGTGGTTATTTCCCTACCAATGACGTAATCCTTGCATGTTCTGACATGTTCTTTGCTTGGCTTGCAAATATTTAATTTTCCTTCTGATCACCGAACTGGCTGCGATGAAACAGCCAAATAATTTACTTCATTTGCGTAAAACCACAAGAAATACTCGCAAAATTGCAAATAAATTGATGACCGTCGCTTCTGCCGAAATAAACTTGCAAAGTAAACACGACCTTATCCGTCACGTAGCGAAAGTGAAAGCTGCAACGTCAGCACATTCCATGGCTGACGTAATACCTTTTTTTAGCCTATTTATTATTTCCCTTCGAATCCAACGCTTCGATAAAACCAAAAGAAAATATATTTTACCCAAAGTAAAGAAAACAATATCTGTAACATTGTCCTTGTATTAATATTTCAACAGCTTTTGGCAAGTAAACATCACAGGTTGCGTCATTCAAAATTTGGCCGAGTGGAAGTTTGGGTCTGGTCACCGACAAAACTAACAAGAAGATCTGTTAGATCTTATAACAGTGCTTTTAAAATTTAACTGTTTGCTTACCACTACAGTCGCAACGCAGTGCACATTCCAAAGCAGTCCTTGATGATTCTTTTGTTACTGTAGACATCACATCACTTGATCAACACAAACTCTATTATTGCACCATCAGTCGTAGCCGTTGTGAAATCACCGATGACGTAATGGTCTTAATCTGGAACTTTCTTCGGGATATGTATGGGCATGAACGATATGAACGATACGATAATAACACTATTAACAATTGCTTTCTTTCTTAAAAGTCATGATTAAATTTAATTGGTGTTTTCCACGAGTAAAGGGCTAGAAAAGTAGTCACACGAGTCACATAATTCAAGACTTCTGTTATCCACGGCTACCTTTAGTACGGTGGTTATTTCCCTACCAATGACGTAATCCTTGCATGTTCTGACATGTTCTTTGCTTTGCTTGCAAATATTTAATTTTCCTTCTGATCACCGAACTGGCTGCGATGACACAGCCAATGAATTTACTTCATTGGCCTAAAACCACAAGAAATACTCGCAAAATTGCAAATAAATTGATGACCGTCACTTCTGTCGAAATAAACTTGCAAAGTACACACGATCTTATTCGTCAGGTAGCGAAAGTGAAAGCTGCAAAATCAGCGCATTCCATGGCTGACGTAATACCTTTTTTTAGCGTATTTATTATTTCCCTTCCAATCCAACGCTTCGATAAAACCAAAAGAAAATAAATTTTACACACAAATAAAGAAAACAATATCCGTAACATTGCCTTTGTATTAATGTTTCAAAAGCTCTTGGCGAGTAAACATCACAAGTTGCGTGATTCAACATTTGGCCGAGAGGAAGTTTGGGTCTAGTCACCGGTAAAACTTAAAAAAACAAGAAGATCTGTTAGAACTTATAACCGCGCTTTTAAAATTCAACTGTTTTGGTAGTGCAACAACACAAACTCTATTATTGCACCATCAGTCGTAGCCTTTGTCTCCCATGACGTAATGGTCTCGATTTGGAACTTTCTTCGGGACATGTATGGGCATGAAGATACGAACACTAAACTCTATCCCGACCGTAGATTGAAAACGTGACAGAAAATTGGCGTTACTTTCGATTCTCACCAAATTTGGACAGTGGGATGATCTCATCATTAGCCAATTACAGGCCACTTTTCAGCTCTTTTCGTCATATCCCCCCTCGGGAGAATTTTGTTAAGTTAGCTAATTTAGTATGCAAGCCACCGTAATGGCGGTCGCCGTCGGCGAAATGTTTATTTGCTCAAAATTGGGGCAAAAGCTTTCGGAGATAGAAGTCAGGACATTTGTAAGGATACAGAAAGTAATTTGGGACCAGTTGCTGGCTTCTAAGGCTGAATTTATCCAGAAGTAAGCTGTATTTTTGTTTTCGTGCCGAAAGCCACGCGGTGAAATGTTATCGGCTTGTTATGCTCTCCTGTTCTGTTTTTTCTCTTGGTCTTTTTTGTAGCCCGCCGAGGCCAGTCTTTCGTCTAAATCAGTTGAAAAAAGTTCGAAAAAGATGTTCCCATTCACGTTTAAGCTCTCAGGCGATAATTCTGGAGTTTTTTGGCCGAAACGTCGGCTTTGTTATGTTCGTGTTTTTCGGTTGCTATGGGCGACCGTGGCTTCCTTTGTTAGGTCAAGTCTGGGAAGTGAGGTCACAGAAAAAATTCTAATTAATTTTGGTTTTGTTCGATTTCGCTGAAATTTTAACACGATGAAGCTGGATTGTTAAGGAATAGATTTACCTTCTGCCGATGTGTGGTAGCTATTAACGCTAAAGTGATATATCGCTTCGAAGGGTGGGTTTTGAAGAGATTTTTTTGCAACGTGTGGGTTCGGTGTGATTTTGTAATCGGAGGTTTTTGTTGACCCCGAAGGAAAATATATCCGGAAAAGGTCATTTCAGCGACGATTCAAACGAATGTAAATATGTATATGTTCCGAGCTAAATTTCTGGTGAAAAAATATAATTTTTGACGAGCGCTGGGTTTTTTATTTTTTCCCGCGAAAGTCAGGACCAGAGATGAGTTAAATTGACAACAGCTTTCTTCCTTAAAACTTACGATTAAATTTAATTGCTTTTTCCCTTGAGTAAAGGGCTAGCAAAGAAGTCACACGAGTCACATAATTCAAGAATTGCGTTATCCACGGCTATCTTTAGTATGGTGGTTATTTCCGTACCAATGACGTAAACCTTGCGTGTTCTGACAAGTTCTTTGCTTGGCTTGCAAATATTTGATTTTCCTTCCGATTTTTGACCTCGCTGTGATGAAACAGCCAAAGAATTTCCTTCATTTGCCTAAAACCACAAGAAATATTGGCAAAATTGCAAATAAATCAACGACCGTCGCTTCTGCCGAAATAAACTTGCAAAGTAAACACGATCTTATTTGTCACGCATCGAAAGTGAAAGCTGCAATTCAACGCATTCCATGGCTGACGTAATACCTTTTTTAGCGTATTTATTATTCCGTTTGAATCCAACGCTTCGATAAAATTAAACCAAACGAAGATATATTTTACCCACAACAAAGAAAACAATATCCGTAAAATTGTCCGTATATTAACGTTTTAACAGCTTTTAGCAAATAAACATCACACGTTGCGTGACTCAAAATTTGGCCGAAAGGAAGTTTGGGTCTGGTCACCGACAAAAAAAAAAAGGTAATAATAAACCAAGGGTAGATTATGAACCGCGCTCGGCCCATGGCCGCGCGGTTAAAAAAGAAACATGAACCACGGGTAAAACATGAACCGCGCTCGGCCCATGGCCGCGCAGTTAAAAAAAATAAAATAAAATAATATAAAATAAACCACGGGTAGATTATGGACCGCGCTCGGCCCATGGCCGCGCGATTAAAAAAAAATAAACTCACGGGTAAACCATGAACCGCGCTCGGCCCATGGCCGCGCGGATAACAGTAATAAACCCCGGGTAAACCTTGAACCACGCTCGGTTCATGGCCGTGCGGTTAAAAAAGAGGTCCGAAGCAAGATAGAAGAAGCTTATCGGAAAAAACACCCTCGGCGGAGGTTCGAATTAACATTTGAAAACACATGGTTTCATCTGCATATTTTTAAAACATGATTGTCAGTTTCCGTTTGATTGCGTTTCTTGTGAATGACTATATATAGGGAGTTAAAGAAAACCACGACAGCAACGGCAACAGGAACGTCGCTAAACAAAAGGTTTAATAAGCAGAACAATGGCTGTGCAAGTGCGTTATATTTCTTGGTACATTTCTTTGCCGTCCTCTGCGAAACAACAACGTGAAATGACCAAATTTTGCGTTGTGCAGAGAACGTGAACCCCCGGGGGGGGGCACTGCCATATATGGGCTATGGTATGTGCCGCTGTGAAGGGTATGGTTTTCAAGCAGTTTACTCTAGGATAGGGTATATAAAGCAGAGCATTTGGGTCTAGAATAGGGTATCATTTTTCCCAAAACTGATTAGTTAGTTGAAGATTTTATCTCGACTAAGGAAACCAGGAATAGCCACTCAAAAATATAAAAAAATCAAATCGGCAAGCTTAAATTTACGCAAATCAGCCTCAATAGTATCGATAGATGGGAGGATTTGGGGAGTTTACTCTGGTATAGGGCAGCAAAATTCAGCTGAACTAGCTCTGGTATAGGCTAAGGGTTCCAGGGTCCCAGCAGCATGCAAAGTTATTAGGGACTTTAAGCGGATATGGTACGGCTAGGCTGTAGTACGGCGGCAGATAGTGAAGATCACTTCCGGTGACGTCATGACGCACGTACCAGTACGGCTTTCCCGCCGTAGCCTTGCTTTCTACTACGGGAAAGTGCCTTGGTCTCACGTACTCTTCACTACGTGAGTATAAGCCTGCTGTTTACTTCTCATTTTAACGCTTTCTCACTGTTTGAACAGCCTAGTTTGAAGATAAAGTTTTCAATCGTAAAAATCAGTTCTAAGATCATTGTTTTCTTTGTCATTTGTACAGAAAATTTGAATGATTTTAGCACCTACCGCGACAGGATCAATTCAGTCATATTAGTATCGGGCCGAACAGCCGTTTATAAGAAAGCTTCGTATGTTCTAATCTGAGCTATAATTGTTTATTACTGTTCAAAATGTATTTTATTATAATCGAAAGTTTTGTATTTTCGGGCTTATCACGTAATCGTTGTACGAACAACCTGTCCGTGTTGAAATCGAGCTTTTTTATATCAGAGTATATATCCCGTTTTGTGGTTGGAATTACAGGCGGTTCTATCAAGTTCTAAACGGCAAATCTGAGTTCTGGGAGATGTAAGACGGATACAGGAGAAGGAAATCACTGTCATTAATCAAGCCTATTTCGTATGAAAGTAGAATGATCTCTGGTTTCCTTGAAAGTAGTCATTTTTGTTAAGACACGTAGAGACTGCACATACCGATGCCGTACAGCAAAATCTTAATCATTTGAGTTTGGCGGGTTAAACACCTTTGTCAGCCTAGTCCCTCACGGCAAAAGTAGCCGTAGTGGCACCTTGTCGTAGCGTATCTTAAAGTCCCTATTATTTAATCGACGTTGTCCTCCGCGTCGGCGTCGTAGCTTCTTAAACTCCGTTATTTCATGCCAGCGTGCCAAAAAAACGTGCGCGTCACGCGCAAGATCGTTGCTGTCATGCTTGAGGCCAATTGAGACAGGCTTTTGTCTTTGCACATCAGCAGGGAAACCCCCGTCTTTTGTTTCAATACATTCCCGAGTGCTAAACTTATGTTTTTCAAACACTCAGGAATTCAAACATGACGTGTCAAATAATGTTGGTTGCCAAGGTGAGCGAGAAGACCGTGACCAAAACATCGTCATGCAAGGTTTATTTGACGAGAATATTGACAACCTCGCGCGGATTCATCCGTTTCAGGGCGTCAACAACATCGTCTGGTAAGAATACTGATTTTTTTAACGGCGTTCGGCAGACCAAAATGCCACCATAGCGCATCTCCTCTTTCTTTGTCTTTGCAAATTTTTGGCTTCTTTGGGCTTTGATCGAGCGGCGTATTTCTGCCCCGTCCCATGTTTATACGGGTAGCTCGCAAATGTTCAAATGGTTTTAGACTTCCCTACTCTTTGGCTTTTTGGGCACCCGTTTTTTGCATGACTATAAATCGTCGTTTTACTTAGCATTTTGCCGCATTCTGGGCATTCTTTTTTTGTTTTTGTTTTCTGTTTCTAACCTTTTACAATGGTATTTTCTGTTTGTGAAGACTATGGCATTGCGTGAACGTTTTCCTACAAGCTTCACAGTGATAATCACGAAAACCAAACACTTGGCGATTTTTTGGACGTTTTACCGTCAATAGAAAGATATTTTTTTTCTCCCTCCTCTCCACCGCGTGTCCGAGTTCTTCAGCCATGCCTTTGTAACAGTTTCTCTCCAAATCTCGCTTGCAGACACTCCGCCAATGTTTAATTGAGAATTTTGTGCCTCGAGAAGCGCGCCAAGGCTTCAGTAGTAGGTGAAGAGTCAAAAAGATACTGACCCCAGCTCGCCGGCGAGCCGGTCTCAAAAGACGCCAAAATTTTCCGGTATCTTTTTGACTCTTCACCTACTACTTTTGCTTTGTTTAGTACACCTTTTTGGAATAGCACTTATGACTTGGTAGTATTGAAGAAAGTTTGATTTGCACGAATCTTTATTACGACAACATATGGCCGGCGTCGTCAAGAAGGTCTTGGATAGATAGGATGCCCTTGTTAAACCATTCCCTTAAAAACAATGTTTTGCCTTCTTCAAGTATCTCTTTGTTATTGAACAGAATTAAATTCTGCGCTTGATCAAATTTATAAAGGGTTTTCAATTCGTTAAAATTCATAAGAATAGTTTGATAGAACGAGGGCAAAGTGTTAAGGCGTTTTGGATCATAATTACACCTTAATAAGAAATTTAGTCCTCCTAATTTGCGTAAATAATAGTCTGGGATTGTTTTCCAATTTGCCCTCCGGGGGACAGGAGTCTACGAATCCATGCTAGTTTAAGAGCCTTAAACATGATCTCTATATCTATCATGCGTAATCCGCCTTTATCCAGGTCCTGATATAGTCAGGATCCTTTAATTTAATCTCTTTTGTTTTTCGAAAGAAATTTAAATAATTTCGTTTTCACTAAGTGTGCGAAACCGTTAGGGATGTTGAGGATCGAGGATGAGTAAATTAGTTGTGACAAACGAAACAATTTTAACATCATCACTCTTCCAAACAATGTGAGATCTCTAGCTCTCCACATATCAAGCTTTGTTTGCAGCTTTGTTACTATAAGATTGAAATTCCATTCGTTATTTCCTTTCACATCATAAGAGACGTGTAGCGTAATCTAAACGAGACCAAACGATAACACAACGGTTTTAATAAAGCTCATAAAAGCCCGCCATTACTAGCCGTAATAGAACAACTACATCCGGGATACATCTCATTCTACTGCGCAAGCCCGAAGGGCCTATGACATCATAACATCGTTACATCTCCCTTCTTGAACAAACAAATCAAAGAAATGAAGGGACGGTAGGGTAGGCAATGGACGAAAGGACAAGTGTTCACTGTTCAGAATTGTTCGAAAAGCCTTTACACTGGATTCCTAGGTGGTGATATCCCTGAGGTAAGCGGGTCTCCTAACAATCCTGCCACTTCTAGTAGAGACAGGAGCGGGAACACTCGGCGAAGCTGGCTGTAAATCTGACTGCGAAACATCTGGTAACTGCAACGCTGAAGGTTCAGGGGGCACCTGGAGTGTCTCCTCAGTAGGTTTCCTGGTGGGGAGTAGAGTTAGAGCATTGACCTTCGATTCTCCTGTCTCCGTCTGGCATCGCTTGAAAGTTCTCAGGAACTTTGTATAGATGTGAACGGTTTCGGCGGTAGAGCCTACCATCCTCTGTGCGGACTTGATAGGAGCGTGGAACTTCCTGACTACTCCTTTGCGCTTTAAACCACTTTGAATGACCTGGTAATGGTCGGACCCGCACCACTTCGCCATCTTTTAACGGTTGCAACTCTGTTGAAGGAGAGCGCTCGCTTGTTTTGTCTCTGTTGCAAGTTCAGGTGTACATCGGGAATGACTTTTGGCTGAAGCAGGTGGCTAGCCATGGGTAGTGCGGTACGGGTTCTGCGCGAGAAGAGACGCTGAGCAGGGGTGCTGTCCATTCCTTCTGATGGTGTATTCCGTAAGTCCAGTAGAGACAAGTGTAGGTCATGGCTTGCATCAGCAGCTTTTTTCAAGATATTCTTTGCTGTTTTGACACTGTTCTCAGCCTTCCCGTTGGATTAGGATACCGTGGAGACGTTTTAACGTGTTCAAACTGGTGCTCGGCTGCAAACTTCGGAAACTCAGCACAGTCGAACTGTGGGCCGTTGTCTGTGGTGAGTCGGTCTGGAAGACCATATCTTGCCAGATGAGGTTTCAGCTTGTTAATGACCGTTCTGGCTGTCGTAGAGGTCAGTATATCCAACTCGAAGAAATTAGAATAGCGGCCAGTTGTAATCAAGTACTGGGTGCCATTGAGCTCGAACAGGTCTGCTGAGATGCTCTGCTATGGTCGTGTAGGTATTTCGTGACATTTCAGAGGTTCTTTCTGCTGTTCTGGTTTGTAGCTGTTGCAAATGCTGCACCTTGAGATGAATTCTGTGATTTGCTTGTAGATGCCTGGCCAGTAGAAGGCTTCTTTGGCTCTCCTGAGGCACCCCTGAATGCCCAGGTGACTGGCATGTACTTTATCTATCATACATTGCCTGAGGCTTGATGATACTATAATGGGCTCACCCTTGAGCACAACACCATCCTGTAATGACAATTCTTCTCTGAAGGGAAAATAGACCTGCAACTGGGAGGGCACGTCAGCCCTTCTCTCTGGCCAGCCTTGTGTGATAATAGGAGCTAATGCCTGGAGCTCTGCATCACCTTCAGTGGCACTTTTGATTTCCTGCAAGGTTAGTTTCCGAATGGGCACAGACTCTGCTATGTCTATATACTCAGTCTCAACTTCTGTTGGTGATCTTGTGTCGGCAACATTCCATACTTCCTGGGTGTCAACTGTGTCTTGTTTAACCAGGGGAAGGTAAGCTCGGCTAAGTGGATCAGCCATGTGCATCTCTGTACCCTTTCTGTAGGAAACCTCTAAATCAAATTTCTGTAGACGCAACAGCATTCTCTGCAATCGTTTTGGTGCACTCAATAGACTTTTCTTCATAATAGACTCCAGGGGTTTGTGATCAGTGTCAATAAAGGTCTTTCTGCCATAGACATAGCTCTCAAATCGCCAAACTCCAAAGACAATTGCTAATAGTTCCTTTTCTATCTGAGCGTAGTTAGTCTCAGTAGGCGTCAGAGCCCTGGAGACATACGCCACAGGGTACCCATCCTGCATCAATCACGCTCCAAGACCACTCATAGAGGCGTCGCACTGGAGTACGGTCTTCTTTTGGGGGTCGAAGAACTTGAGCACAGGTGCCTGGGTTTGAACCTGCTTCACTTGATCTAGACACTGGCCATGAACCTCTTTGTCCCAGACAAACTCATTGTCCTTCTTGACAAGCTCTCTCGGTGGTTTGGCCAAATCTACTAGGTTGGGAGCAAGCTTCTACACGTACTTTATCATGCCTAGTACTCTCTGGACATCTTCCTTGTCCGTAGGAGGCGGCATTTCATTTATGGCTTTCAGCTTGTTTGGATCAGCCCGGAGACCCTCCGACGATATGATGTGGCCCATGTAGCTGACTTGCTTCTGTCTGAACTGTATCTTCCCTGAGTTGAGCTTGATGCCCTTCTGCCGACAACGGTTGAACACTTCTCGCAGGTTTCGGTCATGATCTTTGAGTGCTTCCTCATCGGTGTCTCCTGCTCCGAACACCAGGATGTCATCTGCTATAGCCTTCTGCCCTGGTAGGCCTTCAAGTGCAATATCAATCCTCTGAAACTCCTCTGGAGCTGGGGATACACCAAACGGCAAGCAAAGCCACCGAAAGCGTCCCCAGGGTGTTCCAAAGGTAGTGGCAAAGCTACTTGGCTCGTCCAGCTGGATGTGCCAGAACCCATTTTTTGCATCCAATACTGTGAACACACGGGCCTTTGATAACAGAGGCAGCACATCATCTATTGTAGGTAAGGGATAATGATTTCTGTGTAAAGCTTCATTCAATGGTTTCGGGTCAATACACAGTCTTTGTTGTGACCACAAGTGCTGAAATCCAGTTCGTAGGTATATCGACCTTCCGAATCACTGCAATATTTGACAATCTGTCCAGTTCTTGTTTTAAAGGCTCTCTGAGAGCAATGGGGACTTTTCGTGTAGGTAGCTGGACTGGCTGGACATTCTTGTCTATCTCCAGGTGGAGTAGCCCTTGTAGTTTGCCTTCTCCAGTGAACACATCGGTGTACTGCGAAATGTAGTCTTCCACCTTGGGACCTTTCTCCTCCACACCGCTTGACTCCACAGAAAGGATATTCTGGCTCTTGACTGTTGGCAGCTGAAGGTGGTCGCTGACCCTTAAGCCCAAAATGGATTTACAATCACCATGAACAAGATGAAACTCAATGCTCTATTTCTCATTGTTCTTGGGGTTGACGACTTTGAATCGCTTCTTGCCCAAGGGTTTGACCTCTGACTGGTTGTACATTACCAGGGTCACGGGGGTTTCTTCCAATTCACTCAAGCCGTTTTGGCCAAAGAGCTTTAACACTGTCTGATCAGTCATTACGTTTACTGTTGATCCACTGTCTAACTGAAACTTTTCCTGGTTTCCATTGACCAGTAGAGTGGCAAAAACTTTGTTAGGGTGACGACTGGAGGCTAATGCATTAACCTGCTCTTTCACTTCAATCTCGGCCACATATTCATACTCCTTATCCTCGGATGTGTAATCCACAGACAGAACTTTCTTCTTAGATTCTAGGCAACACACCGCAAAAAGGTTTGGCTTGCCACAATTCTTGCAAGATGTTCCCCATGCAGGGCAGTTCTTCTTCGCGAAAGGATGGTGCCTGGAACAAAACTTGCACTTGCGTTCTTGTGACTCGTGTTGGTTCTTCTCTTGAACCTTCTTCTTTTTGTCAACTGTTTTTCTTTTGTCTTCCTTCACGAAACGGACATCCTCTTGATTCATCTCCTTTAGCTGCTTTGCTGATGTCTGCGAAGATCTGCAGATGTCTGTACATTGTCCTACAGTGAGCTTGCTTGTCTGCAGGAGCTTCTTACGAGCAGAATTGTCATTGATGCCCACCACCATTCTATCAGGAATAAGTGAGTCTGTTAATGACCCATAGTTGCATGTCTTCGCTAATTTTCGTAATGCGGTGACATAAGCATCAACTGATTCATTTGACTCTTGGTCCCGACGGTTGAACACATACCTTTCATAGGTCTCACCGCACTCCCCAACGCAGTATTGTTTCATCTTTTCTAAGATCACTTCTGGGTCTTTTCTTTGGTCTTCGTTCTCAAACTCCACACCATCAATTACGTCTAATGCATGAGAACCGCTGCACGTAAGCAACGTGGCTGCCCGTCATTCCTTATTTCTGCCCGGGTTTTCGGGGTCTTTTAGCTGAGCCGCGATTTCGTAATTTGACCACACTCGACAGAATCGTTGCCATTTGATGGGAAGATTTCCACCGCTTAAATCCATCCTTTCTGGAAGCGGTATATTCACAGGAACAGTCATCATCGAGGGTTGTGTACCCGAAGCACCACCACCTTCACTCGTGGTAGGCATAATACTTGTACAGAAATATCGACGGGAAAGTTCACAGAAAATGCTTCAAAAAACTCACCAAGCTGGCTTCCGGCCGGGCCACGAGCGGCAGTACTATGTGTGCCCGAAGGGCCTATGACATCATAACATCGTTACAAGACGTGTATTCCTAAGATTCTAACCGGAGTACGAAGCTATTTCAGCTGTAAAGGGTTGATTTTTTTTTTCTCCCACTTGCCAAGCCAAATCCCTTTGTACTTTTTACATGTAGTCTTAAGCGAGCTAATACTCCAAACTCTCCAACTGTTCTTAGTGCATATTTAATGGAGGTCAAATCCGCACAGAACAATTCATCTGCGAATTGACTCACTTTAATTTCGTTTCCAAATATTTTGATGCCTTTCATACTTCGATCTTGTCGGATCTCGTTTGATAATAGTTCTGCCGATAAAACAAATAGACAAGGTGAAAGAAGGCGTCCTTGTCGTACACTCCTGAAGGTTTGAACCAATTCGTAGTAAAGCCATTATTTATCGCTGCGCTCTGGATATTTGTGTAGAAAGTATATCCACCAGTTAATGCTAGTTCCAAAGTTAAAGGTATCTAAGGTATTCATCATAAATGACCACTCTAGAGAATCAAAAGCTTTCTGCCTTTTAATATTTTAGTGTGTCTCATATCTTAGTTTTTTTATATTATCGTTGCATATTTGAGAATCTTTCTTTATTTTTATATTTTTTTTCATCTTTTTATTCTGTAAATATTTATATCAGGGCCACCCACCGGATTTTCAGTGATTACTGTTCTGTTACCCTCACTAAATAAAGTTGATTATTTTATTATTATTAAACACGATCTCACTTTCTGGCTTACTCTTGCCGGATTTCTTGTATCAATTCTTTGACCTCGCCGACCGTGCCGTTATGACCGATACATGACCACAGTCACAAATACCTCTACAAGCTTTCATCTACGTGTGAGCAAAAGCCGATAGGCAAAAAACATATTTACGAAAGAAAAACATACGAAACCAAAATGATTGACTTCAATCTTCGAGGTGCTCGACAAACGCGTACCCAGGCTCTCGATTTATCGGGCAAAAACGTACTCCTTTCTAGTACCCCCTCGTCAAAACACCTGAACCGGCACTCTTGGACAAAAATAATACTTAGTAGGGGAGGTAGGAGAAAATTGTTTAACCACGTTTAATGAATAAATTTATCAGAATGGAGTGAGTGCCATTCGACTGCCTTCTAAACTCATGCATGACGTCATCCATGAGCAAAAATGACAGGGCATCCCGGACCACCCCTCCCCCCGGCATGTTGCCTTACAAATCAGGAAAGACGTTCCAGTAATGCTGGTCTTTTTCAGCCAGCGAGTAAAATACATTTCAGTTTTACTGTACAAATTCAAAGTGAGCCACAAGCCATGAAACATTTAATGATTAAGAAATATGTTTATTGGGTAATTGTAATCAATTAGCAGTAAGTGAACGATTGAACGTACATGCAGAGAGCCCGTGTACCAAACAATTTTATTGGCTGCATTTACTGCACATATAAAGCAGGTAATATCTTCCCCCTGCATTCTCCAAAACCAACTCTGTAGCCATTGCCTTGGCAATATCCTGTCATAATAACTTCATCGCCGTCTTGGAGGAACTTCCTTGTGATACCCTCTCCTAGGTCCACTGGTTTAGTACCCTTCCAGCAAAGCTCCAACATGGAGCCGTACGAGTCAGGGGTCTAAAAGTAAAAAAAACATGTCATATTTGCGTGGAATATTTGAGTGATATAATCAAGAAATCAGCGCAAGTGAAGTTCTAGTTTGATCTACACCTGCGGACCTTAATCATGCTTAGCTCGACCTGTTAGTCACTCTATCCCTCCTTGCTCTAACCAATAATAAAATTGCGTCAAGACAAGAAATTGTTGAGATATATAACACGAACAATGACCACTAAGTAGGATGTTATCTAGCGGATAAAGTGTATAAACTAGAGGCAATCATAGATTCTGAGTGCGTTCGTGTAAAGGTGTTTAGGCAAGGTTGACATTCTGGTCTATTGGAAAGGTGTAGAGGTATATGCAAAACTAATGAATTTGGGTAGGCCATAGGAACAAATATGTTGTGTAGCACATTTGTATATGTTTACTTTAGAAAAGGGTACTGTTAGATTAGCTTAGCTCTGGTTCGTGTATGACTTGCAGTAACAAATTTTCCGGACATATTACGAAAAATCGTTGCTAAATTCCGAGCTACATAACTCCCATGGTTAGATTTGCGACCAGAAATCATGGCTAAACGCCGAGCTACATAACTCAGATGGTTAGATTTACGACCAGAAATCATGGCCAATTTTTGAACTAAACCACTCGGTGAGTTAAATTTCTGGCCACAAATGATGGCCAGTTTTGGAACAACACCACTCGGTGAGTTAAATTTCTGACCACAAATCATGGCCAGTTTTGGAACAACACCACTTGGTGAGTTAAATTTCTGACCACAAATCATGGCTGCTTTCCGAGCTACACAACTCGGCAAATTAGATTTCTGACCACAAATTATGGCCAATTTTCGAACTACACCACTCGGTGAGTTAAATTTCTGAAAACAAATCACGGCCGCTTTCTGAGCCACATAACTCAGCAAGTTAGATTTCTGACTACAAAGCTCAGGCAGAGGAGCGAAATAATACAGCTGAAGTTGAGCTTCGTCAACGCAGTTGTTTGTTGCTGACGACGGGCGATTTTGTCTAACAGCGCCAAACTCTACTTTCGCACCAGAAGTCATACATACCTCCTTAAGGCATCGATAAATGTTAACAGTGATATCCTTTAGTCTCATGATATCCAGTCAGAAAGACTTGAAAAGAAAATCGACTACTTACAGCTTCCAAATTACAGTGTAAATGTCCACAAAAACCCGCACTTGAACGAAACAAAGACCCGCACTCGAAAGAAATGTACAGCACATGGTTTGGCGCTGATGTCATTCGTTTCGCCCCTGCTGCGGGGCGGCCAAATCGGTGTCGCAACTTCGGACGAAGGTCCACCGTCCCATGAAACTCGACTCAAGTGTGCATTAGGACTGCATTCTACGTACGCAATTACGCGCCATGATTGCATTGAATCGTGGTGCATTGCAGTAAGTTCGATTTCTGGAAAACAATGTACCTGCGAACATTATAAGTATAGACATTCCTCATACTTCTCATGTCTGAGATGTCAGGCAGCACTGTGAAATTTCTGTTATTTGTCGCACGGACTACATTAGGGTAAATTTGATCGTTGGAAATGATGACTTCTGACAAGTCCCTTTCAAATTTTAATGAGACGTTTCGCAATCTGATTGGTCCATTTCAAATTTTTGAAAATCACAGTCGAGTGACAACATTTTGATCGACAGGTCAGGATTGTGTCCTGACAACAAGGGTGTCACGCCAGAAAAGCCATGTCAAAGGCCAAAGGTGTCGCAGCAAACAATGTTTAATGGCACAGACATATTTTACAAGGCGGAACGTGTGCAGCCCCGCGTAGCCACGTCCCGACTTCCCGAAAAATATTCACAAATCAGTTAGCAGTTCTGTGCAGGCCCGCAAATGACTTCACTGCAAAAGGTTAGGAATGGCGTGGACTCCATGAAAACTGTATGGATGGATAAATATATTTTAATTATCCTAGCTGAAGAAAAGAAAAGTACCTCAGGCATAAAAGTAGGAATAAAAACGTTAAACATACTACGCAAAATACCAAATTGACATGTGTCGGCTGTATAAATTTTTCGTTTAGGAAACGCAACGCAAAAAGAAACACGAATCTTCGAAGATGCCTCTGCCATCTAATTAACCGCTATGAACTTTTCCATGTACACTTCTTATACCTGCGTCCTTGATAGACACGAACTTCCATGAAAGTGCACAAGATTTCTTCGTGCGAGTTACCGCAGTGTTCTTTAGATAAATTTATTTGCATGCCGTACGAGTACAGCTGTCGCTTTTGCTCGCGCAATTTTGTTTTACTGTTAATTATCTCCTCTGTGCCCAAAGCTACGCAAAAATGTAGTCAATCCGCTTGGGAATTCTCAGTTGTTTCCAAATTCGAATGTATGTTAGCATACATCTCAGGCCCGGACCCAATAAGAACCTAGCTATAACTACAAATTTCAAACACAAGATTTCGTGACGCTGGAAATCATTTTTAAATTTGCGAAATTTGCATTCAAATCGTTAATACTGTACATTTTCCTTGCGTTACATACAGTAGCTGTTGTATCAAAATACATTGCGTTATTACTGTGAAACTCAGAGAAACGTGAAAACCAGAAATATTTATGGAATATTATTGTGTAGCAAGGAAAAAGCCAGTTATGCGTGGGAAAACTAAACCGCAAACACCAGCGGTAATTAGTTGTGGTATTGAGGTTTTCTCGCGTGCCCTGAACTTTATTGCGATTGGCTCAGTACACAATCAACCGTTTAGAACCAAATCAAATTGTTCACGGTTTTCTGAGTTTCACAGTAATAAAAAAAAATCGATTTCATAAAATTTTAAATCCACTGTCCAAACTTCTGGGTCCATACATTTCCATCTCTATTACGAGGTGACCATTTCCGGTCCTGGGTTCATTCACGGTACAATTTGGAATTATCTGCGGTTCGGGGATCATTTACGGGCCTGTATATACGTATAGCGATGTTTCCCGTGACGTCACCCCTAGGTCACGTGGGGTTGTTGATTTCTGTGGTTGGCAAAAACACGACGTGGCTTGATGTTTCTTTCTAAATTTACTGCCTAAGAAAGGGGTTCGTGGAGAGAATGTCGGTGAGCTGCTGCGTGATAAATTGTACAAATAGGTTCACAAATGCATCGGGAATAATTTTTTTAGATTTCCTGAAAGTAAACCAAAGCGGGCCGCATGGATCAATGCAGTTCGTAGGAAGGATTGGACGCCGTCCGAGTACTCGCGAGTCCGCATCGTGCGGCTGATCGTTAATTCTCTGGGACTGAAGTACTTTCCCTTTAATGAAGCAGTAAGGGATATTGTCTCCACCTGAATGACACCACCAATGGTTTAACGTGGCCACTGATGACAAATTGATACGCTTCAAGCGACTTAAAGGATTTTAGACTCTCCTTCGTGTAAATTCCCGGCGTTTCGATTAAACACGTGTACAGATCCCCAAATGTTAAATCTGGCCAAGAAATGGGATTATTTGTCCATCCTTTCAAATTGTATGGGTCAGGAAGGCTACTTGCACCTTTGTCGTAGCTTAATTTAAAATGATATCGCGATCTTGCGACAGGATCGAGACTTTTTACCTAATCGGAATCGCACTTGGGAAGCCATGAAAACAAAACGAAGCCAGCTTTTTGCCAACCACTAAAGTGCGCATGTCTAAGAATGACGTCAATGTTTATAAACAAGAAACATCGCTATAGTTCTGCTTCGTTCTCATCATCGTGCGTGTAACGTGGGTACCCGCACGGATAGGTATTGAAGGTCAGGTCCATTATGCGTTTGTTGAAGACCAAATGGTACTTTTTGGCTTCTGTTTTTGTCTCGAGGGCATAGCGTTTGGTGTCCCTCACGATGTGACCAGTTTTGGGTCAGGTCAATTTGGCAAGGAGTCACAGCTGAGTTGGCAGGAGCTTTCACTGTTGAGTGAAATACCGCAGACATTGCATTCTTTCTCTCCACTCTCGGTGATGTTTCCCAATTCTCTGAAATGGACTTACCAGAAGCCATCATTTCCAAAAGAAACTAAGTCCTGATCTAGCCTATATGTCTACTCCTGTTAGTATCTCACCTCTCCACTGATGGTTCCAGAACCCATGAGGTCTCCAGGCCGAACGTTACATCCTGTCACAGTATGATGAACCAACTGTTGTTTGGGTGTCCAATACATATGCTGAGATAAAACCAAGTAACATTTTTGGTTACATACCATAGAAGAAAAAAATTGGGTATGTTGAAATGTAAGAAAGTAAAGAAAGAATTTAAATAAGGAAAACGTTTTTTGAAATAAGTCATTTTATTATATGGCAAGCTCCGCGAGCGGGCAAGATGAATCAAATCCTGCGCTGTGATTGGCTACCCGAGCGGGCAAGATGGAGCTATCTTGCCCGCTCGGGACTACCCGCCGTGTCCCGCAAGAAAAATTTCCCCGAAAGCCACATAATAAATCCTTTATTGACCAAGCTTGTTCGGTCAAGATGGCTGGATATTGGCCTCGTTCTTTTTTTTGCGAGTTTATGGACCTCGACTCCGTCTCGGTCCATAAACTCGCAAAAATAGAACTTGGCCAATATCCAGCCATCTTGACCTCACACTTGGTCAATAACCCATATATGTGCAGTGCCAAAGCCAAATTATAAATTGAGGAGGGGTTAAAAACATTTCAGTAATCAGATGTGAAGATTCCCTAAGTCTACTTATTTGCCCGTTGATGACATGTTTGGCACCCTAAATATAGAATGTACGAATTTTAAGAAAATCTAATTAATTAATTTGTTTTGAGAGTAAAACCATCGGTAAAAACATCAAACTTTATTGACTGTTAAAAAACGTCTTTTCTAAGGTCTTCACGTTTAATGTAAATATCACTATACAAAGTAATAGTTGAAGTGATTTTTTCACACACCTTCAAATTGGTCGAACAGATAGTCACAGGAGTTTTTGCTCCTTCATCTACGAAAACAAAAAAGGTGTTTGCACAAGTCACAGTAATTCTAACTGAGAACTTGAAGTGCTGTTTTATATAACAAAGACATCTTAAATGTCTTAAATAGCCAGTAGCTATATTTGCACTATACCAGTCGTTGGGGACGAGATAAAAAAATTCAAAAAAAGATTGGTTTGATTGATTTGTTTTTGCTATTCCTGATTAAATTTTGCACGGGTCATTCAAAGATCAGGCAAAACACTAAGATGTCAATTGACTCAATATAATTGAGGTAATAGCTTTTACAACTTCATCAACAATAAGTTTACATACAATCTAAGCCAACTTCAAGCCTGACATCAAAGGTATAAGGATCAGAGTGTTGAAGATAAGGCAAAGGGACAGGATCCTAAGAATGGAATGAAAAACAACACGAGACAAAGTTATCACAGTCATTAATAATTCATTTCCGTTCCAGTTGAATTTCCTCCTGGAACTTTCGACTAAATAGTTCACGTTTTGGAAATTCAACAAATTACAGATTGTTCGGTTGATTGGAAAGCACCTGGTGTTTGGATGTGTGCAAAGATTTTCGTGATTTTATTTCTCCGTTTTCTCCTCAGTTTTAGATTCAAATGAGAAGACCAGTAAATACTCGCGATGGTGGTTTACCACATTTCCAAACAGCTCAAAATTCATTAAAACTCTTCTAGGTGTCTGGAAATTTGGTAAAACACGATCTGTCATCTTTGACAAGAAGTATTACTTCTCAATTTCATTCATTTTCAGACAAAAAAGTCATAACAGCTACCATGACAGTGTGTGGAAATGACAAATTGTGGTCTTAATTAGGCTAGAAGTTGCTGTCGCAGATTTGTTTCTCTCCATTTTATCCATAATTTTAGTTGACAAGGAAGAGTATCCTCAAAATTCTTCAAATACTCCGCTGTGTATCTCAGTATTTGAAGATGTGGTGAAAGGCTGTCTGTGGGGTTTGAAACATGTATGTGTATGAAATACACTTTGATATATAGAAGTCATATCATTTCAAATACCTGACTTACACTAACATTGTCAGTTAGTTTAGAAACAGTGACTAAGTGAAGAAATCTTTGTTTGACACATTAAACTCACCATCAGGCATAAGAGGGGGTAAATTTATATCTGTTTACAACGTAACAGCTCAATACTGTGCTTCGTTTGAAAACCAGCGTATTTTGAATTTCAGAGTTATGGCGGTGCGTGACACAAAGCTACAACCGCATTTGTCGAAAAATATATACCTCTCTCATGATTTTTAGCTTTTTTAGACGTTAGATCATTAGGAAAAGGGCTTATTTAAATGTTTGTTTGTTCAGTACAGATAATCAGTCGCCTAGATAGCCAAAGTAAGTTCCAGATATTTACACTATTTTCCGGCCGCCATACTGGTGCACCACAGAGGTGCACCAACATGGCGTTTCAATACTGGGCTCTGTAAATTTCTGCGAAGCATTTAGACAAATATCTGCAGTCTGGGAAAACGCACAAACCTAAAACTTGAAGAAGTGTCTTCTCTATCTATTTCCTATAAGATCACAATTTCTTGACTTTATCCACTGAATAGTTTTCGATGTATTTTTTTTATTGCGTGACGGAGAAAACGATCTATACACTCACATTTAGGAAACCTATTCAGCAATGTGTGCTTTGCCCAAATACAATCGTTTGTTACTAATAATTACTGGACTGAGTGGGGTGAAATTCAGTAATCTCTACCTGAGTTGTATGTCCCGAAGACCACTTCAATATAACAATAATTTTGCATCAATAACATCAATCTACATTTATAGGAAGTCTACACAATATTTGACTGTCCGTAAAACTATACAGTACAAAAGAGGCCTCTGACCTGCAGTGGATTAGCTAGAGCAAAATCTTGAAGAGCATCCATGGTTACCACCCAAGGGGAGATTGTAGTTGAAAAATTCTTCGCTAGAAATGGACCCAGTGGTACATACTCCCATTTTTGAATATCACGAGCTAGGAAAGATTAACAACAAGAGGGAGAGATTTTCAATGTAAAGGACAAGTAAAATACTATTGTTATGATTCAATTTAGCACCCAAATGCTATTTATTTCATATAGCTCAAGGGAGGAGAGCGGGCACTTCTTAGGGATGATGAGCAGATTTCTGTTTGGGCATAAACGTCAGAATGTGATACAGCACTTACTGTGATATAAACACTAAAGAACAATACACCTCTGTCTTGTTTATTGCATGTCATTCGGTTAAATATTGTGTTCATCTTTATTGGAAGGGGCTATTATTGGGACAGGGGCGAATATTAGAAGGCGGGCCCTAAATTGAATCACTAAGTAATTTTTTACTGGCTCAGAAATGTAAAACTTGTAGCCCAATACAGTATTCTGCAGTACTTCAAAACAGGTTAATTTAAATACCTGCTTGTACACAATGGATTGTAGCAGTGTCGGTTTAGAGACAACCATCGGCCAAGTTATTTTATTTCTTAGTCTTTGAGACATGCTATTTGTCAGCAGTTACAAGTATAACATAAAGGTGGCTCAATCGGATTTTTGAGCAACAATACTGTTCAACTTTGAGTGACTAGAGTACCACCATTATCAATCCAACAGACACTAGAATGTCTCTGCTTTTCTAAATAAAGTTAACGTTTCGAATGACATACGTTTAATCGAGATCTGAGTTATCATGGCAACATAAATTGAGCCTGATGTATTAAATACTTTTTGTGCAACACAGGTTTAAAACTAAAGCATAATTTTGAAACAAAATGAATTTTCGAATTTCTCACGACTACTTAATGTGAGCGTCCAAATCATCTCTTGAAAGCTACAGGTGAAAGGAAATTTTGTTGTTAGTCAATTTAATTGGTTCCTCAGTCTCCGTGTCTGGGTTTTGCTATATTCAATTGCAGAGAAAAGGAACATTTTTGAAATAGGACTAAAACAAAAAATGCGGAGTGATCCTGCCAAAATCGCCTAAGCCGTGTATTACACTGTGATAAAACACGACGGGCATTTGAGAACACGAGGGAAATGCAGAAAACATGAGCAGTATTGGATCAATGTTAAGGAGCAATTTCGTGTACGTTTCATGACAAAGGCACCTATATTTAGTCGACAGTGATTCAATATGTTCCAAGCACACAGTGTTCTTGAGGACAAATATCATCTTTTACGAGTGCTAGCTCATTTTAAGTGATAATTTGTTACTCTGCAATGGAAATTGGTCTATATTCACTGTATGGAAAGAAGGTGATCGCCGCATTCATACTAAATAAAAAAATCGTTAGTTCCCGGTACTCGTTTCCGAGAAGAAACGAGGATTTGTCTGTCGCAAGCCAAGCCGTTTAGAAAAAGACACCATTTTGTATATGTTGTGAATATGCACACGTTCGTGAGTGCGCACTAATGACGCGAAAATCGTGCGCAGTAGGGATGCGCAATGCAATTCTGAGGAATAACCTTAACATCAGTTAAAATAAACACATAACCTTGCTTTCCGACACGAATGTTCCAGTCCGTTTCAGGGCACAGCAGCGAGCAAAGTATAGCTCACTACAGCTCACGGCCAACTGTATCGCAGCTATAAGGTGTCTCCGACACTATATCAAACTGATTTGAGAACCACCAACCACAGAGGACACAAATTTCCACCGTGACTAACGGCCCTTTCATTGAAAACTCGAATCGAATGCCCTCCAGTGTTGACCGCAACCACAAGTTTCCCGAGCGTACTTTTCAACTCCTGCAAAATTCAAGGCTAATTCAAAATTCAAAACTGACTTGATATTTCCAGTATTTCCTGTAACATTTGCAGATTTCGCAGTTCAATTCTGCCTGCTGCCTTTTTGTTCTTACCACATTTTGACGTCATCTATGATCTGTTACTGAACAGACGCACGGCAACATGGAATCTCTTTGTTAATTACTCGGATAAAACATGGGTTTTTGACCAACCAGAACGCGCGCAGAGTCCCATCTATATTACAATTCAAAATAAAAAATACTAGACATGGTTTTATGGTTTATACATGTATTTTAAAACTAGCTACTGTCCAAATATGAGGGCAAAGGAACAAATTCCCTTTGACTTGTAGCTTTGAAAAGGTGATTTGGATACGCTCATTGAGAGGTCGCAAAAAATTTGCATTCATTTTATTTCAAAATTATTGGTATAGTTTGATAGCCAGCTCTATAAGCTTTAAATTTATAAAGAAGTTTTGGTATCTACAGTTTAAACCAGACGTGCTATACTGCTTGGAAGCGAGACACCCCTAAAGGCATACAGTAACGTTAAAATGTTTCAATGAATATGAAACTCGGGGATAATTTTGAGTAGTGATTGATCTCATTGCCAGGTTGTTGATCCCAGCGCCGTATATCCCAAACTAGCCCTTAATGACTAGTTATTCTTTCTCGTGTAAAATAAGGTATGACTTCATAATGCTGCCATGATAACTCAGATCTTGGTAAAATGTATATGTCATTTGAAACTTTCATTTTTCTCTGGCACACCAGTAACGTTCAAGTTTCTATAGGATATTGAAAATCCTATTGAGCCACCTTAACGATACATACTTAGTCTCTTTTACTATCATCTGAATTTCAATAGCGTGGTATGATGCCCCCCATACAGGCTCATAGCGCACAGTTAACACCTACATACGATCAGTAATGCATTGACTTAATTAAAACGAATAATATTATCTTCAGTAATAGCTTGAATTTACTATGTGAAATTAAAGTACACAAAAAAACACCCACAAAGTTTGAATTTAACCTCATGTAACAGGTACATTCTTCCTGTGAATAGAATACTCATTTGAAAACTGTCACTACGGGAAAAAGAAACCTAGAACAACACCTACCACTCCAGTCATTCATGACAACCATTCCAAAAATGTGGTCCTGTGCCTGTATAGTAAACAATCACAGACTGTCTTTTCTTTCTGATGTATCAGTCACAGCTCCTGACAATACAGACTCGCTGCTTGGTCAAATACTCAGCAGGCATAATAATCTTGAAAATAACTTAGTCAATTTATCACAAGAATTTATAAAAGTATATTTAATTAGCCCCCATGTATCTCAGGTTTTGGGTACATGAGGCAACCCTGGGTAAGTTAACTTTTTACACAGAAACAGTCTGCCTGCCTACCCTGGAAACTCGATGCGTGCCAAGTGTTAGATGTTAGGTTATAAGTAGAGATTTTACATCAGGTTGGTAAAAATAAACATTGTAAACTTTCCCAAGCGAAACTTTGTATTTGCCGACGTAAGGCTTTGTGTAACCATAGTTAATTTGAAACCCAGTTTCCTCAGCAAAAAGAGCAATGAAGAAATCGAACATACAGTGTGTGATTTCCCTATGAAGTTTTTGTCACATGGAGCGTATGCGTAGAATACAAACCTCCCGTAAGTGACCACCCAAAATGTCAAGCCTAAGTGGTCGCTTACGAGAGCTTAGACCATACTGAGTCAATATTTTGCCTCATTGGCATATGGTAACTGCAGAGACTTACCCCGTGTTTAAAATGTTTCATTCATGTGAAAGGTCAATTTCGAGAAAAAATCCGGTTCTTTCCATTGACAAATGTCCATCTCTTGTAATACTCAGGAATGCGATGTTAGAATACCTTACTATCCAATTTATGCTCTATTATCTGTCAAGTGGTCGCTTACAAGAGGTTAAAAATAAAAGAAAATTTCCAACTTTTAGCTCTAAAAGTGGTCGCGGTCGCTTACGAGAGGTAGTCGCAACCAGAGGTTCGACTGTATTTTTATTTTCCCCGTGAGAGTTCAACTGTATAGTTCGTAAAACACTTTGTTCAATATCCAAAGGTGCTTTTAAGTTATATATAATTTTTATAAATATACTGATTAAAAGGTAAATTTAAAGATGATTTCCAGGCCGTACCACGCAGTCTCAGCACCCTAATGTTTATAAACATGATAAATCTCACTCGATAGAATGTGAATCAATGTTATTCGTTACGAACCACATACCTTATCTGAGGCCTTTCAAATTCTTTTTCCAACGGCTTTATTGATTTCTTCAGCTGCGAAGTTGTTTCATCAAGTGATATGAGAGAGAACAAAGCATAAAGCTTCGCATCCATAAGGGCGGTTGACTTGAAACTTTGAATTTACTTCATGGAAGTAGTTCCAAAATGTTACATTTTGTGATGACTTACATGAAACAAAACAAAAAACGTAAACAAACTCTCGAGAGCGCGCAGCACGGACTGGAAATCATCTTTAAAATAAAAAAAAAGATAAATAAATAGCAAATATATATAACATAGTTTACCTTATTTATAGCAATAGGTTCACCAAGATTGTTTCCTGGTCCACAAAAGAATGCCTGTTAGAATAACGTTTGCCTATATTAGAGGAATGACAGATCAAAAGCAATACCTACAAGTTATATATGGTTTACAAACTAGCATTAATTGATGCCTTTAGCTTCCATTTGCTTTCATTTCTGGAAGTTCAACCCTTGTTAACCCAGTAGACTAAGGAGGCTGAGGGTGGTTCATGTTTTGCTCCTGGTTTCTTCTTTATTACTGTTTTGTCGATGAAGAGATCCCTGCCACTCCTCAGCTAGACATGGCTGGAGGTTTGAATCATGCAACATTTGATGTTTACTTGCCAAGAGCTATAATTAAATCACCAACCTATAAAAAACTAAAGAATGCTCTACTTTGTACTTAGTGTGTATTATCAGAAACAACTAAATTTTTTTCATTTGTATCACATCTTTGATATAGACAATATGTCTGAATATATAAAATTGTCTGCCATAAATGTTGCCACATTAATCTTGGGAAAGCAGCTTATGGTTAGCTTTTCTTTATTGGTTTTTTGTTGCAAACCTTCACTCTTAACAGTGCTTTTAAAACCAAGAAAGAAATTAAATATTTTGCTGCGCAGTTGCAACTTTTTTCAAGTTTCTTACAATGCGAAAACCAACGTCTTTATTAAACCTAATATTTAATCTATTTAACAAGTAGATTCCATGTTGCCGTGCGTCTGTTCAGTAATAGATCACAGATGAAGTCAAAATGTGGTAAGAACAACTAAGTGGCACACGAGGCGATAGCCGAGTGTGTCACTGATGTTCTTACCAAATTTTGACGTCTTCCGTGATCTATTACTAAACAGACGCACGGTAACATGGAATCTATTTGTTTTATATAATAAAGAAACAACCGAAAAAGCTTTTTTATTTTGAAATCTTTCAACATGACTCGAAAGCCGGCCTTTGCCCACTTTGGTTACACTTTGGCGAACACGAAAAAAAGCCATTTGACGTAATTAATCTATTGTCTATACAAAATGAAGCAATCTCATTGGTTGCTATGCGTAGCAAAGAACTGTGATTGGTCCAGGAAAATCACGCCACTGTCAAACTTGACGCAAGCGTCGCTTCTCGTGGAATGAAAACTTACAGCGACAGCAGAATTGAACTGGGAAATCTACGAATCTTAAAGAAAATGCTGGGAAAGTCAAGTCAGTTTTTGTCATCAGAGCAGCCCTGTGAGCCAAAAAGCTTGGACTTTGCCTTGAATATTGCAGGAGTTGAAAAAATACACTCGGAAATCTTGGGGTTGCGGTCAACCTGGAGGCCATTGGATTCAAGTTTTGAATGAAAGGAGCGTTAGTCACGGTGGAAATTTGTGTCCTCTGTGGTTGGTGATTCTCAAATCACTTTGAAATAGTGTCGGAGACACTTTTTAGCTGCGATACAGTTGGCCGTGAGCTGTAGTGAGCTATACTTTGCTTGCTGCTGTGCCCTGAAACGGACTGGAACATTTGCATCGGAAAGCAAGGTTGTCTTTATTGGGTCTTTATTTTAACTGATTATAAGAAGTGATCGATGTTTTCATGTTTCATTCCTGACATCAATCTGTGTCAACACTTATTTTGAGACTGAGGAAAGTTGAATTTTTTAAATGAATTAATCTCATAAACATTTTGTTTATTGGGTTCGTTAAATTCCAGATAAAGCAATGGTTCTCGGCTTACCAAGACCAATTTTGTTTTTGGTTTAGTCGCGCTCGACTACCGACTGAGACTGCTCAAGTATTTTTTCCGAGTCATTTTCTAAAACAGAAACGGCTTTATCTTTCTTCCTCCTGCTAGACTATGCTTCTGGTACATGTACCTGTTCAATGCCTGGACAAGACTTTCTTGTACCTTATCTTTTGTCCAGTCACGTAAAATATTATCTAAATTCTCAAAACATTCCGCCATTTTAAAACACAGAGGGAAAAACTTTGTAATGATGACGTCAATCGTGCGTCTGTCCTCTAATAGATTATAGGCAAGAACCAATCAAAATGTGAGAATAACTTGGGTTATTATATAAAACTAAATATGCTTGGAGTAAACATTGAGAATAAACTGCCATGCAATAACAATATCACTAATCAAAATGCGAGAATAACTTGGGTTATTATATAATGAGTATTGTATTAGCATTATTTTTGTACGTAGAAGTTTAAATTGTAAGTAGTTTTCAACAGTGTTTTGTTGTGTGTTAATTTAAAAAAAAAGCATGATAGATGGACAAAGCGGACAAAGCGGACAAACCCTTATTTCCAAGTGTGATCATCATGTTACTATCTATTAATCATGTCAGCTGGCAGCCACAGTTGATCACATTACTTCTGGTTGAGTAAGTGACATCCCTGTATCCAGTCACGCAACCCTGGATATGAAGGCTCAGCTGGCGATGGGCTTGATTTTTTGTAATTAATTATTTATTTGTTCTGGACATATCTAAATGGTTCAATAACCAATTGCAAGAGAAAATGTTCTCTGCATTTCAGGCTACAAGAACGAAATTAAGCTAATCTCATCATGAATCTCCTTTTTCAGGTGTCTGGGGATGGACAACATTTGCCCTTCCCCCTCCCAAAAGGATACATGCTTAATTTAATATGATTATGTTTGTGAACTTTAGAAACAGCCAAGATCAAAATTATTTGGAATCAGCAGAAAACAGAACTCTGAACCCCAAATAGGCCTCAACCCAGAAACATAAATAGAATATACCATAACTGTTCTTTACATGGAAAAATATCTTAGCTGAGTAGCATGTAATTAAACAGACAGCTGATTTTAATCATCAGCAAGTCAAACTTGATCTGCATGGAGTTTGTTGACATTTAGAACATACAGCACAAGTTCCAGTCTGGAACACTGTATATAGATATAGTGTATATTTATAATAATAACATAATAATAATAACTTTAATTAATGTGTCAAAATTGTTTTAATCAATGAATAACCTTCTACTAATAGAGGACGCCTACCTAAAAAAAATTACAAAACCTAAGAATAATTTAAAAATTGATCTATTTACAAGTTGCAAAACCTAAGAAAAATTTAAAAATAAATTTACCCTATTTACAAATTTCAAAACCTCAGAATAATTTAAAGAAATTATTGGTCTTTTTACAAGTTTCATAAAAATACTTGACAAAAAAAAAATAAATAAATAAAACAAAAATTATAAATAAAAAACCTAATTCATTAATTATTGCATAGCAGCTTTGGCATCACTCATCCATTAGAGTTTCCAGGTTTATCTTAGGTATGTTCGTTTGCTTGGGAGCCTGTTCCATAATTTTACAAATGGGCCTTGTCTAAAACATTACCTGTAAATGTGAAAACGTTTTACATGAAGGTCGAGTTGATTCAAATCTTAAAAGCACTGTTAAGAGTGAAGGTTTGCAAGTGAAATTAGCAAAAAAGAAAAGATAACCATGAGCTGCTTTCCCAAGATTAATGCGGCGGCATTTATGGCAGACAATTTTATATACACGTATTCACACATATTGTCTATATCAAAGATGTTATGGGTGATATTGTTATTGCATGGCAGTTTATTCTCAATGTTTACTCCAAGCATATTTAGTTTTATATAATAACCCAAGTTATTCTCACATTTTGATTGGTTCTTGCCTATAATCTATTAGAGGACAGACGCACAATTGACGCCATCATTACAAAGTTTTTCCCTCTGTGTTTAAAATGGCGGAATGTTTTGAGAATTTAGATAATATTTTATGTGACTGGACAAACGATAAGGTACAAAAAAGTCTTGTCGAGGCATTGAACAGGTACGAGAAGCAGGAAGAAGAAAGATAAAGCTGTTTCTTTTTTTAGAAAATGACTCAGAAAAACTACTCGAACAGTCTCAGTCGGTAGTTGAACGAGACTAAACAAAACACAAAATTGGTCTTGGTAAGCTGAGAACCATTGCCTTATCTAGAATTTAACAAACCCAATAAACAAAATGTTTATGAGATTAATTTATTTAAAAAATTCAACTTTCCTCAGTCTCAAAATAACTGTTGACACACTGATTGATGTCAGGAATGAAACATGAAAACATGAAAACATCGATCACTTCTTATAATCAGTTAAAATAAAGACATAACCTTGCTTTCCGATGCGAATGTCCCAGTCCGTTTCAGAGCACAGCAGCAAGCAAAGTATAGCTCACTACAGCTCACGGCCAACTGTATCGCAGCTAAAAGGTGTCTTTGACACTACTTCAAAGTGATTTGAGAATCACCAACCAAAGAGGACACGAATTTCCACCGTGACTAATGCTTCTTTCATTCAAAACTTGAATCCAATAGCCTCCAGGTTGACCGCAACCGCAAGTTTTCTGAGCGTATTTTTTCAACTCCTGCAATATTCAAGGCAACGTCCAAGCTTTTTGGCTCACAGGGCTGCTCTGATGACAAAAACTGACTTGACTTTCCCAGCATTTTCTTTAAGATTTGTAGATTTCCCAGTTCAATTCTACTTTCGCTGTAAGTTTTCATTCCACGAGAAGCGACACTTGTATCAAGTTTGACAGTGGCGTGATTTTCCTGGACCAACCAAAATTCTTTGCTATGCATAGCAACCAATGAGATTGCTTCATTTTGTATAGACAATAGATTAATTACATCAAATGGCTTTTTTTCGTGTTTGCCAAAGTGTAACCAAAGTGGGCAAAGGCCGGCTTTCGAGTCATGTTGAAAGATTTTTTTCTGTTGTTTCTTTATTATATAAAACAAATAGATTCCATGTTACCGTGCGTCTGTTCAGTAATGGATCACAGAGGAAGTCAAAATGTGGTAAGAACATCAGTGACACACTCGGCTATTGCCTCGTGTGCCACTTAGTTGTTCTTACCACATTTTGACTTCATCTGTGATCTATTAGTGAACAGACGCACGGCAACATGGAATCTACTTGTTAAATAGATTAAACATTATGTTTAATAACGACGTTGGTTTTCGCATTGTAAGAAACTTGAAAAAAGTTACAACTGCGGAGCAAAATATTTATTTTCTTTCTTGGTTTTAAAAGCACAAATGGCTTTTTTCGTGTTCACCAAAGTGGGCAAAGGCCGGCTTTCGAGTTCTGTTGAAAGATTTTGAAATTAAAAAAAGCTTTAGCTGTAGTAGTTTGTTTTGTTATTATATAAAACAAACAGATTCCATGTTGCCGTGCATCTGTTCAGTAATAGTTCACAGAAGACGTCAAAACGTGGTAAGAACATCAGTGACATACTCGGCTATCGCCTCATGTGCCACTTTTTTGTTCTTACCACATTTTGACATCATCTGTGATCTATTATTGAACAGACGTACGACAACATGGAATCTATTTGTTAACTAGTACACTGCCATCTATCATGCATGATGTATATCAAGCTCTGTTCCAGTACTGGCTACATATTAATTAGGACATTTTTTTAGGACCTACCATTTCAAGCTCAAAATCCAGTAATTTACATGGTCCAAAAACTGGAGGTTTAGCTGTGTGCAGGCAAATGACAGAAAGTATAATGTTAGAATTAATTATATTAATGTGAAATATTAATGTTAGAATTGATTGTTTCCCTAAATCATTATGATGATGATACTGAAGCACTGTCCTGCCCAGTATCAATTTTCTTTTTCCTGGGCAGATTTTCCGATCCATTAAAAGTTCCCACTCCAACATTCTTGCTTACTGTGCCTTTCCCATAACACGCAAACTCTGCTTTCCAAAACATTCTGAGAAACTCTGTGAATAAAACTACCTATTTTAATATGTAAGTTCTTAATTTCATATAGCCTAGCAACAGAACAGTTGCCCCAGACAGATATGCAATATGTTATTTGTGGAATCAGTCTTAAAGTAAAATGCTTCTGACTAGTAGTTTGGGTGGAAGGTATCGCATTTTCTTCAGCACACGCTGAGTGAGTGAGTGAGTGAGTGCTGAGTGACATATGTGTCTTCTCCAGCTGATCTCTACATGTCAGTTTGTTGTCGATGACCGCACCCACTAATTTTGTTTTGGTTGTGTAGTCAATTTGTGTATCCCCACACTTCACAAGCAACAGTGGGCCCACAAACTGATCTCATTGCATACTCATTACTTCAGACTTTCCAGGATGCAAAGTCAGCTTATTGAGTCTGCACCAAGTACAGATCTCTTCGAAGAGACAACTCAGTTTAATAATGATATCATCAGGATTATCTCCCATCATTGGCACTGAGCAGACATAAAGCAAATTTCAGACCTTTTTGACGAGCATGAAAATCGCTTCCTGCCTTTCCTTTCCTTGCACAATAAATACACGCTAAATTGCAACTTTTTACAATATCATGGTCTTATATCCACGATCCCTCAAAGTTGGAAGAAGCTCCTTCATGTTAATTCTGGCGACTCTACTACACCCCCGCCGCCAATCTGTACTATAGTATGCAAGATGTTATACGACAAACTGTTAACCTTAGAAAATCTTCCTCATCCCACTTCAGAAAAAACTCTTATCATAAAGTATTGCAAAGGAGAATCTAAATAAAATTTATCTTCTGCCGTTCACAGCCACAAAATAAGTTAAATTGGCAATATTCCAGCACAAAATTATACACAACATTTTAGCCACAAACAGTATATTATACAAAATGAACAAGGTTGCCTCCCCATCCTGCCCTATCTGCCCCTCTGATAGTCAAAACATACGTCATTTGTTTATTAGCTGCCTGCAAGTGTCTTCCTTTTGGTATAAGTTCCAAAGCTGGTATTCTACCGTAAGTAACGCGAGTTTACTCCTCTCTGAGCCAGAGGTATTATTTGGAATTACTTGTCCCTGTACTCACCGTTTGACTCTCAACCACCTCACACTGCTAGGCAAATACTTTCTTTATATCAATGCGCTAAATAATACTATGTTTGTTTTCAGCGACTTTATCTCATTAGTGCAGGATAAAATCGAGATAGAAAAATACATTGCTGCCACCTTGAATGGTGAATGGGAACTTCAACAGAAGTGGAAATTCCCTCTCACCATTTAAGGCATTTCCCTTAGTAATTTGTTGCGATTTTTTTTTGTTAGTTTGTTGGATTTTTTTTTCTATAAATTATTAAGTAATTGCATTGTATTGTAACTCCTTAAGTAATGTAATGTGTAAGTCATAATAAGTAATTATTGCATATTGTAAGTAAATAAGGTAATGTCAGGCATTGTAAATAGTTTTTTTAATGTATTGTAAGTGACGTTTGTAAGACAGTAAAAGCATTAGAAATAATAACAATAACAATAATGATACTAATAATAATAATAATAATAATAATAATAAATGAGACGGGATCTAAGTAGTGACAGCACTGTTGCATGGCAGAATGTTAAAAGAACACCACAAACGTGAGCTGGAGCGAAAGTACAAGATTGCTGAAATAGGCCTTAAACATGTCTCTGAAGATCTCAAACAAAGAATTACTGCCAAGGCTACAAAGATCCGAAGATATGAGAACAGAAACAAACAATTCCATCAGAACAGATTGTCCGAGACAGACCAGAGAAAATTTTATACGGAACTAAGTGGAGACAAAATCTCACCTGATATGACACCTGATTCAGAAGAAGCCAAGCAATTTTGGGAGAGCATTTGGAGCATAGAGTCAACACATCATAAGGATGCAGAATGGTTAAAGAAGTTGAAAGAGGAAGTGGAGTTGCCACAGCAAGCTGAGTTGTCCATCACCATAGACATGGTGACACAGTTTCTCAGGAAAGTTCTGAACTGGAAGGCACCAGGACCAGACATGGTGCAGGGGTTTTGGTTGAAGAACTTTACAGGCCTACACCACAATATCGCAAACCAGCTTCAAGTATGCTTAGACTGTGGGAACGTTCCTGGGTGGATGACCAAGGGAAGAACTGTCCTTATAATGAAAGACCCAGAGAAAGGCACAGTAGCAGGAAATTACCGTCCCATAACCTGTTTACCTGTAATGTGGAAGTTGCTAACAGGGATAATATCTGACAAGCTCTACGAATTCCTGGATACCGAGAGCGTACTACCGAATGAGCAGAAAGGTTGTAGGAAAGGCTCCCAAGGAACCAATGACCAGCTCTTTATTGATAAAATGGTCCTACGAGAGGCCAAATCAAGAAAGAAGAATCTTGCAATGGGCTGGATTGACTATAAGAAGGCTTACGATATGATACCACATTCCTGGATTCTTGAATGTCTAGAACTATTTGGTGCAGCTCAAAATGTTAAGACCTTACTGGAAAATTCCATGAATGGCTGGCAAACGGAACTTACATCAAACGGAGAAAGTCTTGGAAGTGTCTCCATCAAAAGGGACATCTTCCAGGGTGATTCCCTATCCCCCCTCCTTTTTGTGGTCTCCATGATTCCGCTGTCCCTAGTTCTCAGAAAGTGCGAAGCGGGATACACATATGCCAACAAGACAAAGGTCAATCACCTTCTCTTTATGGATGATCTAAAGCTTTACGCCAGAAGTGAGTGCCAACTGGACTCACTCATACAATCAGTGAGAATATTCAGCAATGACATCGGTATGAAATTTGGCATTGAGAAGTGTGCTGTCTTGGTCATAAAACGTGGCAAACTGGCACAGACAGAAGGCATAACACTACCAGATGACACTACAATAAGAGCAATGGAAGAAAGCGAAGGGTACAAGTATCTAGGAGTGCTTGAGGCCAGCGACATGCTTCATGACCAAATGAAGGACAAACTCGGGAAAGAATACTTACGACGCGTTAAAAAAGTTGCCCGCTCGAAGTTGAACGGTGGAAACTTGATACAAGCCATAAACACCTGGGCAGTGTCACTCGTTAGATATGCAGGAGGAATACTTGAATGGAGGAAACAAGAACTTCGGGACCTAGATCGCAGAACAAGAAAATTGCTAACCATGAATGGAGGGTTCCATCCACGGGACTGCGTGGCACGACTTTATGTGCCAAGGAAGGACGGAGGGAGAGGTTTGATATCCGTAGGGGATTGTGTCAATCAAGCAAAGATATCGCTAGAATGTTATGTCCAAACAAGCGAGGAAGAACTGTTAAAAGCCGTCAGAAGGGATGGGGATGAGAATAGAGAAACAGCTGCCAACTTTAAAGCGAGCAGAAGAACTGAAAATATTCAAGACTGGAAAGAAAAGCCGTTATATGGACAGTTTGCAAGACAGGGTGAAGAACAAAGAAGTGAGGAAACATGGACCTGGTTAAAAGAAGGAAAGCTCAAGAGAGAAACAGAAGCTCTTATCATTGCTGCACAAGATCAAGCAATACGAACAAACTATATTAAAACGATGGTTGACAAGTCACAGAATGACCCGAAATGTAGAATCTGTAAGCAGAGTAACGAGACCATTAGCCATATTGTAAGTTCGTGCTCGAAACTGGCACAAAAAGAATACAAAAGGAGACATGATAACGTGACTAGAGTAATCCATTGGGACCTGTCAGGAAAATGTGGGTTTGAACGAAAGGAGAGATGGTATGACCATGTTCCAGACAGTGTGCTTGAAAATGAGGATTACAAACTTCTATGGGACTTCAGTGTGCGAACAGACCATGAAATAGGGGCTAGGAGACCGGATTTGGTGATCATTGACAAGAGAGACAAGAGCTGTCAGATTATAGATGTGGCAATTCCAGAGGATAATGGGGTGAGAGAGAAGGAAGATGAAAAAGTTGAAAAGTATCAAGACCTAGCAAGAGAAGTTCGAAAAATGTGGGGTGTGAGGACAAAGGTTATTCCAGTGGTAGTGACAGCATTGGGATCAATACCACTGAGACTGAAGGCCAATCTGAGAGCCATTGAGGTGGGCATTCCTGTTGGACTGATCCAGAAATGTGCATTGTTGGGGTCGGCAAGAATTCATAGAAAGGTGCTGGAGATGTAGAAAGAAGAGAAAAAGCAAACAAGGGGTGTTTCTTGGCTTCCCTAGGCAACTTGTTGTTGCCCGGAGCCAATGACGAAACCAGCTTCAATATCATCAATAGCTGTGCAAATCTTTAATAATAATAATAATAATAATAATAATAAATGGGCAGCGGGGTAGGACAGGCTGGTGCCTACTTTGGGAAGATGGACGTTCTCGCCCACCATAGTCAGGGGTGGTGTCTTTGGCAAGCATCAGTAACCCCAAAGCCACCCCTGGTTGGGTTACAACAAACAGGTAGTTGGGGCTCGCTAGGCTCGGTAGCCAGCCCTCCTGGAGCTTCGTTTTTGTCATTAGACCATTCACATTAATATGGGCCTGTTTCAGATAAAGAATTGTTAAATGATATTTTCGTGCTCATTCTGAAATCTAACAATTAACCTTGTTCAGTACTTTCGGTTCTGTCTGGCTGAGTCGCTTGCAGGACATGCTGTTGCATGTTTGATAGGGATTCCTAGCATCTAGTGCAGACCAAATGATGTTTGTAGCATTTAGCAGCTCCTTGTACTTCGACTTGCATGTGCCTCACATTAACATTCTGTGATTTCTGGCTACTGTTTGGCAGCATGATGAGCGCTTATTTGAGTCCGAAAAAGCAGGACCAGGGTTGGGATTGATGTGACCACTTGTTAATAACAGTGATTGTTGAAAAGTAGCCCATGAATTCGCATAGTAGTTGATTGGTGTGTTTAGGTAGCACTTCACTTGCGGAAATGATCCAAGATGGTGGCAACAATCCTTGTGATCATGAGGTAGAGGCTGTAAATTTTAAACGTTTAGTCTGGGTGCCTGGTGATGATGACCCCACACAGGCAATTCTTTCATTTTCACAATGGAACTGAGACCAATATGACAGCCCATAAAAAAGCTAAAATTTGTGACAGCAAAAGCTAGCACATCTATCCCCCATTGTAACCACTGACCAATGACAGGTAATCAGTAAACAAACATGATCGGACAATCAAAAACACCCTTAATATTAATTTTTAATGAACTGATGAAACACGATTTATGGTAAACAACACAACAGGAATGGTACAGATCATAGCAACAATTCTGGGGTTGATTGAGAGTGCCTATATTATGGCAGAAGTAAAGGCAACTTTTGCAACAGCCAGCACTACAGGGATGAGTGGGCGAGTGAGTAAGGACAGGTACCTCATTGTGATTGCAAGCACCTTTTTTTAACGATAATAGTGATAACAGTTACACCAGTGAGTAAGAGTAACAGGAGCCTTGAGGCCATGCCGTAAAAAGCAGCACTCTACTGTGAAATATCAAGCCTCATTTTTATGTCCCGCCATTCGTCCTTGCTAAATCTTCAATAAGTTGTTTTGCTCTAGTCAACCATTTTGATCACTTCTCTCAATTCTCAAAATGCACCATTTCAGGGGCATGCGTTATTGATTCTGTAAAACCAATTAACCGGCCACATCCTCTTGAAAAATCCTGGATCTGCCCCCACAATTTCATTACAGAACAACTTGGTCAGATCTATTTAAAAAGTTGCTATATCCTTATTTTATATATCTGTTAGTAACAAGAACAAAACATATTGAATGCACTGTTTAACAATTCAAATTGGTCTTTGGTTTTCTCCAAAGACTATTAACAAAGTGAACAGACCAAAAAATGGATCATGTGTACTAAAGGCATCTGCGGTTGAGTGCTGATCGATACCCTCAATCCAGGGTTCATACCCTTTTTCAGAAACAAATTTCCAGGACTTTTTCAGGACTTTTCCAGGACTCAGATTGATTTTTCCAGGACTCTAAAATTCACATTAACCCTTTCACTCCCATTATCTTAATGTTAATTCTCCAGGACTTTCCAGGTTTTCCAGGACCCGTACGAACCCTGTCAATCAACCTGTGATAAACACTCAATCGAAATCTTGATCAACACTCAATCGAAATTCCACCTGATATTCGATTGACACTGATCAGCACTTGATCAACATCTCAATTGACACTTGATCAACAGTCGGCTGATAGTTGGCTGAGTGTTGACTGACTCATATGCATCAATCACAAATTAGTTGACACTTGACCAACGGTTAACAGAGATGTTGATCCAGTGTCGAGTCCACTATTTTTTGTGGAATATTTTTTTATTTTTTTTATTATTTTTTTTCTGTTTTTTGTTTTTTTTGTTTTTTATTATTTTTTATTTTATTTATTTATTTATTTATTTTTTTTGTTTTGTTTTTTCTTTTAATATGTCCGCTGATGATTAAATAGTCAGTATTTACATTGTTGTTCCTTAGTTCTGGCTTACTCTTATAGATCTTGGCTTCAGATTACTCTTCCATCGATTCAATTTTGACCTGCACTAGACAGTGAACTATTTTTGGCCACTGGAACTAATTGATTTAAGTCATCAAATGTAATCAAAATATAGCCAATGAAATATAGCTGTTCCCATGGTTAACATCCCCAAGCCAAGGCGATTCACAGCCGTGTTCGTTAACAGAATAAATAATTGTTGTCCCAGTTATGTATCACAGGCATGTCATCTCGCATCCTGACCAAACAGGCCACATACAGTCCAGAATCAAAACTTCTACAAATGAGCGATCATGAATGATCGAAAAAGCAAATCGCCTCGTATACACATACTTAGCATTGTAATTCGTTTTCACTGGGCCAAACAAATCTCACTCCGGTCTGTGCCCGGGGGGGCACTGCCATATATGGGCTATATAGGTATGTGCCACTGTGAAGGGTATGGTTTTCAAGCAGTTTACTCTAGAATAGGGTATATAAATCAGAGCGTTTGGGTCTAGAATAGGGTATCATTTTTCACAAAATTGACTAGTTGGTTGAAGATTTTATCTAGACTAAGGAAACCAGGAATTGCCACTCAAAAATATAAAAAAATCAAATCAGCAAGTTTAAATTTACACAAATCAGCCTCAACAGTGTCGATAGATGGGGGGATTTGGGGAGTTTACTCTAGTATAGGGTAGCAAAGTTCAGCTGAACTAGCTCTGGTATAGGCTAAGGGTTCCAGGGTCCAAGCAGCACATCCCCACCCAGAAATTCCAAAAGTACCTCCCCCGGGGGTCTGTTTTGGGACCGCGTTTATAAATTGTGAGTACAAATAAATGGTTGTTGTTGTTGCATTCCCTTTTGTTGAATACAATCAGAGTGAAAAATCAGTCCAAAGAATGCTCCAAAATGTCCAAAACAGCAAAAGAAGCCACAAAAGAGAATAAGAATGATGTAGCAGATAGACATGAAATGTATAGAGTCCATGGTTTGGTAATGATGTCATTCATTTTTGCCCCCACTGCAGAGTGGCCAAATTAGTGTTGCAAGACCCAAGGTGAACCATCCCATGAAACTTGGCTGAAGTCTGCATTAGGACTGCGTTCTATGAACGCAATTTTAGAGGTTAATGTGACACAAAACCAGCATGTACACTGTGTAGTGCCAGCAATGTCAATGCATTCTTTGTGTAGATAGATATTGTAGTTACTCAGTATGAGAACTTATTTCCTCAGTAGTCAAAAGCCATTAAGACAAAAAGAATACCTAATCTTTAATGGGAGTTATACCAATATTTAGTTTTCACATAATAATGCAAATTACCATAAGTTAAGATCAGCACATTTCAACTTCTTTCATATTATTGATCAGTGCAGTCGTGCTAAGCTTACAGTATACCATTGTGATAGAGAATAAATTGCCTGGATAAACAAGTCACATTACTGTTTACAATAATATTTCAAACAACACAGTCATGTTATTACGACAAAATCAATATTCCATTATCTGGCCAGCACTGTTTGCTGAGTTGATGTTGGTGAATATAACCAAAGTTCTGGTACACTTTATTTTAATAATCATTCCTTGAGTAAACAAACTCAGTTCGATTTGTGCTTTTGCTTACCTGATTTCAAATTTAGCTCTCGTGCGATCTCGCTCCACGCTAACTCCTTTCTATGTGCGTTTTTGAAGTCAACCAACAATTTATCGTACAGAATTGGATAGCTCCGGACAAGCTCTGCCAACCTCTCATCTGCCAATTTTGTTGACGGAGAGGAGATCTGGAACAGTGTTATTCTGATTGGTTGAATTCTTGGGCTTATGCTTGGGCTTATCTCAGACCAGTTCCCACTAGTGAAATAAGCGTAATAAGCATAAGTGCAAGCACAAGAAAAAGGAAAATGTTTCTTTTTCTTGTGCTTATGCTTATTCTTATTCTACCTCAGTGCACATTAACATTTTCTTGTGCTTATGCTTGTGCTTATGCTTGTGCTTATCTCACAAGTGTGAACCAGGCTTACAGGTGTATAGCCTAAACTAGAAGGAGATATCAAGAGTAACACTAGTACTTACTATCATCAGGCCTGGTCTGTCCAACAGGGCGTCGCACTGGAGTACCTGACACTATGACAGAAGATGCTCTACCATGGTATCCAACTGGTAAATGAATCCTGCCAGGTTTACATTTAATGTCACCTTCAATCTACAATGTAGGCAGCTGTCCATGTATTGGCATCTGCTTTATTTAACATTATTAAGTATAATATTATAACAGTTGGACCCTACAAATTTAAACTTTCAAAGAATGAATATGTCTTAAATGTTTGGGCAAGAGATCTCCTAGTCTTTTTCCAGTCTCATCAATGTCTAGCATTTTGTATAGCATGTCATCAATTAGTTACATCTGAAAAGTCAACTGTTAAACTGCAGTCATCAGCAATATGCTTGCTACCCAGACAATAAATAACTTTTGATCTTAAGTGATGGTAGCAGTTGTAATGATGTTTCTTAAATTAATTCTATTTAAAATGTAGTTTTGTAATCATCATTGATAATAAATGCTATTTGTATAATTTATTGTGACAGTGATGCAATAGATTTTAGAGTGGTTTTTAATCAAGTGTTATAAAACCAAACCCAGTTTTATAAACATTATAATAAATATTATTCATATTATTATGAAAGTAATGCAAAACGTTTTTAGAGTGGTTTTCAATCAAGTGTTATAAAACTAAAACCAGAGTCATCACCTTGGCCAATCACAAGAACACAGGCAATACAGTCAACCAATCAAACCTTAAAGTAAATACTGCAGCTGGCACAAAGCACAAGAAAATGTGCGTGACAAAGTCACAATACAAGGGCTCCAGCAGGGAGGGGGGTGGTGGTTCAGGTCCAGATGGGGGTCTGTGTTTTGTGCCAACCAACAAACCTATGCTCTATGAATCTTTGGCTTTTTTCATCACACATTGATTCTTACCAGTTTGGCATGAGAGCATTGTCCTTCCCTCTAAACATTGTGCCAACATTTGTTGCATGGTTTTTGGATGAATAAAAGTCTGTGTAGTCACCTAAAAATTAAGAAACAACATGGAAACAAAATTTGAAATGAGAGAGAAATTCTAGAATTAAGGGAATCTCAATCATACAGACACAATGGACAAATATAAAGAAGGCTATTTTTCTTGATACAGCAAGTTAAACTACATTGCAAACTACATTGTTTCCTGTCAAACATGGATACAACAGGAACATGCACCACATGATATCCTTTTGTATCAAAAAATTGAGAAAATTATGACCTCTTACTAACTGTGCATGAGGGCTCTACCAGGGAACATTGGCTACAGACTGAGCACAGCGAGGTCCGTACAACTACATGTAGTGAGACAATCCCAGATAGTGCGGAGCGTAATTGATAGCTCTGGCACGGTAGTCACATAGGTATTCACCTCTGCTCGTTCACTCATGGTTTGTATTTCCCTTGGCAGTCTTCTAGGGCTTTTCCCCTTTAATAGCAGTGTGTATGTTTCATGGTTGTGTTTTCATTCAAGGCCCAAAATTTACTTACAATTACCATTTGTCATGACAGCTTTAAAATTTTACTCTGGTGTTTTCTGTTGATTTTCATTCATTTTAAATTTAATAATATGTGAAGTAGCAAACATGACAATTTCACTTTTCATGCCAATGTTTGTAACTTGATACTTTTGTTTTCCTCACAAAGATATGTCAAATAAAGCTCTTGTTTTCTCGAAAACATGCGGGAGATGTGCTTGTTTTTTTTTTTCATTACTAGAGACAAAGGGAAGAAAGTTAAATATCTGATGAAGAAATGGAAGAGGAATGATTTTATTTTACTCAAAATGCAAATTTTATTTTCACTGATAAACAAGAACTAATTTAATTATCAGTTAGTCATGGAATACCACTTTCTTTTTCTGCTTACCATCTTTGTTGTTAACAATTTAATACACATGAACGATATTGACTGATACAACTGACAATCATTTCAACAAAAAGTATTGAAGGTAAACATCGCTAATTGGCTGAGATTATATCCTTAATTGGTGAAGAAGTCTCCTCAAAGACTAATTAAATTAATTTGTGCTTTCATTAGGTGCCAGCACTTTCCTGATTTCACAATTAAGGGAAGAAATATACAAGCTGCTAAGGAGAAGCTAACTAATGCATACATTAACGCTAACTAATTTGCGCATGCATTTAGAGTAAATTGGTTTTGTTCCAAAGAGAATAGTACCACAAGGAGAGCAAGGGGTTACCTGAAACAAATATATAGCTTTGTGAATGTTGACACAAACCTACTCTAAGAGTGGGTGTAACATATTTTACATACTATTAGAGTATACATGTACCTGTCCCACCCCACCCCCATTACTTCCTTGCCTCTAGACTGATTGATTAATTGAAATTTAATAATTATACAAACATTAAAGTTTACACCTTAGCACCATACTTCCATAGTGCTTTAGCAGATGGCAGCCCCAGAACCATCCCAATAGTGCACTCTTCACTAAAACTTCACTAAAAACAACTGAGGGCCAATATCCCCCAGTAAGGCTTGGGCTAGTTAGGTTGACAAGTACTATATTACATGGCACTCGGGCCATGCTGGTTTATTTTCTGTAAAATGCACTTGTGGTCACTTGAATTCAAAGGGTTTCCCTGTAACGGGTTATTGATGACGCAGCTCAGAAAGAACAAGCTACCACAAGTTTGAAAACAAATTTATTGGTGGTAAGTCATGTTAGATATAAACAAGACTTCAAGAACAATTTGTTATGGAATTTGACAAAAGTCTCAACAGCTGCAGGTTGCTGAAATTTGGAAAATGGTTTCTGTTGATCCTGGAATACTTTAACTTGCACATAACAAAATATCGGTCAAGAGAAGTCAAAACTGGTTGCTGTAAAACTTATACACAGCTGATAAAGAAGCAGCCTTTAAGTCAATCGTCCTCATCACTCTTGATAACGATTCAACGCTTCTTTTCACTGTGGTCAATTTTCACATACCACAACAGAGCTGGAAATAATTTTTCTTCTTTATCAGGACATGTGTCCTTTCAAATCTTCATTTTGGCCGGACAATATATTATCAATTTGACCGGACATTAATTTGCATAATTGATTTGCATAAGTAATTATCATAATAAAATTTATTAGCATACTGTAAAAATTTTCATTACATATCGTTCAAAACTCCATTTAAATTTGATTTATTAATCATTTATAATGATTAGATGACTTTATCTACAAGATGACTGCACTGATCTCTCCTGGTTATCTGCTGATTATATGTTCTTCAAGCAAACCTAGCTTTTTATTGAATGCTACAGGAGCCTATCACTAGGAGTGTGCAACTACCCCAATTATTCCTGTCCCGGCCTTTTCATAGACCCATCTATTTGTAGTTTGAATTTCTTGCAAATTCAGACCCCTGCAGGAACCTCAGTGACCAATCACAAGCACAGACTTTATAATTTCACCAGAAGACTAAGTTGACATGTCCACCTGAGGCCACCATTTTTCTCCTTACCGATTCGTGCTCATATAGACCAGAACTGACTTTTTCCTGGGAAAAGAAGTCTAAAAATAGACCGTGACATAGGCTTAGTATGGGAGTTGCAGGCTCCTAGTGATAGGCTCCTCACCAAAGTTGACTCTAGGGTACATACATGAAGGTCTAACAGCATATCGCAATGCACGTAATGCATAATAGGGTGATTTCGGAAAAGTACTTTTCATTTGGCAAGTACAGGAAAGATGAACACTTCTGCTTTATGATATGGCAGGAGCCCAGGTTATGGCTCAAACTGTCAGAGTCAAGGGCCCAAAATTCAAAAAATTCTGGAGTAGCCATTTGGCGACTAAGTGATAAAAATCAAGTGGGAATTTTATTCAGAAAAGAACTCAATGCATAAAATCTGTGAAAAAAAAATTCCCAAGATGTTTTTGGCCACTAATTTTGTATACATAGCTAATGTAATGTCTATGAAAGATTATGTATTCTAAGAGATGCAATCGGTAGGCATACACGACGCACTCAATGTTCACGGGTTTGCAATGCATTATAGCGGAGCTCCGGTGGCCTGAAGGACCGCCAAGAGGAGCCCCATACTCATATAAGAAAAGAAAAGGAAACCCATGAGTTGATTTTCTCATGGTTATCATGGCTAGCGGTATTGCTCGTGGGCGTGTATTCACAACAGCGATGACGACGACGATGGAGTCGCGCAACATGGCGGCCATACTCCAAATAATAGGTTGACAGAGACATACAGCCTTGGCTTACTGTGTACTTCTTTGATATTAGACATCCATTCTTCTAATCAATTGACACCTGTCAAAACAAGGTATCCGCTAACCAGTATCACTTGACCATATTGCGGGTTCAAGTTTACAGCTCATCCAGGTCACATGTTTCTTTTAAGTTGACTGCTGATCAAGTGCTGGTTTTCGATTGCAACAGGGCAGGATTGTTCGGAAGCCAGTTAACGCTAGCCCAGGATTAAAAGTTAACTGAATTATAACTTTTTCTTCTATACAAATGTTTTTTTTCCTGCTTTGTTTTGTGTATATGGTGATTATAAAAACTCAAAACAGAAGGCCAAACAATATACAGAAAACCTCATTGCAAAGTTACAAAACACAAATCAAAATTCTACCTTTTCCTGGGTTAGCTTAATTGGGCTCTGAACAACCCAGCCCAGGACCTACATTTTTAGGCTGGCCTAAATCTATATATTAGGGCGATTCCAAACATGATCAGCCATTTGCAAGTTTTCCAATGTGAGGGAGTCCTTTACAGCAAAGCAAAAGGATAGATTGCTTTCTTTTCTTATATTGAATGTTATAGAAGTAAAGATCTTTGACAATGTGTTTCTGGAAGGACATAATTAATGTCTGAGAAAATAACTGTTATTGATCGTCAACACAGAAACGTAGTCGCCATTATGGTAGCCTGTGAACGCAGACATATTTCCGGCTGTTGACTAAACCAGCATTTTTGGTTGCCAAAGATGAAATTTTAGCTGCATTGTCGCAATTTTGACCCTTTTAACAATGTATCTAACTAAATTTTATGGATGTACAATAACTTGGTGTTGGTGAAATGTTTGGACATCATGTCCGATCATAATGTGAAATTGGCCGGACATATTTAAAATTTGGTCGGACAATGTCTAACGACCGACTGTTATTTCCAGCCCTGCCACAAAATATTTGGAAGGTAAAGCCACTAATGGATTCTATTTTTGCAGGTGCAAAAACTGGAGCAGAAGAAGGCAGTAAAGGATCGCTAGCATGATTAAGCAATTAATTTTTGGTGGTGCTTGTGGCTGTTGCTGCAGTCAAACAAGTGGCTACTTGAAGAAGTCCTTGAAGACCTTGATTATTCACACTAGAGATCGTGTCATCTCTGGATCAAGAATGGCCACTCTGCTGAGGGTCAAGGACATCCTCCTATCAATTGGAATTTTGAACAAACTGACTTGTGAGATTGCAAACCCTCAACGCTTTTAAGGCCACTCAGTTGGCCTCAAAGTTCTCCGGTTAATCTGCATTGAGCAGCCTTGAAACACAAGTTTTCCTGACGGACTGATTGGTTACTCTTTTCCTTCATGCTAAAGGCCAGCATTCTTCGCTGCAGTGGAAATTTCCAATTTCATTTTTACCGGGGGTGCCCTCATCATTTGAGTGTCGATTATGCTGGACCACGAAGTAAAATGGTGATTCTGGTGCATTCAGCTCCACTGGCTGATGACAGCAGAATTTCTTGTTGAAGTTGACTGGAAATCTCTCCATACTGGTGGCAAAAACCTTCAGCTGGAATACTCTTTGGTGTCCATGTTCCTGACCTTCTGACCATGTCAGGTCTTTGCACCTTGCTCGGCTAACCTAGCCAGGAATGCTTGGCCATCATTCTGCTGTTGAAGCTAAACATCTCCTCAGCATAACTTACAGCTTTCATCTCTTGGTCGGAAACCAAAGTGTAAGGATAAATATTACCACTCAGTTCATCAAAGTGAAAGTGGATTGGAGTCACTGAATTCTCCCACTTCATAAAGAGCATCTTCATTTTCATCAATCACCTTAAAGTGCTTGTGGCTTCTTTCCTTTGCCATGCTCATGAAATAGTGACTTGCACTTTGCGGCTAGTATGCTTCTCAATTTTCCAAACTCATTGTCCTTGAGTATGTTGAATGGATATTTCTTCTCAGTTAAGTATTGCTGTATACTGTGCTGAAAACTGGAAATTGTTGCTGACTCATACTGCTCTCCATTTTTCCTTGAAGTGCTCATAAAAAATTTGGACCAAAGGTGGTCAAGCTTGGATGCAGTTAAGCTTTCTTTCATTTGTCATAATACTGTTAGCTTCCATGTATTGGAGAGGAGTGTTCATATCAGTAGTTGTCTTATTTGTGTCAGCACTATTCTGTTTGTTTGTAAAGTTGTCTATGGCCTCCTGGCTTTCACTAATTCCTGTTTCAGTTTCTATCAGATGTTTCCAGATCTTCAGGATAATAAAATTTGCTTGGTGAATATTTGTCTTCCTTGTCCATGTTGTAAGCTCTTTATTATGTCTACGTTTTAGGTAGTTTCTTTGCAAAGAATGGGGGTATTTACAAGTTTTCTTCTTGCAGTTTTAGTTACAAATTTTGAATTTGCTGGCTTTCGTAAACAAAAAAACACAGCCAAGAAAAAATACATGACCAACAAAGAACCTATCAGAATGCTATGATTTACCTCAAGACTACCTTGCCATATAATGAAAATACTTCATTTGTACATCTTCCCAGGCTAGCATCCTGGAGAGGGCACTCAAGCCTCGCTATATCAGGGAGGATACAACACATGGGATGGGAGAGGTTATTCAACCTCGCTGGACAGCTACTGCCCACCTCAAGCTGGGCAGCCCCTAGGCAGCAAGGTGCTATCCTGTCACTGGCCACCTGCCTCACTGAGGGTGTGGGACTTGTGTGAGGGTGTGGGACTTATCAAACCTGACAAGTGTTCAAAAGCAAAATGATTAAAGTGGAAACCAGATCTCAAGCTTGGGAGCTGGAATGTTAGGGAGGGAGCTGGAATGTAAATACCTCCATTCTTTGCAAAGAAACTACCTAAAACGTAGACATAATAAAGAGCTTACAACATGGACAAGGAAGACAAATATTCACCAAGCAAATTTTATTATCCTGAAGATCTGGAAAGAAAAACTAAATATTATTATTATTATTATTATTATTATTATTATTATTATTATTATTATAATGTTAGTATGATTACACTGGTTTGTCTAACCACCCATGTGAAACAGATGACACCAGCAAGACAGCTATCATCAACAAGCTTCTTCAGCTGCAAATAGATATAGCTGCTCTTCAGGAGACGTGTCTGGCTGATGATTCAGAACGTCTGAAACAGGAAAATAATTCCTGTGGCAGGGAAAGAGGAGCAGGAAGTAGTTTTTGCCATCAGGAATACTCTACTCAGTGCTGTGGAACCTGGAAATATCAAGTCTGAGTGCCTCCTGTCTCTGCAGCTCAATACTGCAGTTGGCCCAGGAAACTTGCTTTATGCCTATGCTACCTCTCTGACCTCTACAGCGAAGCAAAAGACAAAATTTATAGCCACCTTGATGAAGTCATTGAAGACTTCCCTAAACAGGCACCTATAATTATGCTAAGAGATTTCAATGCGAGAGTAGGTGCAGACCATGATACATAGTCTAAGTCACTTTGGAGTAGGGAAATCAAATGGAAATGGCCCACGTTTATTGGAGTTTTGCACATATTAAGATCTTTGTATTATCAGAACGAAACGTCATCATTGTAATGGGAGATTTTAATGCCAAGATTGGCAGTGATAACAGGGCTAGGAGGAGATCATGGGGCAGCGAGGTCTAGGGGAGATGAATGACAATGGAGAGAGATTTGCCGAACTATGTGCTACAAGCAACCTGGTCACGGGAGGGAGTTACTTCCAACAGCGAAGGATACACAAAGCGACTTGGGTATCACCAGACCTGCAGACAGAGAGTCAGACTGATCACATGTGCATCAGGAAGAGATTCCGAAGAACTCTCCAAGATGTGTGTGTCAGGCAAGGGGCAGATGTGGCTTCAGACCACCATCTCCTGGTTGCACGGTTGAAACTCAAACTGAGGAGGAACTGGACAGGGAGGACAAACCAATGCTTGGGGTACAACACCTTTCTTCTAAATGTTACCAACAAATGGGAGGAATTCAGCATCACACTCTCCAATAAGTTCCAGGCCCTGCAAGAACTGATGGAAGAGGAAAGCATTGACGTAAGGTGGCAGAGAGTGAAAGGAGCGGTCACATCGACATGCAATGAAGTGCTGGGTCCGAGGAACCCCAACCAAGGCTGCTTTCGGGAAAAGAATACAGGCAAGAAGATTGAAGCAAAGAAGGTGGCTGTTAACAACAACCGAACACGAACTGCAAAAGCTAAGGCGCAAGAGGAGTACAAAGGGGGGAACAGGAGTGTCAAAAGGAGCCTTAAGGCAGACAAACGCAACTATCTGGAGTGGCTGGCAGCAGAGGCTCAAGAGGCAGCTTATCATGGAAATAAGCGGGACCTTTATGCTACCATAAGGAACCTACTGGGAAAATAAAGCAAGCCAGAGAGACCGGTGAAAGATAAGGATGGGCAACCAATATCTGATTATGAGGGGCAGAAGAAGAGATGGGTGAAGCATTTTGAGGAGCTGCTCAACTGACCTGCCCCTCCAGACCCTCCGGACATACAGCCAGCCAGCAGCGACCTACCCATTGACTGTAGCACACCAACAAAGAAGGAGATTCAAAACCCTATCAAGCAGCTGAGAAATGGCAAGGCTGTAGCACCTGACAACATCCCAGCAGAGGTACTGAAGGTCGACATCAGGACAAACATGGAGCTGCTCTACCCTCTTTTAAATAAGATCTGGGAAGAGGAGCGGGTACCAACAGAGTGAAAGATAGGTTACCTGATCAAGCTCCCCCAAAAAGGTGATCTCAGCTCCTGCTCCAATTACAGAGGTATAACACTGCTGTCCATTCCAGGAAAGGTGTTTAATCGAGTCTTGCTGAACAGGATGAAAGATGCCATAGACCCGCAGCTTTGCGAGCAGTAAGCTGGTTTCCATAAGAATAGGTCTCGCACCGACCAAATCGCCTCGCTGCATATCATCCTGGAGCAGTCCCTGGAGTGGAATTCACCTCTTTATATCAACTTTGTGGACTATGAAAAAGCATTTGACAGCATAGACCGGCAGACCCTCTGGAAGCACAATAGAATACAATGAGACACAATGGAATACCGGAGAAAATAACCAATATCATTAGAAACTTGTACGAAGGGATGACCTGCAGGGTGGTCCATGGACAGCAACTCAGTGATGCCTTTGAGGTGAGAACTGGAGTGAGGCAAGGATGCCTGCTGTCGCCAGTTATGTTTCTTCTGACGATGGACTGGGTAATGAAGACATCTACAGCCCAAGGGCAAAATGGCATCCAGTGGACACTTTAGAAGCAGTTGGATGACCTGGACTATGCTGACGACCTGGCCCTTCTTTCACACAAGATGAAAAAAGGTCTGCTCTTCATGAATACAAGAGGTCCCCATTGCGTTACATCACCATTTGCATTGCTCAAAGCAGAGTTAAGCAAGAGGCCAGAACTTGTACAAATGACTTCTGGATAGACCTGAGTACCAAAATCCAAGCTGAGGCTGATATTGGAAATATCAGAGGGATGTACAAGGGCATCACAAAAGCCTGTGGTCTCATGCAAGGCAAAAGAGCTCCGCTAAAGACAAAATCGTGTGAAATCATTAAGAACAAAACCAAGTAAATGGACAGATGGGCAGAACAGTATTCTGACCTTTATGCCAGTGAGACCCAAGTGTCTTAGGCTACTCTGAATGCTGTCACAGGGAGGCTGTTTGGCCGAAGTAATACTAACAGAAATTAGTGGACAGGATATATCCAGAATCTCAGTGTGGATTTATGTCCAACAGATCCACTATCGACATGACCTTTTCCCTTTGCCGACTACAAGAGAAGTGCAGGGACAAGCACATACAAGACTCTCACACAGGGCTTTATTCAGGGGTTAAAAAAAAGAAAATAAAAAAAACACACTGAATGGGAGTTTAAAGGGGTGGACCCTATGTAAAAATCTACCTAAAATAAAATACGTATTAAAAGCTAATGAAAAGCTAAGCTAAAAGCTAAGTTTTCATTACATTAACACAAATAATAGCTAAAAATTTAAAATTTAGATTATAAAACATAAATATTTAACAAAACGATTTCAGAACTTTCTGTCACTATCTGGCATTTAGACATCTCACTGAGGCATTTGACTTGGTGAGCAGAGACAGTCTCTTCAAATTACTACCTCTTATCGATTGTCCACCCAAGCTGCTCAGCATTGTAAAGTCCTTTCATGATGCCATGATGGGAATCAGGGGTTTCAATGATTTTTGGGACAAGAGGGTAGTTAAGAATAACAGGAGGGTAATTTGTTGGAAGGATTTTGAGGCCTATTCCTATGCTGCTTTGTTGTTCCTACAAGTTAATCAGTTTGAACAAATTTGAAGAAAATTATCTTACAATGACTTCTCAGAGTTAACCTATTCAATTTAAAAATATTTTAAAATAAAAATACTTGTGGGCAGCATGCAGCAACAACTAATGATCTTGTACAACTGAGTTTATTAATCGACTGATTTCATCTGCTAGTGAGACTTCGTCAGGATTAAACTACAGGATACAAAGATGGAACTTATATTTCACAGACTCCGTTTGAAATATAAGAGACAACAAATGGTAGGAGTTTCCTGGTTAGTGCTTCAAACCACTTTTTAACGTCAACAGAAGGGCGAACCCCCCTAAAGAAACAATAAAAGGGGCCTGGGTATACCCGCAAGGCCCTGGGACCCAGATCTCGTGGTCCCATGATGTTTCAGTGGCTTTTTCCCTTGTGCTTCAAACCATTCGGTAAGTATTTTGCTTTTGCCCTGCTTTTTTACAAATTCTAACCGTTTTTAGGCTATACCTCTGTGTTTTTACACAGTGGGTTTCTTTTAGGTGATATTTGTCACTTTTCAGGATATTTAAAATCCCTGAACATGTCCCATAGAAGACACAAGTTGCATAAAAGGTCTCGCTCTCGGTCGCCATCTTCCCGCCAAAACTATGTTTTGTTGCCTGACGTACATCTTGAAGGGTTCCTGCTGAAACGGCGCAATGATGAAAACGATTCCCTTCAGAAGATTCTTCAGTTGATTGAACGTCTTTTCAACCAAATAGACTCAGTTGAGTCCCGAGTAAATCAGCTGGAAACGATTGCAGATACTGATGATGATGCTTTGTTGATTATGGCTGGTGAAACGTCAGGCTTGGAGATTAGCAAATCTTTGGTGACCGAAGTGTCTTTTAAGACTGCTACTTCGTCCGTTGGGGCACCCATAGAGCCTATTAAGGCACCCGTAGAGCCTATTCAGGCACCCGTAGTGCCTACTAAGGCACCAACAGAGTCTAGTAAGACATCTGACGAAGCTGAAAACTCAACGAAATCTAGGGATGATCATGGGCTGTTTGACCCAGTTGCCAAGTCAACCTCCTGGAAACCATCAGCTTCTCTCTCCAAGTTTCTGGATACTAATTTTCAGAGAAAATTATCTTTTATCTTACCAGCAATCTCTTGTTATTTTGGATGACTGGGAAACTCCTGAAGTGGATGCACTCTCTGCTCCAAAACTTGATCAACAATTTAAAGTGAAAAAGTTTGTACAAGAAAAGGATAAGGAAATGTTTAATGTTCAGTGGGCTTTCTTAATTGCCACTCACCCACTCTGTGGCCTTCATGATTGTATTTAAAATGATTCAGCTCCATCTTATGAAGAAATTAAAGTAGCTTTTGAACAAGCTCTTTGCCTTTTAGGCTCAGCCAATGCTCAGCTGTCTATCCTGAGACGACAGAGGGTCCTCACAGCCATAAACTGTTTGAGGACAAACCTCATGGAACCACCTCTGCCTAATGCAAAATCATGACTATTTGGGGATGATTTCCCCTCCTTGGCCTCAAAACAGGCCAAGTTGTCAAGGGGTCTCACAAAAAATTTGGCACAGACTACAGGAAAATCCTTCTCTAGATGTAGTAATAGTTCCCAGTCTCAAAGCAGACATCGAGGAGACACCTTTAACAAGTATCAATCCACTGGGTATTCAAACCCTTCTAAATTTCAGTCAAATTACCAAGGGCCTCGTTCAAAAAACAGGCTTTTTCGTCCCCCTTCCAAGAGGGGACGTCAGCCAGACTCTCAGACTGCATTGTGTCTTGGGAACCCACAGATTTTCTCAATTGTTTCAGGTTACAAGATAAGTTTCCTCAAAACTCCTTTTCAAAAGTCTCCAGAATTTATCCAAACATCGGGTCAGGAGGCACTCCTAATACCCCAGGAAGTGAACGAGTTATTGCAAAAAGGGGCCATACATAAGACCCCTTTTACCAGAGACGGTTTTTTATAGCTCCCTGTTTCTTGTATTCAAAAAGGGAGGATCTTTGTGTCCGTTGATAGACCTACGTTCTTTGAACAAGTTCATTGTAAACGAGCATTTCCACATGGAAAACCTCAGTTACTTAATGACGTTGCTTTTACCAGAGATTTTATGACAAATATATATTTAAAAGATGCTTACCTTTCTGTGCCTGTTCTCGAGTAATCCCGACGTTCCTTCGCTTCTTTTGGAAGTGAACATGTTACCAGTTCAAAGCTCTTCCATTCAGCCTGTGTTCAGCCCCCAGAACTTTTATGAAAGTTCTAAAACCTGTTGCCACATTTCTGAGGAGGAAGGCCATTCGAGTCCTTATTTACCTGGACAACTTTCTTCTTTTGGCTGCAACAATGGAGGAACTGTGAAAAATACTCAGCTGGTTTTAAAATAAACCTCAAGAAATCATTACTGATTCCAACACAAGGGATAACCTTCCTGGGTTTCCAAATCGACTCAATATGCATGATGATATCACTCCCGGCAGAAAAGGCCAAAATTCAGCACTGTTGTCGCAGTCTGCTCGTTTCTCAAAGTATCAAATTGTGAAACCTAGCAAGTTTAATAGGCCTGTTAGAGTCCTCGAGACCAGCCATTTGGCGAGCTCCACTACACTTTCGTCACTTGAAGTCAGATCTGAGAAGGGGCATACAAGTGAACCAGGAGTCTTACAATGCTTTGATTGCCCTGTCACCGAGTGCCAGAATAGCACTTGCATGGTGGTTGAAAACACCCTCAATGCAAACAGCAGTCCCATGCACCTTCCTCTGCCAAATATGATCACAACTGATGCATCCAAGAAAGGTTGGGGTGCAGTTCATCAATCCCTTCAGACCAATGGCAGATGGTCACCAAAAGAGTCTCTCCAACACATCAATTATCTAGAGCTAAAGGCATCCTGTTTTGGCTTTACTGAAAATTAAACCATTCTCAAAGGTAAGTCTCATGTAACCGTATCTCTCCAACTAGACAACACAACTGCCACCGCTTACATTAACAACTAAGCGGGTACACATTCCCCCAGCTTATGACTGTGGCCTTAGAGTTGTGGGATTGGTGTCAGGAAAGAGACATCCTTGTGACAGCTTCTCACATCCCAGGAAGAGACAACGTCTCAGTGGACAAGGAGTCCAGAAAATTCAAGGACATGAGCGAGTGGAAGTTGGTCCCAACAATTATTCAGCCTTTTCTGCTGAGTTGTCAGATGGATCTGCTTGCAAGTCATCTAACTAACCAACTTGCGGATTACATCAGTTGGAGACCCAACCTGGGAGCCATCCACATGGACACTTATATGATAAACTGGGCTTTTCTATGGGGCTATGCCTCCCCCTGTTCAATCTGATATCCAAAACTCTGAAGAAGGTAACAATCGACCAAACGGATCTAATTCTCGTTGCTCCAGTTTGGCAAGCCCAGCCCTGGTGGCCGGTTCTGCTGAGACTTCTAATATCTCAGCCAGTGTTGCTACCGAATGGTCCAACCCTCTTAACGGATCCGACCGACCTGAATTGAGTTCATCCAATGTATCCTCGCCTTCACTTGGCCGTGTTTCACATCTCTACTAACGTTCCCAAGCTGAGGCCATTCCAACAAACATTGCTGATCTACTCATCGCAGCTACTCGTACCTCCACCTCATCGTATCTCTGGACGGCAAATTGATCCTCTTTTGTCATCTATAAGTGACATTCTAATTTATTGACAGAACTCTTTAATGAAGGCTTAGCATACTGATCACTTAACACCCTTCATTCTGCTATTTCGTTAACTCATCCAGAGATAGACGGTTTTTTCAGTGGGTCAGGATCCTTATGTTACTAGGTTCCTTAAAGGAGCTCTCAATAAACGTCCTCCAAAGTCCAGGTATTCCCATACCTGGAATGTTGATGTTATGATTAAATACATGATTTCTTTGGGGAAAAACAGCACCCTATCACTTAAAGCTATGTCAGTGAAGTTAGTCACCCTGTTCCTGTCCAGAATGGATTTCTGCCTTGGCTTCCCTGGTTGTCAGACATTGCAGCGTCCTTCCAGAAGGGGTCTTACAAACTCACCATCCCTAGAAAAACTGGCTGTGCAGATACACCGGCAGAAGCAGTTTTCTTTGCCCGCTCTGACCAAAACAAGAAGCTCTGTCCCGAAGATTGTTTTAGACAATATCTAAAATCATCCAGGAACGTTCGACGTGTTATCCCGTCTTATCTTCCTGACAAGTTGTTTATTTCATTTAAACGCCCCCACAAGCCAGTCACTTCACTACAACATTGAGGCGTTAGCTACGAACCTTTATGAGTGCAGCAGGAATAGACAGTCAAATTTTTAAAGCTCACTCTGTGCGTGGTGAATCTACGACAGCAGCTGCCAATACATTTGTCCTGCTGTCGACTATCATGTCAATGGCCGACTGGTCTTCTGCTTCAATTTACAGAACATTTTACTATAAACCTTTGTTTACTTCAGACTTTGCTACTGGGGTCTTATCCTCAAAGTAGATGTACTTGTAAACTCAGCTATTCTCCTGTTGAGTTTTGACTTACATAATTATATAATATATATACAATTTAAATGTTTTGTTATGTGGAAACATGGCTGTTTTATTGCTCTTAGTAGCAACGTTAAAAACTACCATTTGTTGTCTCATATATTTCGAACGAAGTCTGTGAAATATAATGAGAATTAAACTAGGGTTGTTAAGCGGCCTGAAGTTATATTTCAAATTATATGAACAGACGAAGTGAGAAATACATGAGCTTCCCATCCTTCTTCCCTCCTTCTATGGGGTCTCTCTTTTGCCCGTCTATTCCATGGCGTCAAAAAGCCACTGAAGCATCATGGAACCACAAGATCTGGGTCCCAGCGCCTTATGGGTATACCCAGGCCCCTTTTATTGTTTCTTTAGGGGGGTTCACCCTTCTGTTGGTGTTAAAAAGTGGTTTGAAGCACTAACCGGGAAATTCCTACCATTTGTTGTCTCATAATTTATATTTCTCACTTCATCTGTTCATATAATTTGAATTATAACTTCAGGCCACTTTGGGGCCCTAGTACAATTCTCATTATATACTAAATATTGGTAGTAAAAAGTACGCTCCTACTGTAGGGTGTGCACAACAAAAAACCCACAAGAAATACGAGCAGGATATGATTAAAATCTTGCTAATAACGATTGCCTTTTGGCAGTCATTACTATTCATGTTTAGTCCCAGTTTCCTCTTGATTTCAGCTGAATGCCTGGCACATTTCTCTTCGTGTAGACTTTCCTTCGTCTTTCAGGGTCCAAAAGACTGGGTTAACACTAGAAAAATTTTCCTTGTGCCTTTCCTTTTCTTTATCTATAACATAAGACTTATTTTGCCAAATTTCTTGAAGAGAATCCATAGCTTCTTGGAAATTACTTGGTCTTAGTTACGTAATTGTGTACGGCTATCCAGGACAGCTACAAGCAGGTAGTCCGCTTATTACAAGTGGGTAGATCTACCCGCTACCTGGCTATTACTGAAACTCCTGTGGGAATGGTACAATATGATGGCAGCACCTCTGACACATTTAGCATTAAAAGTGTTGTGAAGCAGGGATGTGTCCTGGCACCAAACCCTGTTTGACATCTTCTTTGCTCTCCTACTCAAGCATGCCTACATCTCATCACGAGAAGGCACCCACTTCCACACTATATCTGATGGCAAGTTGTACAATTTTTCAGGCTTATGATCAAAATCCAAAATCAGAGAAGTACTGATCAGAGATATGTACGTTCTTTGCAGTTGATGCAGCAGTAGCTTCATCAGAACAGCGGCTTCAGGGACTTCTGGACCATTTCTCTGCAGCCTGTGAAGACTTCAGCATAACTATAAGCTTGACGAAAACACAGGTCATGGTTTAAGCAACTCCAGCAGCTTACAACTTAATTGTGAAGAATTTTCAACTTGAGGTTGTACACCACTTCACCTATTTAGGCTCTGCAGCAGCAGAAACCTCTCCCTAGAAGTGGAACTGGATAAAAGGATTGGAAAGGCAGTCACCAACCTCTCCTGACTAACCAAACGAGTATGGGAAAACAGGAAGCTGACGGTGAACCCTACCATGGCTACTCTACGGCAATGAGAGCTGGACTGCCTACACAAGTAGGAACTCAAACTACAGACCTTGAGATATCTATGGTGCATCCTTAGGATAACATAGAAAGACAAAGTCACCCACAATGAGGTCCTAATTAAAGCAGGAATTCCCTCCATGTATAGTCTCCTTTGTCAAAGCAGGCTCTGCTTGCTCAGTCATGTCCTTAGGATGGACGATAGTTGTATCCCCAAACTGGCAAAAGGGGAAGCAATGAATGATGTTGATTCCATTAACTGGTGGGATGTCTACCAGCTAGCCTCTAAGTATACTAAAAGTATGAGAATTCTTGAATCCAGTACAAATTCCTGCATAGATGAATAGCAACAAATGACTTGCTAACAAAAGCTGGAGTAAGAGACAACCAAAACTGCTCCTTTTGTAATGAAGAAGGGTAGAATCTACCTGATCACCTTTGGTCTTGTCCTAAATCGGTCTCTTTTTCTTGGCTAACTTTGCTCAACATTACTCCTGAACATCACACAATAGAAATACTTCTTGCTCTAGGTTTAAAGCCGGATTCCTTTCAGAAAGTGCTCTTCCCAAAAAAGTGGGAATTTCTGAGTGCATTATTTTCGCAAGCCTTCTTTTTGATCCACTGTACATTTTGTGCATATTCGACCTTGTGTACATTTGCTCCGCAGTCACTGCCTTTCAAAGACATTAAAAACACAAAGTAAATGGTAAGTAGCATATTGCAGAGTTTTTTTGCTTTTTTTGCGAGTAGCATTTTGTCAGCAGTGTATGTTTTTAGAATTGCATTTTTTGCTTTATCTTTTATTATTATTATTATTATTATTATTATTAACAAAAGTGAGTATCGTAACTGTAAGTAATTATAACAGGTTAAGTGTAGTTTGTAGGTTACTGCATTAGAGTAAATTATAACATATTTACAACTAGTAGTAATCAAAGATTATGAGAGTGTTTGACGCCATCACTTTAATATAATTATATACCTTAAATGATTGTCTACTTCTAAAATCAACATTTTTCATCAGCAACTGAGGTTTTACAATTTACAGAGTGACAGATATATCATAGTGTCAAAGTCCATGCCAGTGAAGAGGTCTCCTGTATAATTTATGATTTGTTGATATGTTGCATGATGGCGCTGGTTTCCATAGACTCACAAGTTTAAGAGAACCAAAATGTTTCCATTAGCCTTCAAATTTCATGCTAAATATTCTCACATTAACTAGTAATGTTTAGAATAAAAGCTTATTTGTAAAACAAACTCTGCGTGACTGATTCAAGTATTCCCCCTGATGAATAAAATAGACAGTATTTACATTACCATTCCTTGGTTCAGTCTCAGTCTTATGGATCTTGCCTTCAGAGTACTTTTCCACTGATTCCAAACATTATTCAACCAGATAAAGACTGAGCTATCTGTCGCCACTGGAACTAATCATCAGATGCAATCAAACTTCTACAGCCAATGAAATGATGCCGTTCCCACAGTTAACATCCCAAAGCCAAGCCAATTCAAAGTCGTGTTTGCAAACATATAAAATAAACAAGGACAATTCCCTCAGATTTCAATAAATGTTACATGTACTGTTGATCCACCACAAAACCCACTGAGATTCACCAAAATCCAATGCTGAGAGAACAAAATAGTGAGGCCTATGGTGACTGAATGGAAAGAAAGATCCAACGCACAGACGAGCTCGCATGGCCTGCTCGCATGCTCACATGTTAGTCACATGTCTTATCATAGGTCTTAGAAACAGTACCAGTTTACTGGCCATGACATGCCTCTACAAAAATCAAGCCGGGTAGCCATTTTGGTGTCCTTTCAGGAATGTGGATATTTTCCATATATAACGCTGCACAGGAAAACCAATTCTAGAAAGGTTGCCTTCTCCAATGCAATAAAAAAAAAGCAAGTAAGTAAGAACTGACGGTAGTGTAAGCATACCCAGCTAGTTTGGATCATGTATATTATGGGGGACCTTGACCAATGTATTGACTGATAAATCAGTTGATATATCAGTCAATACATCGGCCAATACTCTCGAGTATCAGTCGATACTTGATCAAGTATTGGTCAGGTATCGACCAATAGACCACTTAATGATGCTCATGGTGACAGTTGACGTATTGACCGTGATACTGTCGGTGGTATTAATATCAGTCAACTATCAGTTATATATGGGTCAACTCACCGTCAAGTCTTGGTTGATACTCAACCGTGTATCAAGCAAGCAAGCATTTGGCAAAAGCTAAAGAGTTTCTTGGTGAAAATAACGCTACATAAGTTATAATAAGAGGATATTGTATGAAATTAGTATTTAAACCATACATATGTTAATGATGTGATTTTAATACATCATAAACTGCTGTTTATAAGACCCCCTACCCAACTTACAACCCTTAAATAACCTGTAAACAGAAAAATTCATTCGATTATTCCCCCCTTCTCCCAAATGTAAGCCTCCATCTATTTTTCCTTGTTTCCTTAATAATAAGCACTCTCGAAGAACATGGTACTACTTCAGACAGAAAATTAGGAAAGATTGTAGAGGAATCAGTTTATAGAGTTTGTGCATTGTCATGCAATAAAATATAAAATCAAAAACCATTCAACGGATGAAGTCAAGAAATAGTAATATTATAGACGATAAATAAAGAAGACAGTTCTCCAAGTTTAAGATGTGTGTGTCGTTCCAAAGTTGAGATATTGGTTCAAATGTTCCGCGCAAAATTATAGAGCCTAGTATGGAGCTGTCATGTTGGAGGAACTCCTTAGTCCTCCAATATGGTGGCCGGATAATAGTGTAAACATCTTGAACTTACTTTGGCTATCTAGACAACTGATTATCTGAACTGAACCAAAAAACATTTACACAAGCACTTTTCCAAATATTTTAACTCCTAAAATGGCTAAAAATCAAGAGATAAGTGTATATTTTTCAACAAATGTGATCTTAGCTTCATGTCACACACTGCCATACAGTGTAACTCCAAAAATTCCAAATGGGCTGGTTTGCAAACAAAGGATAATATTGAGCTGGAACGATGTAAACAGATATAAATTTAGTAACTCCTATGCCTGATGAGGATGAAACCTTTATAGGGGCTCTTTAGTTTTGGATTTGAGAATTTGATGACGTCACACAAACACACTCTATCTATCTATATTTTGCTGCATTCCAGTTATGTTTGTGTTGTTACAATTTTTATTTTGGTCCAAATATTGAAACCAATATATTGACTGATATATTGCCTGAAATATCGATACTCGATCGATATATTGGTTGAGTATCTGTTTTTTATTGGTCGAGTATTGACTTATGTGTCAACTGATATATCGACTTTCAAACTTTTACATAGAATAGAAGTCACCAAAAAGGAATTATTCCTTTTTGGTAAGGCAGAGGACACAATAGCTGTAATTGGAGCCGATTATTCTTTTTAGAGGTCATAAAAAAATTAATGGTTCAACAAAGAAAATGTTTCCTCCTTCAGCCTTTCTCCAACTGAATTAATTTTCAGTATCAAAGTTGACAATTTGGGAAAGGAATCACACATCAGAAAGTTAAACTTCTCACTTTTTTATATGCCAAAAATTATTTGTACAATCAGAAATTAATGCATGGCAAGCTATTGGTAAATAAATTTATAGTTAATCTTAAGCATAAGTATACTTTCGAAAAATCTTTTGTATAGTTGTGGTAGTGATGTTGATAGGAATGTAAAGCATTGATTGCAGAGCCAATTACTATACAGGTTAACTTAGTTATTTTTCTTCTCCTTTTATCTTATTTCTGCTGTTTTTATCGTCGGCAGCCGTTCGTCTCGGGAGACAATGGTGTAGCGCTATGTCGATGCGGAGCATCATCTCGAGTGGCTATAGAGTCCCACTCTGGAGTGGCAGTCTCTGTTGCAAATAATGCAGACGAAGGAGGATGGTGCTGCAATTGAGGCAGCCCTGGTCTTCCTTCTGGTTCTCTTCAAAGCCTGCTGGTCATTTCTGGTATTCTCAGCCCTCCTGACTCCTGAAGATAATGCATTATTTCTGCTGTTTTTATACAACCCAATTATAGCATAATGTTCTCCTTGTTTTTATCTGTCAATTAATATGGCACGGCTGATGAATTTATAGTCAATCTCAATGTAAACTCTTGACAAATTTTTGGGTATAACTAATAGCGATGAAAATAGGGGTGTAAAGTAGGAGTTAATTAATTATTACACATGTTAATTTAGTTACTGGTTTGTTTGCTTCTGGAAATAATGTAATTTTCTTTAGTGAGTATGTAAGTGTGTATGGAATGTATATAATTTACCAATTTAAAAAAATATTCAAATAGCAGGGAAAGTTTCTGCTCATGACGAACTGAGATATAAAATTATTATGGTGCTATAACATGATAACAAATAAAGCTGGAAAGCAAGAGAAAAAAGATCCCCTTATCCCTGATGAGGACAAAAATTTTTGTGGCTCTTTAGTTTTGGATTTTGGAATTTGATGACATCACATGAAAACAATCTATAGATTGGCTGTTACACTTTTTTTTCTGATGACTTCTCCATTGTTGTTATGTTGTTGCACACGCTTGACCAGCACTCCAGCACTCCTATGACTCATGTGATATTTAGCTTGAAGGGCAATCATGTCAATTGTACTTAGCTTAGGTATTAGATTCAAATTACAAAACTCGGGAGTAACAGATGAGATCCAGGTCGGAGTCCACAATTATTGTACACGCCTCTCTTAAACCAACCTATGTGGCTGTACCTTCCAAAAGGTACATACTGAAACATTTTTACTGTCAAGAAAATACTTTGAGTACATTTGCTGCTTCTTTCAACGAGACAGTTTCCTTTTCAATACACACTGTATGTGATTCAGTTTTGTTCTCTCAAATTCAATAAGATTTATGCCAAGTGGCACAATGATTTTCAAATGCTTGAGCAGTTCCATTCTGTCATCCAAATTTCCCAAATCAACCCATTTGTTCCTCTATATGTTGATCAAGCTAGCCAACTTCTATTTCTGACAACAGTTTGCCTTGTACATAGTTGTATTGAATTGCATAGAAAAAATTAGAATGAAATGCCGCTCCTACCATTTGAACCAAGAGAATGTGTCGCAGAAATGTAGAGAAAGGGCTAAGCTGAGCACTGAGCAAATGCAGATTTATTTAAGGTTACAGTATACCTTCAGGGGTGTCTCGCGTGCGAGCGATGTAGCGCGTGCAGTTTAAGCTTTAGATACCTAAACCCCTATATCAAATTAAAGTTTATAGAGCTGGCTATCAAACTATACCAAGAATTGTGAAATAAAATGAATTGTGGAATTTTTCACGACCACTAAATGAGAGCGACCGAATCACCTTTCGAAAGCTACAAGTCAAAGCGAATTTCGTTTTTCGCCAATGTAATTTTTTCCTCGGCTTCAGGGCCCAAAGCGCTTAAAAAACGTGTCTGCGTTTTGGCATATTCAATTGCAGTAAAAAGTTACAGAACATTTTCGAAATAGGATTAAAAAAATGTGGAGTAATCGTACAAAAATCGCTCTCGACGAAAAGGTATTTCGAAATTAACAATTCCCAGACACGCTTTTTTAGTTTATATGTTAAGCTAGCTACTGTTCAAATTTGAGGGCAATTGAACAAATTCCCTTTGAGTTAGAACTCTTTAAAGTGTCTGCTTCAAGTGAAAAAATTTATTTGAGAAAACAGCGCTAAGAAAAATTTTCTGATTCGCAAACAAACTCCGCCCACAAACGCCTTCAACTGGGTTCTCAGATAACTGAGCCAATCAGTGCAGGGAAACTTTACTACCGTTAACCTCCTGGTGAAATTTACGCGCGAATCTCTAAAAAACTCTTGTGTTTCGCAATGCGCTCAAGGAACCGAAGGCGGAGAGGTAATTTTTCTGTAGCTTGGTTTTTCTTGAAGCTCAGTGGTCTGGCAAAATGGGGAAGACTAAAAAGGATACGAACGCTAGAGTGGCTGAGCGAGGAAAACAAACAAAAGAAAGCGCGGGGAGCAACTGTGTGTGGTCAACTGTGCATGGATAATATTTCAAATGGTCTCAATGAGTCCGGCGATTCGTCAATATCGTACTCATCAGAAGAGTCTCTGTCAACATCCCTGTTATTGCTGTCAAGTTCCGAAATTTTTACAGAACCTTTCTTTTCTCTTTCCATGAATATTTTGCCCGCCTTATACGATAGCTATAGCTTCATCCTCGAGGCGAACTTTCGCTTCTTCACTTCTTGATGTATTTTCATTCGTTCTTCGCTGTTTTCGCTTTTTCGAACTGGTCCATGATTTCAACGTGGTCTATGTCTACTTATGACTTAATAGAGTTACACCTAATACCAAAAATGCTGGGTAGTCAGAACAACAATGCTGATCAACTGAGTAGTCAATTCGTGACATCCATACAGGCAATTCCCGCGAATATGTCTCGGTTGATTGCATACGCACCATAGAGCTGTCAATCAAGAGGTACACTTTTACTTCCGGTGAAAACGTAAAACGGCCATTTCTCCGCTTATATTTAGCCTTTTTCAATTTTTTTTTTCAGAAATTAGAGATTATTCTTCGACCACTACTTTGACCCAAAAATCCAAATTTGAAGAAAATTGCCGACCCGAAGGTATACTGTAACCTTAAATTAAGACCTCCATTCATTTGATATTTCTAGTGGGAAAATAACCTGTCCTTGCATAAAAAAGAAAGGAAAAATAAATAATGTAAAAACCTAAGGTAAAAATGTGCATTAATTGAACTGCTACCAATATACGGGCCCGACCAGTTGAAAGAGCAAACACACCACTCCATTTTGACGCTGAACATTTTTGTTATTGTTGGTTTACATGAAGCAACTTTCTACTCTGACTTCAAAGTTCTACATTGAACGAGTTTTTGAACTCAACTACAAAATTCACAACTAAATTCAGGACAAATGTAAAACAAAACAGAAGAACTCCCTCCCTCCCCCTTCCCCTTCCCACATGTTTTTGAATACTAATAAGTATTGTTCCATTTCCCTTTCACATTTAATAGCCGCCAGTTCCTTTGCTCTGCAAAAATGTGAGGTTGTCAGGGGACATCTACTGATACAACCAGGGAAACCTTGTTTTGGTTTTGGACCAAAGGCAATGCTTGATTTTCATTCTTTAACCCATTGACTCCTGTGCTGCCCGTAACTGGCCGTGATGAGCCTTGGCCTTTGCTCCACTTCTGACGTCATCACCTTTGACCAAAATTGGCATCATCTATACTCAACTTCTGCAGGAGGAATAGATCTTCCCAATGATACCCAGATCAGAGTGATCAGCTCAAGCCAGAGCATGAAATATGCACAAAAATGCTCAGAAATTTGAGTGAAAAACTGAGAGCAAAATTTCCTAGGACTACAACTGTACACGTGCCTACTCCATGGTTAAAATTGCCTGTCTCACTGATGCTTTATCAGAACATTTTGAACTGGAAGTAAGCCCAGTAGAAGGTCAATCACTGCAGCAAAAAGATACGAAAAAACAAAACAAAACAAAACAAAACAAAAACAAAAACTAAAAGCATAAAGACGTAAGTCATAAAACGCAAAATGTCATAAAACGCAGAGCTAGTGGAAAGAAAGACATGCTGTCATGTTGCAAATGCCTTCTGGAATAGATTGGAGCTAACTTGGCCCATATCCAGCCTGAAAATCTCCAAAATGTCCAAAAAATGCGTATTTGGCCAAAAGCTCTGACAGTCAATGGGTTAAATAGCTGCCACATGTAAAACAATTGAGCTAAAAGGACATTTGAATTATTAAATTCTGCCTCCTGTTATCATTGCAAATTATGCTTATAGTATTGCAGGCCGGATGCAGTCTTTGCATAATCTCAAATTAACACCTCCCCCATATAACTAATGTTAAACCTAGCCAGTCATTTTCAACATTAAAAATGTTAAAATTATCATTTCACAGTCACCTTGAAAATCCTTCCTAGGGTATCGTAAAGCCTCACCCTAGCTAAGTGTGTAAGTATACACGAGTAATAAACTTACCAATGTTTGCAGGAAGGTGCATTGACACGCGTTTTTGTGGAATAAGACACCTAGAAATAATAAATGTCAAAAAGAATATCAATTTAATTGAACAGCTAAGCAATAGATTGCTGCCATATGCCTCAATGTCAACCTATGTAGGACCTAGAGACACATTCAAAGATTTGTAATATGTTAGAAATGAAATTCTTATCAGTGTGCTATTATCGTTGTTTGGTAAAATTTACTACTCTTACACACATAAAAATGTAAAACACTTTTTACTGTAGAGAATTTGTGAAAATTAAGTTACTGTAACAGAAATTGTTCCACCTTTAACTTCTGAACATGTAAAATCCTGGAACACTGGTATAGCATTAAATGCTATCCTTAAAAAACCTGTTGTGGTTCTATTTTACCCAAGGAAATATCAATTGGTATTTGTTCTGGTTTATGGCAATGTATTATAATGTATATTAGACAAATTAATTGCACAAAAAATCCAACTTCACAGCAATCTGTATATTACCATCACAGTAAAAATCTCTTTTCTCATTTCACTTGTCCATTGGATAGGTTTTTTTTTTCCAGATTTTGGTCATTGGAACATAATAAATGTCCAGTAGTTCGATTGACATTTTTAAACAGCATTTAAAAACATATCTTTTTAAACAAGCTTTTTAACTCTTTTAATTTTTAGATGATTTTTTTTTTTCCTCTCCCCTTTTTTAGCTTTTTAAATATTTTTTTATTTAATGTAAAGCGCCATGGACAAATAGTGGATTGGCGCTATATAAATATTTTATTATTATTATTATTATTATTATTATAAAATCCACTCATCCCTCAAAAAATACAAAGAGCAATATGTTGCCTTCTTCCACAACAACAACAACAAATAGTAGTTAAAATGTACTCTTTATCCTACATTGTAAATAGAAAATTGTTGTAAATATGTCCCAAAAAACTAAAATTTTTTAATCAGTTTTCAATGCCTATACTGGCCGTATTACCTCTATCTAATGTCCAGTTTGAGTATATATAAAGTATATAAGAATTATTTCATATATACTTCACATCATTTCACTCCTCACGGGAAGATGTGAACTCAATAATTGACCTCGCTCCCAATGTGTGGCTTCATAGCGCAGTTGGTAGAGCATCGCACCAGTATTCCCGGAGGTCACAGGTTCCAATCCCATTGAAGCCCTGATTTTTTTTTTCAGGCTCCTTCTTTCCAATTGCTTAAATTGGAAAATTTACTGCAATGATCATTCTTCACTTTCATCTATAACCGCAGTTCAAATATGAATTATTTTATGTGTGGCATCATAGCTCAGTCGGTAGAGCATCGCACCAGTATTTGCGGAGGTCACAGGTTCGAATTCCGTTGAAGCCCTGATTTTTTTTTTTGCAGGCTTCTTCTTTCAAATTGCTTAAATTGGAAATTTACTGCAACGATCATTCTTCATCTACAACCGCAGTTCAAATATGAAATATTTCATATATGCTTCACAAACCATTGTGACCTGAGGAGTATGAGTCAGCAAAGTACATCATCTCCTTATTGACATTCAACTTAAATGACTCCAAGATAATCCACCACATTCCTATCCCTTGTTCTTAAACAGCAACCCATCAAAGTAGTGAAGCCTTCCAGCATCAGTCCCTTGCTTGCGAAAGTGAAATGCTTATGTTTTGTTCTCCACGCTTGTGCTGCATGCTGAAACATATGTAGAGGTGTTTGTTGTCTGTCATGCAATGGTCACTTGATAGGTTTTGTCACGCGCCAAAAAATGAATCGAAAAATTTAATAAGAAGTAGAAAACAAACAATTTTTATTTTATGAGAACATATCTTTGCGACACTTCAAGTAGAAAGTGATAGGTACAATTGTTAAAGAATCTAATGCATGACCGTGACCCATCCTACGGAAATTTCCCTAACAGAGAAACTGTGTTTTCATGTGTTTTGGGCTCAGGAGGGGAAGGGGATGGGGATTACTCCCCCATATGGGCTAGAAAGGTATGTGTGGCCCCAAAGGGTATGGGATTTTAACTTTTTATGTCTGAAAAAGGTATAGATTTTGACCATATTGGTGTGAGATAGGGTGTGTTTTTCACTCTGGCTTGGCATTGGGTATTTTGTTTACAAGGAACTGATAATTTCCGTGTTAACATCAAATCTTTACACAGATGGGGCCTCATCTTGTTAGCAGCAGTCATACAATAAGTATATAGATTTAGCAAAGCCAAAAAGCAGAGCTCCTGATTACAATAACTAACCATAGAGAAAAAAGAGATTATGTTTCTCTTGAATCAGTCTGTAGTTTCACTATTTTGTCCAATTAACTAACAAACTGACGAGACGATTGTGCAAGGAATATGTTGGAAGAAAAGTCAACAACATGCCAGGACTTAATTTGCGTCGAAATTTTGCCTTTGCATGTACTCCCTTCTTCTCCCCAGAGTAACAACCTGGCTTGAGCCTGTAATCCCATTGAAAAGCCGTTATTTCTGCTTCTAATAAGCTTTTGTAGTTTGTGGTGATATATGGGTGGTAGCGTACTATCTTCAGGCCTAGCTGGTATGGTGTTCTTCAGCTTAATACTGATATGTGCCTCTTAAGTTATATTAACAACGCAACAAAGTTTTTTTAAAGGAATCACAATAGTTGTAACAATTAATAAAATTCCTGGCAAGTTTATTGCTCTCAGAAAATAATAGCCAGCTATAGAAGCGAAACACCTCACTAATTCTAGGCAAAAGTTATTACAAGTAATTGAAAGTGGAAGTTGCGTACAGACTTGCATTGAGAGGGCAAACAGACTTTCACGTTTATTTGCTCGTGCGAGTTAGCTGCAATTATCTGTGTAAGGAATGATATGTGATCAATTTGTGTTGGCTGCCAATGGGTGGCCAAAGGGAGAAAAACTTCAGCGGACTTGCGGTAAATATTGATCTCCACCAAAGTGAATGTAGGTTATCGCAAGTCCTTACATCCACTAGCGACTCTGTTTGGCCAGGTCTTCAAAAAAAAATTTAAAAAGTTCTTTGAAATAAAATTGTTTGTTTTGAGCGTCATATTAAATCTTTCGATACAATATTCCCTTATCCATTTTTGGCAAAGCGTGACAAAATCCTATCAAATGACCATTGCATGACAGACAATACTTGGCTTCACACCAGAGCTTGTAAGTACAATCTAAGTGCACTTGGAAACTGCTTTGTGTCTCAAGCCCAAGTAAAATGTACTTACTTGAGCTTTACTTAGTAACCAAGGAAATGTTCATAACTCAAAGACAATTCTGATGAACGGACAGACAAACTTACCAGCTGAGATTGATGAAAAAATTCAGAATGGATGGCTGGAGTTTAGAAGACTCTATGGAATAGAAAGGAAAGAAAAGTCGATACAAGTGGTTAAACTAATGATCTTGGTTGCATTTCATTTTCAGAGATGGCAAACTGTCGGTTTTTGTTTCATCCCACACCAAGTGCAGTCTTTGCACCACAACAAATCCGTCATCAAGTACAGTTTTCCGCATCAACTGTTCCTACAGACCAAGACTCATGCCAAGGGAAAATCATAATCAAAAGGAAAGGAAAAACAAAACAAAAACCCAACGATGCAGACTGGTTCGTTTCGGAGACAAATCAACTGCTTCATGCGCAGGCTCCTTGTTTTGAAAGATTGAAAGGAGCCTCCAACAAAGTACGCACAGTGATTTGGAATGAGATTTATGAGGACTTCAAGAGCAGCTGGGATGAAAGTGAGCATATGTTGCCACAAGTCAAGAAGGGACAGCAAATTCTGGAATACGAATTTTAAGCAGCTAAAGGTCAAAGCAAGCAAAAATGGCAAAGAGGGCTTCCCTTGTTACAGTATTTTTGACCAAACTATGGGCTACAGTGACAGCGTAGATTCGCCAATGGAAATTGAAAGTTCTTCTTTCATGCCAAGTGCGTCCAATGCTGACATTACTCCACAAATCATTTCTTCTGGGGCAAAGGATAGGGAGGAAAGTGCTGCAGGTGCTGAAAGCTTGGAAAACGAGGACCAACCTTCAACAAGTGCTGGCGTGAAACATGGCTGCAAAGAAGTGCGTGGCAAGGAATCAAGGAAGATTAAGAAAACGAGGAAAAGACGAGGCTAATGGCACAGATGACTTGAGTGCATTCAAAAAAATGTGGGACAAATGTCTTCAACAAGAAAATGAAAGGTTTGAAAGTCAATGAAAATGTTCCAACTTAATCAAAAGATGCAAATGGAACAAACATTGTCTCTTTTATCCGGATTTTAAGATTTAATGAAAGATTTGATGAAGGAATAGAGCCCACTTCTCTTACTTCAGTGCTGCCCACCTGTAATGGTCCTGCATAATTGTCTTCGGAGTCACTGTCATCAGAATCGCTCTCGCTGCAATCGTACAAGTCACCGAGATCAATACAGATGTTATGTAACACATGTTGCAAGAACAGTTTTACTGCTCAACTTTCTTTAGTAGTAACCGCCAGCGTCCCTTGTGCATGCTAAATGCTTTTTCAACAACAGACCTTAAAGCACTAAGCTTTTTGTTGAATTCATGTTCATCTGGTGTAAGGTGCCCTCTATTTGGATACGGTTTGACAAGCCATTTCAGCAGTAAATAAGCTAGCCACGTCTCCTATAATAAGAGGGGGAATTTCTGTACGTATACCACTGACAATTTTCATTTGAGATGTCAAAATTTGCTCATTTTCTCCTAAATCAAAGAGGCCACTTAATCTTAACATCCTGGCATCATGTATGTTTCCAGGATACCCGAAGCTAACACGAATAAATTTTAAGTTGCAGTAAACTATGGCTAGTAAATTGACACTGTTATGCTGCTTCTATTGAAGTAGTCTTCGTGGTTACCTGGAGGTGCATTTATTTCAATGTGACAATGGTCTATAGAACCCACTGTTTGTGGAATCCTGTATTCCTCTTCAAACTTATGCGTCAGTTCCTGTAACTCGTCTTGTTAGTGGAAACTTAATAAACTGGCCTTTTGGTTGGAGAAGAAAAAGTTGGAATTCGGAACAGATAGTTTTAGCGGTAGACATCCCAATTCCAAATTGTAGTCCACAGCTTTTGAAGCTATCCCCTGTTGCTAGCCACCACATGTAGAATGCAACAACAACTCTTGCTTCGATGCTTACAGGTGAACACATTCTTGTGTGCTGCTTCTGTAGGTCTCCGCATACCAGATCACACAAAGCATTGAAGGTCAGATGAGTCACATGGAAATGCATTTTCCATAGTGGATCCATGTCTCAGTTAGCTAAAAGCACTCTAAACCAATTTTGCAGACGAGGTCAAGCCCAAGCCCTACCGCATTGATCATGAAACAGCCTAGAGAAATACAAGAGTAGATGCTGCTTGTTTCTTTGTGTAGCTGCCACGTACTAGTTAACAAGGAAGTACATATGCATTTCTTGTAATGTTACAACTCTTTGAGTTAAAAGTAATGACAAAATAAATAAGAAACTACAAAAAATTCTTTTCTGTTGCAAAGGCCTCATGAATACACTTGCAAGCAATCGCAATTTGTGATATGCATGACTAATTTTACCACAAAAGATGATGATTTACAGCTTGTGCTTCAAGTAACATACTTTGTCATCAGGTGTGAAGCCAAGTTTTATAAAGTGCAACTGGAGATTTTCAAGTGTACTTGATCATGAGTCAAGTGCTTACTTGAAACTAACTTCACTTCTAGTGTGAAGCCAAGTAATTTAGTCAACACTGGATGCCACTACATTTCAGCACAAGTGTGGAGAACAGAACATAAGCATTTTGTTTCAGCAAGCAAAGGAGCCGATGCTGGAAAGTTTAACTACTTTGATGGATTGCTGTTTAAAGTGCCTATGAAGCAAAAAATAATTGCTGCTGATTTGAATGACTTTTGAAAGTAAAGAAGAATGGCGTTTTCCTTTTTGGAATATCTTTTTTCGTTTTAGAGATATTCACGTTTTTGTGTTATAAGTGATGACATCATAGGTGGTTCCACTAAAACAGTTCAACACTCAATCAAGAATATCTCTAGAAATTTTAAAGGAGTGTTCTTTAAACTTAGCACCAGAAATGTACATCACAAAAGAAATAAAATAACACCCGTCATGCCATTGCCATCAACAGTTATGCCGCTAATCCTGTTTTAATTAAAACTACCTTTACCAGATTTTATCTCAAACAAGGATCATCCACTCCCAACCATCTAATGGGGAGAGTTAGGACAATATGAGAATCATGTGTGTTCCGAGCGAGACCCTATGTCCCTTTTCGAGGGATTGCAAATTGGCATATTTGGTTTTTCACAGAGAGACTGGAGCCAAAAGTGTTGCCATGGCAACAACACAGAAGGTGTCATTCTGTTTCTTTTGTGATGCACATTTGTGGTGCCAAGTTTGAAGAACACTGCTCCAATATTTCTAGAGATATTCTTGATTCAGTGTTTAACTGTTCAAGTGGAAGCACCTATGACGTCATCACTTTCCTCGTTTGCATAATATAAAAACGTATTAAATATCCCTAGAATAAAAAGAGATATTCCAAAAAGGAAAACACCATTCTTCTTTACTTTGAAAAGCCTTTCAAATAAGCAGCAATTAGTTTTTACTTCATAGGCACTTTAAAAACAAGGGATAAGAATGTGGTGGATTATCTCAGAGTCATTTTTTGAATGTCAATAAGGTGATGACATACTTTGTCGACTTGTACCCCATGCGTCACAATAGTTATCAATGCTTATCATTCTGAATACACCAGTATTTAATATTTGACTGTAACACCATACAGAAAATGAGCTAAATATGACTTTCCTGCCATAGTTTAAGTCTAAATATTGAGGAAATCACATGCAACAAGACATTTTCACATTGCTTTTTGATTATCTGGTCAGAGGCACTTGCCTATTGTTTTTGTTTCTAGCAGGTTAGTGTTGTGATTATTAAGATTTTGAGAACATTATGTTAGTACTCAGCGCTTTATAAAAAGGCCAAAAATAGCTTTCATACCAGATTTTACAATGACATTTCCTCTAAGAAAATCTGTGAAGAAATATCCTTTTCTTCTTTTTTTCAGAAAAATGCTGATGTCAGCATTTTGTTGAGATTCAAGGCTAATTGTCTCGCAAAAGTGCCTGGCTATCCCAGTTTTTCTTTGTGGATTCCAATAGCCCTTGTAAAGATCTATTTCTTCCCTGTGGTCCTAACCTGGCGGAAAAACCTTTGTATTTAGTAGGCGCCGTCCTTAAGTTGGGTATATAACTGCAGTGATCAATCATGTCTTCATATCTTTCTTTGCACGCAGTTGTCAAATAGATGATCTTTCATATATTTACTTGTATCTTAACCATTAAGTTTACAAGCATATTATAAACTCATAATGCCCCAGCTCCCAGTTGGCTTGATAGCTCAGTTGGTAGAGCACTGCACTGGTATTGCAGAGGTCAAGAGTTCAAATCCTGTTCAAGGCTTTAATTTCACAGCTGCTTAAGTTGTGTATAGAATTGGGATGAAAAGTTATATCTTCAAATCTTTCTCCGCAGTTCAAATATATGATCTTTCATAGACTCACTCGATGAGGAATGTTTTGAATAAAACTTTGTGGAAGGATCAGCCTTTGTCTTAATCTATATTTACACATCTCATATTACATAATGGAGTACTTAATAAATGTTATATCGCCTTTAGACTAAGACTCATCTACAATAAACATTAGATCTGTTAAGTGCTAAGATTGTTGTATCTCGCATCTATCATTACCACATTTACTTTCTTAGCATTGTTACTTTTGGAGGGTCACTTATGGGCTATTCCATAGATCTGAATTACCTGTAAGACCTTTCAGATGAAAAAGTCAAATTTCAGTAGGATGACTTGAATGTTGCCCACTACCCTACACATTTTGGCTTGTAAAGCCCCTTTATTATGTGTATACAGACTATAAATGATAGCCCCTTCTGATATGACTAAAATGTGATAATGTTCCCCCCAGAAACTCACAAAAAAGTCACCAGCAAGTCAGATTCGCTAAATCTTTTCACACTTTCCTGTCTAAAGGCTCAGAAATTTTGCTATACCCCTTCAGATTTTTCTGTTTGTTCTGGGTGTATATTCTAGATTTAACAATACGTGCAAAATTTTATCATTAATTTCAAAGGTCACAATTTTCAGGGGCCATTACCTTGGGAAATTTAAAATACTAATTCCTATTATCAGGATTAAATAATACATAATTTCTGACAAACCTTGCTTGGAGATCTGAATTGTCCCTTAGAATTCCCTGAAGAAAAACAAATTAAAAAACCAGTGAGACAATCTCATATAGTCCAGAGTGCAATTTACAGCTCTGATACAGTAGTCACACAGGTCCTCACCCCTGCTGTTCTCTCCCTTGGGAGTCAACTAGGCCCTTTTTCCTTATGAACGGACAAAAAGTTTTAAAACATAATCTTAGCAGTGTGTTTCATGTTGTATTTTCTTTCAAGGCCCAAAAATAACTTACAATTAGCGTTTGTCAAGACAGTTTTAAATTTTATCGTGGTATTTTGCGTTGGGTTCTGTTCATTTTAAATTCAGTAATACGTAAGAGCAGCAAATGTGACAATTTTACTTTTCACGCCAACGTTTGTAGCTTCAGATACTTTTGTTTTCCTTGCCAATGTATGCAACAAGATACCTTTGTTTCCTTGAAAATATATGAAAGATGTGTATTTTTTTTTTTTACTCACTGCTGGAGATAAATGGAATATGTAAGTTAAATATCTGCTGAAAAGTCAAGGAGGAACAATTTTGTTTTATTCAAAATCACTGATAAACAAGAACTAATCTAATTATCAAATAGTTACGTCGAGTCATGGAATAGCACATTCTTATTCTGTTGCCAGCTTTAGTGTTAACAATAAAACCACATCAAACTAATACACAATGCTATCTAGTAATACAACTGAGGAGTGTTTCAAGGAGTAGTATTGAAGGTAAAGATTGTTACTTGACCGAAACAAGCATTAAAGTTTACACCTCATTGTGTTAGTGCCTTAGTGCAGAGTGAACTGCAGCCCCACAAACCATCCCAATAATGCCCTCTGCACTAAAAAATGAAGAGTCCGAAGAACATTGAAAAAGAGCCAGTATGTTAACGCTTGTTGTTAGCACTTATTAGCATTTGTTGGTGTTTGTAAGTGTTTTAGAGTGTTTTGTTGGCATCAGTGGTTAGTTTTTAAGGACATTCGCATAAAAATTTCCCAGTCAATAGGTTTTTTTTAGTTTTTACTACAGTCAGATAATGAGTTACTTGTGCCAGAAATGCAAAAAAAATTGGGGTCACCGACTTCATTTCAGAGATAAAACATGTGGAAGACTACCAGTGAGACAATCTCAGATAGTGCAGAGTGCAATTTACGGCTCTGATACAGTAGTCAGAAGGGAGAGAACAGCAGGGGTGAGGACCTGTGTGACTACTGTATCAGAGCCGTAAATGGCACTCTGCACTATCCGATTTTGAAAAATTGGCGCATGTAATTCAGCATGGTCTACAAGGTTTTGTAGTTAAAAAAACTGAAGGTGAGTCAACGGAGGCAAATGATCTTAGTCATATTTTGTAGAAGTGGGTCTGTCGCATAAATAATTCCAAATGTTACCAACGTTTTCACAAAACTTAACCCTTTAAGAGGCATTTGAAACCGTTTTTTGGCAGTTGGGGCTTCCAGGCATGTCTTGGTATGTATTCCTGTGGTTAGTGGCCCTTTAGGGTCCATTCCACCACTGAAGGCTGGGTTCCAGTCTTAGCAACAGTCAGCGGCCTTCTCTGTGGCTTAGGTTTTAGTCGCATCGTGCTCAAATTACAGTTTACCTCGTGTGTTGCATTGTACCAGGCGGGTGTTTGTGCAGTCTTTGTGTCTTTTATGATTTTTTCCTTTCCTTCTTATCATTGTGGAATTGCGTGACTGTGTTGCTTGCCTTAATTTTGGTTTTTGTTGCTGTTCTTTGTGGCAAGCATCCTTGTGTTGTTGTCCTGTTGCACGATGGTTAAGCCTCACTCAACTAACAACAGCTTGGCTGCTGGTGTTGTCTCTTCTGCCACGCCGTTAACCACTGTTGTTATCATGCATCGCTCGATAGCTTCACCGATAGCTTGATTGCCAAAAGCTTCACTGAGCATTTCTACTGATGCGATCGCTGAGGCCGTGGCTCATGCACTTGCCATCTGCACTTTCAGGCATCCTCTCACATTACAACCGAGCACCGCCCCCTCCTCAAGCTTGTCCATGTTGGCTGCTGGCATTTCTTCCCAGGCAGTTCCAGAAAACAATCATCCAGCCACGTCAGCCCAGTCCAGCAGGGTGGTCTCATCTAGTCTTGAAAAACTTGTAGTCATAACACAGGTAGACTCTCCCACTTATGAGTACTTAGACGTCCATGTCCACCATAACCACCCCAAGCACGGTTCTGCAACGGGGTCCTATTCCCTCATTGATTGTGTCAGGTATCTGGTTCAGTACAGTGCTACCAGTCAGGGCTCGACACTAACTTTTCAACTTACTAGCCAAGTGGCTAGTGACTACTAAGATGTTACTGACCAAAAACATTCTTTTACTAGCCAAGCCTTGAGGCTGCCTACCTTATTACATGAAATTTTTGCAAGACGTTTATTTCGCGATTTGAGGGTGTGCATATTTTGCAACACTTAAATTAATAATAATAATAATAATAATAATAATAATAATAATAATGGCATTTCGGGCAGTATATCCACAGGGTGGCCCTTCGCCTGCCCGATGCTAACTAAATTTACAATTGTAAAAAGATTAAAAGATATCTAAGAATTTATATCTATATGTAAACGAGATAAAATTGTGTTTTAAGATATGCTAAAATAAATAAATGAATAAATAAATAATTAAAATTATGCCAGGTGTTCTAAAGCTCTCTTAAAAATAATGTTTTTGGTGTCTTTACAAAATTTAATATAGTCTTGGCAGCACCTCACGTTGCTGGGCAACGTGTTAAATAAACTTGCAGTCTGGTCCTGTAGAGTATTATTAATTAAAGATCTCTCTAACTGAATGCTGTTACTAGATCTTAAGCATCTTTCGTGTTGAAATACATTAAGTTTCAGATAACTTGGCCAATATGGGTTGTGAAGGGCTTTGTGAGTTGCCTTAAGTAGGTTCCATTCGCGTTGTTCCTTTACGGGAAGCCATTTGAGTTTCGTAAGGATGTCTTCGGATGACACAAATCTACCAAGCACAAAACTAGCTGTAGCCTTTTGTACTCTCTGGAGACGTTTCATTAAATAATCTGGGAGTGAGTGGTATACTATGTCATTATAATATAGCTTGCTTAGAACCAGTGCCTGTGCCAAATTCTTTTTGATATGGAAAGGCAGGATGTTCTTTAACTTCCTTAGGGTTGTTAGAGTAGCATAGCAGGACGCTGCTACTTGTCTGACATTTCCTTCCCAGTTCAGATGCTCATGGATGTGAGACCCCAGTAATTTAGTACTGGTCACTCGTTCCAAGGGGATGCTGTTGATTGTGATGTCGAACTTTTCAGTGTTTAAATGATGGACCTTTGATAACTGCGGAGTAGATAATAACATCAGCTTAGTCTTGGAAGGATTAATGACTAAGTTTGCTTCACGTGACCATGCTTCCAATTTGCCTATACTTGCAGAAAGTTCAGTTAGAGTTGATTGAAGATCTGCTGGTTTGCACTGTGTGTACAATGTGGTATCATCAGCATATTGATGACATTTAACTCCGCGTACATATGACTGAAGGTCAGCCACATAGAGATTGAAAATGAGTGGCCCCATGATAGAACCTTGAGGCACGCCGAAACTCACCCTACAAAGCTCTGACGTTTTGTCGTCGACTTGCACAAAGTGTTTCCTTCCTGTAAGATATTGGATCGTCCATTTAAGATATTCCTTGGAAAAGCCCAACAGGCTGAGCTTTTCAAGAACAGTCTTGTACTTGATGGTATCAAACGCCTTAGAGAAATCGGCTAGTACCATGAGGGTAACTTCTCCGCTTCATGGCGCGAATAATGTCATCTCTGATCCCTAATAGAACAGTAGTCGTTGAGTGTCCTTTCCTGAAGCCTGAGATATTCTCTTTTAACAGGCAGTGAGAATCAATGTAATCGATGACTTGGTGGTGTACGAGTCTTTCAAAAACTTTTGAAAGGACCGGAAGTATTGATATCGGTCTCATGTCTGATACACTGAAGGTAGAGCCACCGGTCTTAGGGATTGGGGTTATCCTCGCAACTTTCCAAGCGTCGGGAAATGTTGATGTGGCAATACAGGAATTTATCACTTCTGTCAAAGGTCCTGCAATCAGGTCGGCTACAGGCTTTAGGAACTTAGCTGGTATTTGGTCAGGTCCTGTCGATGTATCGGAACGAATTAATTTGATTTCCTTGAGGACCTCTTCATATTTAACGTGGCGCAAAGTGAATGATCTTTCCCCCATCAGGCATGGCTGCAAGCTATCAACAAAGTTCAGTAGGTCTTCTTTTGCGTCAACACCTGCATTTCCGGTGGTGCGTTGGGCAACTTCTGCAAAATGCTTGTTAAGCTCATTGACATCCAGACGTAAAGGCTGTGGACATGGGTTCAAAATACGGTGTATAATATGCCAGACCTCTTTCGGTTTCGTTTGTGATAATGCCGTATTGATGAACGATCGTTTCGCCTCTTTGATCGTTGTTTTCAGACGATTACGGACGTCACGAAAAGCTTGCCAGGCATCGGGTGTTTTTAACGAGTGTGCCTTGTGTCTTAGTACATTTCTCTGATTTTGAAGACCTACAATTTCCTCATCATGTAACCAGGGAGCTGGTGGCCGTGTGACCTTTGTGCGTGTCAGTGGAGCGTGTCGCTCAATACAGTCAGAGATGAGTGTAGTAAACATCTCTAGCTTTTCTTCAGGATCATCTGTTGCCTGAATGACACTAAATGGAAGGGATGTAAAGTCGCGAATGAACTCTTCTTCCTTGAACCCACGCTCTTTTCGAATCATTTTAAACCTTGGAACAAAGCGCTCAGCACGAATGTTGAGGCACGCGTAAGGTGCATCATGGTCGCTCACATTTGAGCATGGAAGAACATCAACATGTGTAACACGCTTAGGATCATTTGAGATTATGTGATCAATCAAGGTCTCACTGTGAGGTGTAACTCTTGTTGGCTTTTGCACGTGCTGTGTTAGGTTAAACGTGTTCAATAAATCTGTATACTGTTTTGTCAACGGCGCATTTGGCTTCAGCACGTCAATATTTAAATCCCCAGTAACAAGCAATAAACCGTCCCACGAAGTTGACAGATCCGCCAACATGCTCTCCATTTGGGACATCCACTGTTGGGTATCTAGTATTCTTGTGGATCTGTATATGGTTCCCATTAATAAGTGACTATGTTTATTGCGTCCTTGAATTTCAAGCCACAAGTGTTCTAATTCAGGGTATCTTGATTCAATATCCTTACGCCTTTTGTACTTTACACTTTCTTTAATGTATGCACCAACGCCTCCACCTTTGATTTTATCTCTGTTCCTAAACTCATTAGCATAGCCAGGAATAGTTACATGGCTAAGTAGTTGTGGGTTGTCTTTGAGCCATGTTTAAATTCGCTATTTTGCAAACATTTGCATTTTGAATCACTTTAACATTGCATTTTTGAGTAACACAAAATTTGTTTCCTTGGTAATGTTACTTAAACATATCTTTGAATTTAGTAAACTGACTTTATCAAAGGTACAATAACGTCAGTTTCTCTATTGGGTACATCTAATTGTATCACAGACACAGACACAGTCAGAGACACAGACACACACACACATACGCACACTATAAAATTTATTACGTATAATAACTGCCTTACATACCTCATCTCTTGATAAAAGACGCTGTAATGTGCACCTTGTCTCTTTCCATGCTTCTTTTCCAAGACCCATGAAGGCATTTAATGTTTGCTAAAAGTAATATGATATGGGCTCATTTAGATGACCAGTACAACTTTTCCATGACAACTTTTCCACGTGGAACTAGCTTATATTTAAGTGTACAACGCAAACTGCTTCATGTGAATCAAACCAGGTTTGATTTACATAGAAAAAAACTCAAAAAAACTCAAGACATGTTGTACAATTGCTGTAAGTTTGCAATGCAATGCAAGGTAACACCGACACCTTTGCCCATAAAAAGGTCACAGAGATGTAATACACCTAGGGTTTATGTTAATGGTTAGCTATGATTTAACATGTAATTTCTGATTCCTGATTGTCAAAAGTACAAAATTCCAATTATACAAAAGTTCAGTTTACGTCTTTGCAAGCGTCCATGACAACCAGAGAGAGAGTAGAGAATGCAATAAAAAAAAATTTGATTGGAGCAAGAGGTATAATGATTCCATTTTTCTGATACTTGTATGTTGTTTTTATGTTTCCTCTGATTGTGCTGTTATTATCCGGATCATAGCCTTTTGTACCTTTTAGCACATTTTTAAGCGTTTTTTTTGGCATACAAGATGTAATGTTATTGTACAATCTTAATATGTTTTCCAATGTATTAGGCATTTGCTATATTAAATATATTCAGTTTTTATGTGATTCCAAGTGGATTATTAAAAATTGACAATTAGAAGGAAAGAATACTTGGTTTTGCAGTCAATGGCTTTCTCCGGCCCTAAATAGATGACATGAAACAAAACCTACTACAGTAAAAACTCTTCAGAACATTAAACAGCTAAACATTACCATTTGCTTTTAGATGCTTCGACTTAATCTAAGATATTTGTAGTTTGAATTCAAATGAAATGAAGCCCAGTGATAAGGAAGACATCCACGAAAGCATTTGGACACAAAAACAGACTGCGAAGACAGCTAAATAACGTTGAAAACTGCCTCACCAATCCAGAAGAATCATCAATCTTACAAATGAGAGAATGCTCTTGGAGACGAAATTGGAGATCCTAATCTCGGTTCAAGAGTGACTCAAAACTGCACTAGAGAAAGATTCAGTAGTAAAGTATGTGGCCCTAGAGAAAATTGAAACCTGAACACGTGAACATTCCAATGTGCCTAGAAGAGTTAACACTGGATTACAAGAGATTTTGCAAGAAAAAAGACATTCCCAATTCAGTTGTGCTAGAACCTTGGAACATAGACCATCTACTAGAACATCCAGTTCGTTCACTGTGGATAGAAAGGCTGAGACCACAGTGAAAATTACAAAATTAAAAACAGAGCTTATGTTTATTTAAGCTCAAACAAAAAGAATGGGCAGCTGCCCTTACTGAGCAAGAGGATGAGCTTTGAAAATTAAAGTTCACTAGGGAGTTAGACGTTGCCAAGTCCAAAATAGATGCTATGAACAACAGTGGTGAAATGCATTCCTGGGTAGTACAAGAGAGGGAAATTTCTACATGGGAAGTACTGGATTTGTTCTCGAAATTGACTTTTCACATGGATAAAATCATTCAAAGGTTTTAAGAAAAAATGCACATGTATACTGAACTCTATCAGTCTTAAAAAAGATGACCTTAAATGTCTTAGAGAAAACTAGAAATGATTTCCTGATTCAGTATTCTCTCAAGAACAGTCAACAGTTTAACCAAACTACAGTAACTGTTATAAAAATCGAAGTACAGTGTTTGGCATGGTCAACATATCCCCTTTTCATTCTAAGTCAAATCCAAGTTCTTTTAGCTTTGATTTCAGCCAAGGTATCACCTACCAAAGTCCAAACCCTCGTTCAAGTCGTGGCAGGTGGGCAACAGGTCAAGTAGAGGATTGCTAGACAGGGTGAAGTATGGCAGCAGATCTGTTCCTCCAGGCTGCCAAAGTAGCCACAAAGACCTGTCTAGAGGCTTGAAAAACACCTTGCTAATGGCACAGTGGTGAAGATAGATGGGCCTATCACCTGTTTAGTGGATAAAGCTGATTACAAAAACCTTACAAGGAAGCCTCAAGACTCAACTAGCTTAGGGAGGAGGTGTCTCACCTATGTCTATGACGTAACATAGCCAAACCCGAAGGGAAGCTACCTCGCTGATCCCCTTTCTCACGCCCAAGGCAAACACCATGTTCGGAACGTGGAATGTTAGGACAATGTACAAAACTGAAAAGGCTGTGTATGTTGCAATGGAAATGCAAGCATATAAATTGGCACTCCTAGGTCTACGTGCGACAAGATGGATTCAAGCTGGATGAGTGAAATTAGTTAATGGGGAGATGATTATCTCTTCAGGCCATGGAGAGGACATTGCCCCACACATGAAGGGTGTAGCTTTCATGTTATCAAAGGAAGCAACCAAGTCGCTGATAGAATGGGAGCCTGTATCTTCCAGGACAATCAAGACCAGATTTCACAACAAGGTGCAGAGGGTCACTGTAATCCAGTGTTATACTACAGCGAATGATGCCCAGGAGGACTGTAAAAATGGCTTCTATGAAAGATTGCAGGCAGAAATCGACAAACAAGCTAAAAGAGATGTAGCACTGTTGATGGGAGACTTCAATGCTAAGATAGGCAGTGACAACACTGGACAGGAACAGTCAATGGGGAAGCATGGCCTTGTGGAAATGAATGAAAATGGAGAGGTGTTCAGTGATTTCTGTGCCTTCAACAACATGATCATCGGCAGAAGTGTGTACCCTCACAAAAGGGTCTACAAGGTAACCTGGGGATCTCCCAATCATGCAACCAAACATCAGATAGACCACATATGCATCAGCCGTAGGTTCCGCAGGTCACTCCTTGATGTTAGGTTAGGAGGGGGAGCTAATGCTGCTTCAAACCATCACCTTATAACAGGGGAGTTCCAGTTCAAGTTGAAAGCTGCATTCAACAAAGGGGCAATGAGAACAAGTCATTGACACAATGTAGAGCTGCTGCAGGACCCAGATACCAGAACAAAGTACCAAATCAACATCTTAAACTCATTAATAATTCATCAAGATTAGACAAAGGAAGTCAAGAAAGTGACAGTGTTTGTACATCTGATCTTAATTAGCATAGATTTTTACGATTTTATTTCTCTGTTTCCTCCTTAATTTTAGTTTCGATTCAGAAGATATATCAAACACTCAAGACAGTATTTGGCCACATTTCCAAACACCTTGAAGCTCATAAAAAATACTCCACTGCACGTCGTATTTTCAACTCTCTTCTCAGTGTTTGGAAATGTGGTCAAACACAGTCTTTCGTGTTTGATATATTACATCTGAAACAGATGTCAACTCCTAGCAGACATGCATGAGGAAGGAGAGGAGTCATTACAAGTTCCACTTGAAGAAACACCTAGAGCAGAGGCAGTGGAGAGCTCATGGCGACTGATCAGGGACTTTGGAAGGGGGCATGCGAAGAAACATTAGGTCACAAAACAAGACAACACAAAGAGTGGGTCAGCTTGGAGATGGCAAAGAAAATCATGACGAGAAAAGAACAGAAGAATAGGTTAAACAAAGCAGAACCTGGTAGGCCAAGAAGGAGGCACAGATAGAATATGCAGGAATTCATAAAGAGGTTAAAAAGAGCATCAGACAAGACAAAAGAAGATAAACTGACAACCTAACACAACAAGCACAAGAAACAGCTGGAAAAAGAAATATGAAAGACGTGTATGAAATCACCAGACGGCTGACAGGAAAGCCAAAGGTAGCAAACAGACCAGTGAGGGGCAAAAATGAGAGTGCATACAAACCAAAGTGACCAATTAAAGAGATGGGCTATGCATTTCTGAGAGCTGCTCAATCGACCACCACCAGCAGAGCCAGCCAAGATTAAACCAGCCAAAAACCCATTGGAGATGAACACAAGCAAACCAATAAGGCCAAGCATTTTTGGGGGGAGGGCTAAGCATTTTGGAGAGCTGCTCAATCGACCACCAGTGGCAGAGCCAGCCGAGATTGAACCAACCGAAAACCCATTGGAGATGGACCCAAGCAAACCAACAAGACCAGACATCAAACAGGCAATAACACATATGAAAGGCAGTTAGGCTCCTGGACCTAAAGGAATACCTCCAGAAGCCATCAAAGCAGACCTGGACACTTCAGCAGAAATGTTTTACACTATCTTTGAGAAAATCTGCAAGACAGAAGAACTGCCCAATGAATGAAAGCAGCGTCACTTAATCAGGCTGTCAAAGAAAGGAGACCTAAAGGAGTGCAAAAACTGGTGCTGAATTATGCTGTTGTACTAAACAGGGTGATATTGGAATGGATGAAGAACAAGCTAGACAAAAGACTCTGAGATTAACAGGCTGGCTTCCGGGTCCTGCACAGACAATATTGCAACATTAATAATAATAACAGAACAATAACTGGAATGGAACTCCTCTCTGTACTTAACATTCATAGACTACGAGAAAGCAGTCTTCATTCCAAGATATCAATGTCTTGTTGTCTCTGTAAAAAATGTATTCACACGCGATTTCTAGTCCATATCTAGCTCTTCTATGGAATGTTACCTCTTCCGCACCCGATCGAGTTTGCACCCACTGAGTTCACACTCCTGTTGATGTGGGTACAAACTTGGTGGGTGCGAACACACTTGGGGGCAAAACCTCCAGCTACCCATCTACATAATGACACATTTGCGAGCCATGATCATACTTCGGAAAGCTCCTTATTTTTGTGGCTACTAAAAGTTATTACATGGGTTTAGATGGGCAATGGTGCATGGGGTACGTCTCTGCAGTTACAATATATGCTACTGAGGCAAAATTTTGACCAAAAATGGTCTAAGCTCTTGTAAGCAACCACCTCCTGTAAATGATCACCTCCTGTAAGCGACCACCTAGGCTTGACACTTTGGGTGGTTACTTACAGGAGGTTTGACTGTATTTATTATATGGCAAGGAAGTCTTGGTGTAACTTGGTCGGGATTTTACCGCATGGACAAAACAGTCATAGGATATTTTTTTATCACAAAAGCATGGCCCGAGTGCCACGTAACAAAATTAATCACTTAACTAACCTCCTCAAGCCCTACTAAGGAATATTGACCCCCTGTTGCAGTGTTGGAAACTAAATTTTATCTGCACTCGCCATTTGGCAAGTGACCCCCAAATTGCACTAGCCCAGTGTAATTTTCACCCACCCAGAAAGATGCCTCCCCTCCCCCAAAGAATGTCTGCAATGATTCACAAACCAAACATTTTTGGGGTATCTCGTAATCATGGATGACCAGCTCACCCAGCTTTGGTCCTATCATTAAGTGGTACAGTTAAATAACTTTTTGTTTTCTTTCATTCTTTTTTTACCATTCAGTTAACTATTTGTTGGTATCTATTTTTGCGCGTGTGTGAGCACATGTTTTTTTTCCTCTTTGATTATGCATGTTGCAACCAAGGTAAAGCATATTAATTTTTTTTCGATCTACTTATCTTGTTTAGTTTTCTTAAGTACTATTCTGAGTAGTTCTTTTACCATATTATCATGAAAAATCCTTAATTTAACGACTTGCTAGATTTAAAGTCACTTAAAAACATTCATGATCACCAAAATAAGTCTTAACCCATTGACTCCTGTGCCGCCCGTAAACGCCCATGCAAAAAACCCCTCCAATTTCCTGTGCCGCCCGTAACCGCCCATAAAAAAGCACGTGGGGACAATAGCCTTTCCTACCCTCCCTGAAGACTTTTTGATTCTCTTATTGTTCTATTGTTCTTCAGGACAAATAAACCAATCAGAATTGACTTACTAAGCATATTTTTAGAGGACTTTAGGGGTCCCAGAAAGACAGTTTTTCTTCTTAAAATCATGCGCTCATAAAGTGCAGGTTATCATGGCACGCTGCGGGCCAAATCTGCAAACTTCAAAGGTCTTGTTTTCATTCCTAACATAGAGAAATTACTGCTTTGGGATTTAAAATAGAAAAGAAAAAAAAATTAATGTTTAGGTGGCCTCAGAATGGAAGATCGAGGTGTACAGAGTCCTCAAACCTTTCTGGCATAGAATTTTTCCTTCCTTCAACTGCCACGAAAACATGACAATCGGTGCACTTTCAAGTGAGTTTTGAATACAGATCACAGACTTAAAGCAGCTTCCTGGACTTTAGAAACAAAAATGGTAAAGTACATTATTGCTTCAAAGTTGAATGCAACTTTTGGAATGATTGGTAACACCATGGCCGATAAAATGACTGCAAAAGTGATTGGGAGAAACTCAGAGCTTTCGCTTTGGCGTGAAGAATTAATTTGAACATGCAGTCATGCAGTGAAGGACGTCTGCGAAATTTTGATTTTTTTGCTTTTAAATAGGTTTCTTTGCCTTGGCTTGAATGAAAATTTATTGTTATTGAACTTCCTTTTGCATTTGTTTCATTTGGTGCCCTGTTTTGGGGAATTTTAGGTTCTAAAAGTGAACAGTATTTTTGCACGCTGGATTTCTGCATATTTGATTCACAGTGACCTCCGTGGTTTGTTTGATTATAAGTTTATTCGCTTCGTTCAAATATATTTTTTGGAGTCTTATTCAGCTACTACAGAATTGCCGAGAAAAGAACTAAGTGGCCACTAATTTAACACAGTTGAAATACCATTGATCTCAAAATAATTTATTTGTTTTTGTTGTCTGTTTGACTTACAACTTTCATCTTTCTTTCACAGCACTGTAACATTTTGTCATGCAGCAAAGAAATTATTTGATTTCTTGTGTTCAAATTGGTTTTTACATGTGTCTTTCACGTTTATTGTCTGTTGTTTTCTCAAATGTTAGCCATTATACATGTAGTACAAGAATGGAAATCCTGTTGTATTTGGTTTCAATTTGTCCTCTGAAGTCCGTAATAACTCATTTTTGCATATTCAATTTTCTCAGCTTTTTTGTTGTGCATTTTATTTGTTACGCGGCAAAGAAATGATGTAATTTCTTGTTTTCTCATCAGTTTTAACCATCAAGTTGAATTCTTTTTGTCGATGTTTTTTAATATTTTGGCCCTTCATCTATTCAACTTGAAATAAACGATGTCTTGAAACCTAATCTTGTGTGTGTGGTTACTGCACATATGGTTTATTTTTAGCGCTCGTGCTCATTCTGAAATGTTGAAAAATCCCTGAGAATTAAGTGGTGGGATACGTGCAATTTCATTTGGGCATCAATGGGTTACTGTAAAAGAAATTGTTTCAAGTTACGTTTAGTTACGTTTCAATTGGTTCCGGTGGTCACCAATCTTGATAAAATGCAGTATTTGCTAACTAGTCGTCACTATTAAAATATAGCTTACTCGAGATTATCTGCAGATGCCGAATAGCAAAAATTTGCATACACAAAGAATATCATTTTATATAAAGATTTTCATGCTGCACTATTGAAAATTACAGAAATACTAAGACCCATCAAAAATAAACAATCTCCAAGGAAAATTGAAATTTTCAATGCAAATGTTTGCATTCTCTGTGTAGTTTGCTATGTCCAAAGTCAAGAGCAAATGGAAGATCATGTTTCATGTTAATTGACGTGGAACAAACGGACAAAAAGTCAAAGCCTCAACTTACAACAAAATTATTAAGCATAACATAGTTAATGGTTTGAGCCCAAGAGTACTATCAGTAGTTCGTATAGTGTGATCGTCTGGGTGAGGGTAGTTCTGAAAAGAACTGTTGTTGGTGACTGACGTTTCGACAACCTGAGTGGAAGTCATCTTCAGAGTCAAGTGAATAGTGTTTGTCAGTTGATGATGAAAACGGATATCTAACAGAGTGAATGGTCTGCTAACAGACTTCTAGCAGACCGACTTGATTTGACTAACAATAGACGGACCAAAACTGACCAATTTGACTAACAATAGACAGATCGAAACCCACCAATGACTGATGACGAACTTTACATGAGTCTTTCAGCCAATACCATCATGGTTAAACTGACCAGTCATGTTCAACAGCCCAGAATTATAACATCATCGACTGACAAACACTATTCACTTGAATCTGAAGATAGCCTGCGTAGCAAGCATTTCTGTGGGGTTTGGAAGCAAAGAAAGACCAAGGATGGGATTTTCGGTGTTTTGTCTGCGTGGAAAATGGGGCGAGAACCAAAAAAAGGAAGGAGGGTGGTGGGAGAGGGGAAGGAAGGAAACGCTTGCAGACAAACCCCTGGATTTTGAAAACCTCCGTTTGACAGCGAAGGGAGCTCGTGATTGGCTGGGCTAGTCCAATATTATTGACATTTGTCAATCAAAGGTATTTTAATACCTTTCAGTACCAGACAAAAGGGGAAGACATGTTCGAAGCTTGGTTACAAAACGCTTTAACTTTTCTCACTGAACGAGGATTTAGTCGTCAGCTTTGACAGTACAGTAGAAATCCCAGAGGCGGATCCAGGGGAGGGGTTGAGGGGGTTGCAACCCCCCCTTTGAGCAGCATTTTTTTTTTGGTTATTTTGTTTGATTCTTCCTACAAATAATAGAACAAAATTGTTTTTTACAAAGTTTTTTCACTTCCACCATTCGACTGCTTTTCAAGTTTTGAAAAGATAATGTACATTTCGCGACTACTGTGGAGGATATTACTTGCAAGAAGGTCGTATCGGGATCGCCTCATCAGACAGGATCAGATATAATGGGCGACATGAACAGGTGAAATTCATTCAAACATAAACGAGTGGGATTGGGACCAAGCGAATGTTTGATTATTGTTGAAGTGTGTTCAACGTTGGATGGAAAATGAAGAAAATAACAGATTTTTATACAAAGAAATCAGGTAAGTTCGTGGTTCAGAACAAAGAAATATTAGACCTTGCTGAGAAACTGGGAATCGTTGAAGCTATTCCCAGAAAGACAAGCATACTGAGGAATCGCTCAAACATTCCCAGTTCTAGTCCAATTGATCATTACAAAAGAATCTGTGGCTATTCCCCTTCTTGATTCCCTGATTAGTCAAATGCAAGACCGATTTTCTGACGAGGATCACCACGCCCGTCACTTTCTTTTTCTAGTACCCTCAATCATAGTTAAAAACACCCTGGAGCTATCTGAAGCAACAAAAGGCATGCTGTTCTGGGAGAACAACCTTCCATTTCCCAAATCCCTTGGGAATGAGCTGTGAAGATGGCAAACGATGTGGCAGTCAGCAGAGAAGGAACTTCCAAGCAATCTTCTATTAGCACTTGGTGCGTGTGACGAGGATGCTTTTCCAAACAACCATCGTCTTCTGCTCATTGCGTGCACCCTACCAATCAGTAGTGCGGAAGCTGAGCGGTCCTTTTCGCTCATGAAATGGATCAAAACCTGCACCAGATCAACCATGTCTGAAGAGCGCTTTTGAGATCTCGCTGTTATTGCTATGCATTACCCTGAGAGATTCCAGGTAGACGAGATATGCGAGGCCTTTGTAAAAGCTCATCCTAGAAGACTATTTCAGGCTACGTTGTTTGATTAATGAGGTATGTAGAGAAACGACAAATAAGTATTGATGATACTGCTGTCCCTTTCAATCATGCATTACTATTTTTGGGTTCCTGGCTGAGAAATAAGATAAATTCCAGATTTTATATCATGCCTTCACAACTGTTTTGAAGTCTCGGGAATGCTGCAAAAGGCGTGTTAGAGGGAAAAATCGGAAACATTATTTTTTGGGGGGAGGGGCATGGCTCCAGACCCCTTAAGAGCTCGTGCCAGAGGTACGGGGCCGTAACTCACCTTCCACACCACTGGCGTTAAAGGTTACTACAATAGTGTACAACCCCCCCTTTCAGAAATTCCTGGATCCGCCCCTGAATCCTGTAATGCAATGCCAACACTTTGGTTTTTCGAAACCTGCACATTATTGCAGAAGCAAGCATGACACAATTTGCAGTTGTTCCTTTAATTTTAACATCACTTTCTTGAATGCCACATGCGCCAAGGACAAGATAATAAACCATGGGACAGAAAATTAGCACTACTGTGTGGGAAAACCTAGAGATATCGTCTGGCTTGTTACATGGCAACATGTTGTCGTAGGTACTCTGTTATTTCATTAGAAGCATTTTTGTTGACAGCATTTAGAACTACTGGGTACAATTCTGAATGATTTATTATAGTACAATGATTTGTTAGCTGCGGCATGCCAGTTTTTGTCACATATTTGCCTTATCAAAAATTTAGTCATCTTGTTGTGGGGAATTCTTAGGAGGACATTTTATAAACAACTTTGACTTGGAGGCCGCCTAGGGGAAGATTATCTTTATTCAGATACTGGTCAAGATTATCGTCATTTCTCCTCTCAGATATTTGAAGCCTCTCCTGCCCAAATTTCAAAGTTTGCCGAGAAGACTTTCCGTTGTTTGTTTTTGTTGCAGGCGATAACACTCAAACCGATTTGTGGATCTGACGTTTCCAGCAAACGCTTCTTTACTGGAATTGTCTTTGTGGGAGTTGACTTGCTAATTTTACTTTGTATCGATTCCTGGACGAATGAATACAGTGATCCAAAATTTCGAATCATGTGAGCACAAGGATTACTAATGCGACTGGAATACTTCTCACATTTTAACTTTCTGGCAGATTTGTGCTAAAACTTCACCCTTGCAGTCCCTCCTTTTAGACGGATTGAGTAGAAATATAGCTTGATTATAAATTACCAAATTTAATTCATCAAGATTTCTCCGTTCCCACTGTGCGCTCGTTGTTTCAGACATATTTTGACAAGTAAAGTTTATTTTGGTTCAAAGTTCACTTCCGCTACGGAAGGCCGAAGATTTTATTGGTTAATTTATGACAGCCGATGACAGCATGAAATCTCAGTGTGCGCACTCAGGCATGAAAGGCCAAGTGAGTGGTTTTCAAAATCCTGGGGTTTGTCTGCAAGCATTTCCTTCCTTCCTTCCCCTCCCCCTCCCCCCTCTTTTATTCACTCCATTTTTTGCGCTGTAATATTCTTTGCTCACGAACCCCACAGAAACGCTTGCTACGCAGGCTACTCTGAAGATGACTTGCGCTCAGGTTGTCGAAACGTCAGTCACCAACAACAGTTCTTTTCAGAACTACTCTCACCAGGACGATCACACCATACAAACTATTATTAAGCATGTTTTGCAAAAGGATATTTTTCTGCAGTAACAATCTCAATCAACCAAAAATAGAATGTTAAAATAAGGTCACCTCCTTCACCACAGCACTGAGTGGTACATAGAAGAGCTGAGTGCCTAGCCGAATGACCAGTATTTTTTTCAGTTGCCCAAGACAAAATGTTGGTCGCCGCTAGAGCATACCCTTACAGATAATCAACTGAAAGCTAATTAGCAGAGCATAATCTGATCCCCCACTACAACCTGTAACTTGCTACCACAATTCATGAGTTAAAATGACAAATGCCAGCAGGACAGGGTGAAGGGACCTGGAATTGACAGAGGTTACACCTAAGTCTCACACATAATAAGTGTGTGCCTGGGCAACGAGTCTTATAAAGCTGAGTTGTCTTAAACCTCTAGCCTTAGCCTCATAGTCTAGCCTTCTGGGTGGAGCCTCCCTGTATATTCCACTATAGGAAGAGCCCCTTCCCCATCCAACAGCTGGAGACTCAGGATAGCGGTCAGAACAGGAGCTTTCGAGAACACACTTGAACTACACTGTACCATCTACCTCCTATATATGAACTTGAGCCTTTAAACAGTGTCAGCTTAATATTTCTTACCTCTTGAAGAACTGATTTTCTTTGCGACATCAGTGGACCAGTGAATAGATCAGAAATCTCAGCCAGATCCAACACATGCTCGCCAATAGCAACACCTATGCGATGTCTTGGCTGTGGATCACAAAATAATCTCCAGTTACAGTTACAGTGGAACCCCGCCTTACGACCACCCTGTTAATACCGTCGCTTTGTTATTGCGGCCACATTATTCTGGCCCGAAAAAAAGCTCAGTCAGTCATTTTCTTATTTAAAGAACCCCTTTAATACGGCTACCCTAGTGACCGGATTGTCGGGGTTCCAATGTAGTAAGAAATAAATGAAAACTTCTGAAATATGCAAGCTTACTCACATTATCAGACGTGGAAAATACTCCATACGGAAGATTTTCAACAGGAAAGTGGTTCTCGGGAGAAACTGTAATGAAGGACATCTCAGTGTAACGACTACTAAAACGAGACAACCGAGCTAACAAGAAAACCACGTTGAAATTTCGTTGAAGCACCTAACAAAGAGCGGGCCCTGGGTATCAAGCATCTTTTCGCCATTTCCCTCTCCTCCCCTGGAACAATTTTGTATAGACAAAACGAGATTCTACTTCTTTAAATGTGATCGTAAATAAGGAAACAACTTAGCTGTAACACAGGATTTTTTTTACTGCTACTCCTGTTTACTTTCTTGTGCGGGAAAAAGCGAAAAATATGCGTATTTTTGTGCATTTACATTTCACTTTCGCTCTTTGTCTTTGCGCTGGTCACGTGATCACCCTGTCTGGAGGCGGCGTCTGTCGTGCGATCTTTTTGCGTGTCTGAATTCGCTCGAAGATGAACAGAATAGTCTTGATGTTCATATTTCTTACTCTTGTGACTGTCTTGGGTATTGGTAAGTTTATAACAAAGTCATTGACTTGTTTCTTTGCTCTTTTTTTTACTTTAAACGATTCAACTGCAATAGGGAAACACCAAAAACAGACGAGACACAATGGCCGTCTGAAGTTGTCCAGTCGGTCCATGTTAACAAATGCAAAATAAAACTTATGGGGTAAACTTCTCAAGCCAACGTTGAAAAAAATTGTTTGATAGATTACTGTTGTAGGTCAGGAGTATTTGCTTGTTGGTAGTTATGTCTGACTATAAAATATAAGCTTTAGCGTGTTGGTGCGAATGCCCTGGCATCGATAATAGCTAAGCTGTAACTTAATTTGTGATAAGCTAAATGTTTTGGATTCTATTCTGGTTTTGCCTGCCATTTTTAGTTTGATATGTTCTTCGGACGTGAAGAACACTAGAAGTAGATCAGTGCTTTAAATATATAATTTTAATTTTCTACAGTTTTATTACGCACAAAATTTCATGCTTAATCTTTGCCATAATAATGAGGCCCTGTTAGGGGGGGTACCCATGTCCGCCGTCTGAAATTCTTCACCAGCCATGTCGGCATTTCGCAAGATTCCTACGTCGCCTGTCGGAATTTCGTCTCAGAGGAATTGTGTCGAGAAATTTGACCTTGTTCGATTAAAACGAAGCTACACGTATAACACATTGTAATACCTTTGTTTATTAAAAGAAAAAACTGCCACAGTATTCTCAAGTCTCACGCATTGAGCATGCGGCTCACGCAAACGAATTCAATCTTGCGTTCTCACGCTGAAACTATTATTTCTCACGCATTGAAGGTTCCTTGCTGTTTTAGTCAAGTACATAAAATTATAATTAAGTATCTCTTTGGATATAATTTACTCCTTGTATGCTTTGCACTTGCTTTGAACACTTTTCAGCAGTACGAATTCTTATGCAGAGCCAGCATTTCTCTGGTCAGTGGGTTTAATGATTACTTTATGGTTATTTTTAAAGGGTCACATTTTGACTCAGAATGAAGGAATGAAGGAAAAGCTACATGTACTTCAATTTTTCAAAATTTTCTAAGGGGCTGGGAGCACGCTGGGGGGTATATTGGGGGCATGCCTTCTAAGGGCTTGGGCATACTTTTGAGTGCTGAAGTTGCTAACCTCCTAGGGGATGTGGGGGCATGCTCCCCTGGGAAATTTTGAAATTTAGATGCTTAGAATTGCTATTTTCAGCCTTTTTCCAATCAGTATTTGGACCTAAGGTACAATCGGACCTATGACTATTTTTACCATGTTTATGTTTAACAACCATTCTTTAACTCAAAATCTCAACGGCCTCAATCAGATAATCTCTCCTATCTATAATCTTCCTTTGAATTTGGCGTAACCCTTACCTTCTACTGAGAAGACCTTGGCAGCTTTCCCCTGTCTCTCTTTTCCTAGTTGATGATACAGCTTCATATTCTTTTACTGGTGGCCCACTAATAAAAATATGAAGCTGACTTTCAAAGATCTCTTTCCTTTTTTTAAGCATGTTTTTACGCATTTTAGGGCACTGCTCACTCAGCTGAGAGTGACAAAAAATAATCAGCAATGACAGACTCGATTTATTCGACATGGATGTTTTAGCATATGTAAGAAAGTCTGGGTTTCACAAGCTGTCGACATCTCGCGTGAGAGAGGAAAACATATTTAAAACTCTGCAAATGCATCTTCACTTCAACTCAGACGTTTAAAACAATCACTGCATTCTCAGTTCCCAAATTCGTTGTCGGTCTATCTTGCCATTGGTGTCGCTTTCTCTATTTGGCTGGAGTAGTCTCTCATTCGTCGCCAATTCATAGCACTCATGTCGCTGTTTCAAGGCCATGTCGTTTGTCGGAATTTATCCCTAACAGGACCTCAATAATAGGTTGAAGGTAGCTGATCAGTGAACATGTCATGTTTCAGTTTATATTCATTTGTACTTCAATTGTACCACAAGTGAGAAACGTTTTCCAAAGAGAAACTCAGTCGCACACAACCTGGAAATGCAAATACTTTAGGTTGTTGAGTACGCTTCAGACCTGAATGAGACATCGCAGATGATGTTTACCTGATATTATAATAAAGTTTTCATATAACGCATGCTCCGATTGGCTGAAATATCGTGGTTTATCAGAGAACAGAGCATGGGTTAATGACAGTAAGCTGGCTTTCAAATTTTTGCTTTGGAATTTTGACAAATTTCACCCAAATAAAGCCTCCCCTGTGATTCAGACAAACCAAATAGAAACAAGCTCTTTGTCTACAGTAACTATGGCTCACAGAGACCATTGTTAGCAACATTAGTGTGAAAATTGTACTAAAATAACAAGTTTTGCTAGATTCCGGCCGACAAAACACGTAGCGAAATAAACAAATTCTCAACCTAATCAGTACTTCAATAAAAGACATTTATGTAGGCGGAAATTATACTTAAGAAGTAAAACGATGACAGAAAACAACAATTGAGCTATCTCTGTTTATGATGAGAAGCTTTTAATTATTTTTGTAAAAATGCTCAATTGCTCAAAACAACATTTACATGCAGTGTAGTAACGCTCATTCTCTGGTCATCTCAGTGAAGTGAACTGACGAGTGGTCAGCTCAAAGCTTGCTCTAGATATTCTCCTCTATGGTCAGAGTAGAACCAGTGGGAGCAGTTTAGTCTGTCTAACTTATACGCTAGTTTGGGCAATCTTGCTGCAAGCGGCTGCAAGCCGTAAATAACTGTAGCTCCCTTCAAATTCAACTCAGCATTTTGCATTTTCATCTGCAACCTTTGAGCCCCTGGTTTTGTAATTTCCATTGGAAAAGTGTACATTTTCATGAGCCACAATACCGCAGGATTCTCCTGGACTACAAACCTTTACCTGCCTTAAGATTGTTATTTGAAAATTAACTAAAAAGCGGACTTATTTGAAGGCAACGTTCTTCTCTCGAAAGCCACTCGAAACTACTTAAAACTGAAAGCTTAGCTGAAGTCCAGTTTGTGATTGACAGCTGTCACATCGTTAGCCAATCAAATTATTTGAGCAATTCTAACAAGGATTGTGATTGGCTTGTTTTAGCGCACTTTATCAGAGAACACAGCACGGCTGACACCAGTTTTACACATTTGGAAAATAAAGTTTGGTTTGAAAATTCAGCGGAATACATGGGGAAATTATTGGATTCTTTATCATAAAACAAATAAAGAAGCCTCGACTGTGCTCTGTCCTGTTGTAAAGCACTTAGGAAGCGGTAGAGCACTCAAGAAGTGGGGAAAAGCACTTGACTTTGTCTCATGTTTTCCCTTACTCTTCTTTCGTGCTCTACTGCTTCCTGCGTGCTTTACAACGGAACAGAGCACAGTCAAGGCTTCTTTATTTGTTAACTGTCATTACTTCCAGAGGCAAAGCGACTATGTATGCTCCTGCATATTTCTGGAAATCTAAACAAAAATAGGTATGCAATTGCATACATGTGTCTAGTACTAGCTAGTTGTTTCTATGCATCTTGAATTGTGGCAGTAATCAGCAATGTCTTCTTTAGCGCCGCTTTAAAGCCAATTTTGTTTGTTTGAGTAATAAATCTGCCAACAAGTAGCGTGAAATAAGTGCGACTGCCAGTTTCAAAAACTTGCCAAATTTTTTCTCAACTTGTGATACGAAATTTGGTGGTTGTCAATAATTCCGCGATTCGGTGTGATCTTCGAGGACAAATTTTGACTGGTTTGCTCCTAAGGTGCTACTTAGTTGGAACTGATTAGCCTCCTAGGGATCAAAGTTGTCAGATTTATTTGCACTAGAGTATACATGGTTTGTGGCATCTGTTGTTACATCGTAGTCAACTGAAATTGAAATAATTGCGAGATAAATTACTATTTACAACATTCTCAGTTGAAGCGTCAGATGATTTGGAAAACCTACAATTTGTGTTCCTGAGTCGTTAGATCCCTTCGATTTGCTTTATGACTACGCTTGCTATGGTTGATGACTTGACTCGAATATCGCTACATGATAAAATTGTCCCTTTTAATTAATGTAAGTCACCTGACCTATTTTTCCAACCTCGCGTAGTTGAGGAGATTGCACAATTACTGGCGATAATGAATTCTAAGTAGTAGTCTAATTCTTTGTTACATGTGACTGAACATGCAAATCACTATTATCGATTAGTAGAATTCTACTAGTATATCAATACAAATGCTGCAGTCTGATTGGCTGAGCTACTCATATACTATCAGGCATTAGTGTGCAGTTGCTGGAAGTTATCTTCAAAATAGTGACATTTTTTTTTTGTTTTTGCAGAGTTATGGAAGAACATTTAGATATAAAGGGATAATTAAATTCCTGAGAAGACTAAAAGAAGGACATTCCCAGTTTCATGACTTTAAAAAAAAACTAGAAAATGTTGAAAACAGATGAGTGTTCATACACAACAGGAAATTCCAAACATCATTTCAGTGTGTATGATTTTTCTAAAGGTCTAATAATGTTAAATACAATGTACAAAAACAATTGGAATGGTTAGCTGAAGAAAATTTAAGTAAGAATTCTACTAAAACTGTCAGATTCTTTGCTCTTGATTTCCATGCTGAAGGTGATTTCACCTCTCTCATAGAACTCTTTAGCTCCGAATGTAATAGCTAATTATCTCATTGCATGCTCTCAAAGGTTTTCCCCTCTGATTTCTCAAACTGTCCTCTGGGAAAGGTGGGAAAAAGCATTTCCAAGCCCCTAAAAATAAAAATTTTCTCAGGGGTGGGGCATGTCCCCAACTCCCCCCTGTGGCTTGCACCTTCCACTTTTGATTACAAAATATTTTCTGCCTCACAGAAAGTACATGCCACACCCCAACTATCATTGTGGTATGAGATGAAAAAGTCGTAAGGAATATGAGTTTTATTTGGCACAGTTTTAGTATACTGGCAACTCTGAAGACATAGGGTATGTTCCCTGGTCCACGGTCAGTTTCGCTGGTATCGTGCTTGATCTACATGTACGTCTGTAATGGATAAATTTCTAATAATATACAGGGTTTTAAAACTGAATTTGTGCCCTAATGATTTGCTTCTTTCTTTAAAGATTTCTGCTACACGCCATGGACCATAAATAATACTTTAAATTAAGGAAATTTACTAAAACAGCATGTGTTTGTCCCAATTAGCTGAAAGCAAGCGGGAATTGGTGTGTAGATGTGACACCTTACGCTGTAAGAGTATGAACTACACATGCATCACTGATGGAGCCTGTGTGGTATATATTGATCGATATGGTACTGATGAGATTCAAGTCAGGGGTTGCACCACTGAGGACCCTGCACCTAGAATGATTTGTGATAGCCATGATGGAAAGCCTGATGACAGGCGTGACTCCTATGACTACCATGCACACTGTTGTTACAAGAACATGTGCAATGATGTAACCAAAATAAATCTCACTTTACCAACTGTGAATCCATCTACATCTGGGACAGACAAAGGTAACTTCACTGGAAATGTTTTGTTGGTTTAATTAATTTGTTATACAGGGCTCAAAGTTATTTTTGGCTATGGGAGCACTTGTACTACCAAGTGTAAATTTTGTGGTGCACTGCCAAAATTTTGGTGCACAACTAAAAATACTGGAGGCACAGCATAAAATACTGGAACATGGCTCAAAGACAATGACCAACTGGTCGCTTATGCAACAACAGGGTTTGATAAATATGAGGCCCATACGTTTGCTAGGTCATATCATTTGACTGACAGTTTATTTTGCATAATAAATTGATCTCTATTTGAGGTTTATTTTTACTTATCATATTTGAAGCATTTTGAAGGGCATTAAATATCTTTTTGTGGACATGTATCTCTGTTTCTCTATTTCAGTTGTCATTTTACATTGCCTTGTGACTTTTATATCCAGTACTTTTCGATGGTTTTCGCTTATATAGACATTGTCAACTAAAAATGCTCAAGCCCTGAAAGCAATCTAATTATATAAAATCAGAAGGCTTTTTAAGTCAACTGACCATGTTACTTTATCTAATTAATCAATACTTTTAGATGCTGGACGGGTTTTTCTGCTGGACTCGCATTGTTTGATTTGAGAGACACATGATAAATTGCAGTTCTAAAACCTAGTTTACATAGCAATTTGACATTTTGATCAGTTTTGGAGGGCTGGTTTATCAGTGGGATAATTCAAAACCAACACAGAACCAACCTGTCAGCTAATGCAACTTACAACAGTTTGTTGGCTGACTTTTAGTTATCTGTCAATGGACTATCAATTGGCAAGTTGACCAGTGCATGCTCCAACTTGTCTTGAATTGGGATCATTTTTGTTACCTTTACAACAAATATCCATCCCTTACTTCAGTCCTGGTGGGATCAGCTCTTCAGAGAGCACCGTGTCTGTTTATTTTCTTTATTTACACACCTGTTTAGCAATCACAATAAATTGGACACTTAGTAGTTTGTGGTTGTAGCATTTTCTGTCCTTACTTTGTTTCATTTTGTGCCAGCATCACTCCATTTTCATTCTTTTTTGTTGTTGTTGTTGTGTTGTGTTTTTCTTTTTTTTCCACTTTTAGATTCTAATGATCAAGGTGGTGGCGAACTGAGCACAATAGGTGTAGCAGCAGCTATTGCTGGTCCAATGTGTTTTATTTGTGGCCTGATCATGTTGTTCATTTGTTGGCACCAAAAGAGACAACTAAAAAAACAAGAGCATTTTAATGAGGCTGAAGCAGCACTGAAACCATTGGAAGTGGATGAAGCAGTAATCCCATCTGGACAAACCCTGAAGGAGTTAATGGATATGTCAACAGGTAAGAACAGTCAATGTAAGACTGCAGGATTTGAAAGTTCAAACATACCTGTTCCCCTGGCACCCTGCTAATAAATTATGGTTCATTCATTTTTACAGCAACTTTTTGCCTCAACAAATGGCCCTTTTTTGTGTTACTACAGTACTGTTCATATGTTACACAATACCTACTGTGTAAAATGCATTTATTTAATTCTGGATTTTCAAAAGTAGCCAGCTGCTGGCAGAAATCACCATCTATGCCATGATTTTGGCTGGCTATAATTATTTTGCTGGATTAAAGTACTGCTCAAAAGTAAGTTACCACCGTCTCGTGAGACAAGACAATCGTATTGCAAGATGAGACATTTGTGACCTTCCACGGGAAAACGTACATTAACGCTTTTCCGTTTAATGGTTCAAAGCATTTGTTAGTCATTTGTTTACCGTTAAAACCGTTTAGAAAATCGTTAGAAGCATTAGAATGTCCATTAAAATTTTCACTCTAGTTGTTTATAGTGTTGGAAAAGACGTTAAAAGCGTTTTCACCATCCGTTAAAAGCATTAGTAAAAACCGTTCAAATTTCCCTTCAATGGCGTTAAGAGATCTTGAGAGCATTCGAAAACTTGTTTAATCAAAACGTGGACTGTTTAAGTTAAACACTTAACTGGTTAAGTGTTGAATTAAACTTAAAACATTGTGAGTAAGCTATGTTTTTCATTCATGCGGTGTAGTTTATCTACAAGGCGAGACGTGAAATATCTGATCTTTCGAAAGAAAAGTTTCTATAAAATTAATAACGTGCAATTTGGAGTTTCAACAGATTCCGAGCAAGCAAACAAGCAGACAGCACTTCATGAATTGTTTTTATCATTCAGATCCAGTTTATTTTTGATGAATAATTGAAGGGGTGAGTGCAAAACCATGCTAAGTGACGATTTGGGTGAAAAAAACATTTTCGCGAAAGGGCTTGAATATTTGCATGTGGTCTTCAATGTAATGGAAAAATGTGGTCCTGTATTTTTCCTGCTGGTTTTTGCTTTGTTTATGAAGATGCCGCTAGGAAAACCGAGTGGTTTTTTTGCTGGAGTATTACCGATCGGTTTTTCCGATCACTCGGCCATTTTTGGAATTAGGAAACTTCACAGAATTCCGCTTCCACCGCCAAGGATTGTTGAGGCCAGGAATTATAAACATTACGACCCCGCTTTGTTTTGCGAGGATCTAAACAGCATCCCATGGGATATCTTAGAACTTGACCAAACTCCTAATGATGCGTGGCAGTCATTCAAAGACCTATTTCTCACAGCGGCCAATGAACACGCGCCCGTTGTCACGCGCCGTGTCCGCGGAAGATCCGTGCCATGGCTAACGCCAGAAATAAAAGACCTCATGCACCAGCGTGATCATCAACACAAAAAGGCAATGTCAACAAACAAAGAGCTTCACTGGAGCAACTACAAAAGATTACGTAATGCTGTGAACAGAAAAATGCGTAAAGAAAAATGTTATTACTCCAGCCAGCTCTCAAATGATCAAAGCTCGAAAGAAATGTGGCGAACACTAAACAAGATCTTACCTAAACAAAAAAAATCTGCGTCCGGAGGATCAGAAACAATGTCGGCAACGAACTTTAACAAGTTCTTTTCATCAATTGCAAAGAATCTATGCAGCGTCTTCAAAGACCATACCTTGCCAAGAATTTTAGCCCCCAGAGTTAACAATGACTTTACTCTGCAAGAAGTTAGCGCCAGTTTCGTGCGCCATGAGCTGTCAAAGCTAAAATCATCCAAAGCTACCGGGCTTGACAAAATCCCCGCAAAACTCCTCAAAGACGCATCCTCTGTAATAGCCAAGCCAATCACTTATCTTATAAACCTCACAATTTCGTCTGGCGAAATCCCATCTCAGTGGAAGGAGGCTAAAGTAACTCCCATTTTTAAGGCAGGAAAAAAGGATGACGAGAACAACTATCATCCGATTTCAGTTCTCCCCCTCGTTTCCAAGGTCATGGAACGTGCGGGCCCAAGTTCAACTGTTAGCATTTTTTGAGGTTAACAAAGTTCTATCGGTATATCAATCCGGCTTCCGTAAGAAGCATTCTACCGAAACCGCGGTTGTCCACTTGGTTGATCATATATTAGAACACATGGACAAACAACAGTTGACTGGCGCTGCCTTTATTGACTTAAAAAAGGCTTTTGATCTTGTTGACTACAAATGTCTCCTTCACAAGCTAGAGCACTATGGAGTTAGAGGGCACAGTCTTGGCTGGTTCAGAAACTATCTCACCACCCGCTCGCAGCGAGTTCAATATGGAAAGGAGTTATCATCCAGCCTTCCTCTCGACTTCGGTGTTCCTCAGGGTTCCTTGTTGGGGCCTCTATTATTTGTGATACACATAAACGATTTGCCTCAATGTTTACTGCACTCGTCGATTAGCATGTATGCGGATGACACTGTTATCTATTATTCTGGATCTGAGGTTAGCAACATCAAGGAAAATTTACAAGAAGACCTCAACCGTGTTGTGCAGTGGCTGGTGAACAGTAAGCTAATACTAAACCAGAGCAAAACCAAAGGGTTACTCTTTGGAACAAGACAACTGCTGCAAACCACCTCAGACTTTGTCCTGCAGATTCAAAGCAAGGACATAGAGAGAGTGACGAAGTTCACTTACCTTGGGACTATGCTCGATGAACAGCTTCACTGGAAAGAGCATATAGACACTACTTGTAAAAAAGTTAATAAGCGTCTAGGACTTCTAGCACGCATACGATCTTGCCTCACTCTTAAAGCAGCGAAGTGTGTCTACAATACCCTTATTGAGCCAATCTTAAGTTATACTGACACTGCTTGGGGTGAACTGTCTGTTGGCTCCAGCAAAAGTCTGCAGCGGTTGCAAAACCGTGCTGCCCGTATCATTCTCAAGCATGACTCTTCTAGAGATACTTTTAATGTTTTAGGGTGGACTGACTTAGAAACAAACCGTAAAATCCACAAATGTGTTTTAGTTTTTAAATGTTTGCATAACTTAGTTCCTCAGTATTTAAGTAACTATTTCATTAGGAACTACAATGTACATGGTTACAACACTCGAAGGAAGGCTGACCTCCATCTACCCAAACCCAAACTTAGCCTTGGCAAACGTACTTTTAGATTTTCTGGCACAGCCCTTTTTAATTCACTACCTTGTAAAATCCAACAAGCTGTATCACTCTCCTCTTTTAAAAATCTTGTCAAAGCCCATTTTATTTATAGCACCTAATTTATGATATCTATTTTTTTCCCTACCAGTTCATGCTTGTAACTCGTTTCAATTTTTTAAACTCTTTTTATATAACTATTTCAACTACTAGACGTTAGTTTTTTTTTTGTTTTTTTTTTTTAACTCTATTTTTATAACTATTTTATACTATTAGACGTTTTATATTTTTAGAAATTGTATTTAGCAGGGCCCCTCTGGATACCAGCCACTGTGCTGAATGGGCCACCCTGCATAAATAAAGTTTTACCTACCTACCTACCTACCTACCTCGAAAACGAAGCGAAGCTTAGTGGAAAAACTACAGGACATTGCTAAACATACCTAAACAAAACTGCATGCAAAATTTGGAGCGTTTTCAACAAAGTTCACTTTTGATTAAAATACCTAACGCCCTTTTCCTGCCGAGGCCTTCAAATAAACTTAGCCAGGCCTTTGTAATGATAAACAGAGCCAATCCTTTGTTATTATAGCCAAGCCAAGCCTTTGTTATAAGTCGAAGTCTCGCCTCAGTTTATCATAACAAAGGATCGGCCTGCCACGACCGCAAGGACTTTGACTTCACTTAGAAAGCAGCAAAATGTCAATTTCATGCAATGTATAAGCTCAAAAATGTTGATTTTAGGTCAAAAGAGGTTAAATGTTGATTTCACATTAACACGTGACGGCAGGGAGGTTGATTTCTCTTAGAAACCAGCAAAATGTCAATTTCACACAACGTATAAGCTCAATGATGTTGATTTTAGGTCTAAATAGGTTTATATGTTGATTTCACGTTAACGCTTGACAGCAAGGATGTTAATTTCACTTAGAAAACAGCAAAATGGTAATTTCACGCAACATATAAGCTCAGTGATGTTGATTTCAGGTCTAAATAGGTTAAAATGTTGATTTGAGGTTAACACGTGACGGCAAGGATGTTGGTTTCACTTAGAAACCAGCTAAATGTCAATTTCACGCAGCGCATAAGCTCAATGATGTTGATTTCATGTCTAAATAGGTTAAAATGTTGATTTCAGGTGAACGCGTGATGGCAAGGATGTTGGTTTCACTTAGAAACCAGCAAAATGTCAATTTCACGCAGCACATACAGTACCGATCAGAAGAAACCTAACAGGGAACGCTTGACTGAACATGTTCTGTTTCCGTTCCACTCGTGTTCCCGTTCCCGTTCTGTATCTGTTCCGTATCCGTTCTGTATCCGTTCCATTCCCATTCTGTATCCGTTCTTTATCCGTTCTGTGCTGTTCTGTTCCCGTTCTGTTAGCGTTCCATCGGTAAGCATTCTGGGAACTCGTTCAGAAGAACGAGGTTTCCGAGAACTCGTTTACAAGATTTGCATTTCATGAAATGGGTTAAAACTGTTGCCTTTAAGCGAGAATTAATACGAACAGTGAACAGAAATTTTCGGGGTGGAAATATGAGTCCAATTACTCGAAAAATACGGGAAGATGGTATTGTAGCTTCAAGCGACCGGTAATCTGTGTGATTGCCTGAGGAAAGGAAGAAGTAAACCAGTTTGCCAAGTACTTTTAATGCCATCGATGAAAAAATGCAAACAAAAGACGAACTTTCGGCTCTTGTATTTACATGAATACTTTTAGTGAGATTTAACATTGAAGTATCGCCGAAAACTGTTCAGCGAATGTGGCAGAATCTTGGCTGAAGGACGCGAGCAGTTCAAAGTACTGACAAAAAGCCGAAGCGAACATTTTGTGATACTTTTTACTGATGTTATTTTCACAGGCGAATGCTCAGTTAATTAAGATTGAACGTTATCCTCACCGATCCTTCCGCAAAGTTGGTGAACAACACTGTAAATAAAGATCAACCAAAATATCGATGTTGTTGTTTTGTTTCTCTTCTTGAGGAAACCTTTCAATCCCAGTCTAACTCGACTCGTCCATCCATTTCCTTATTTGGACATAACTTGAGCTTGTTGACAATAACAAAATGGCCGCGATGAACACGAAATGGACCAGAAGATGCAGGGGAAATAAAAAAAGACATAAGATGATCCGCTCTGTCATTTTCTCAAGATCGCCGGGCTGAACAAAAATTGGACGAACGTTTATTTAAAGTTACATTGCGTCCAAATCCTTGGTAAGCACTCTCATGGCGTAACTTAATTACTAGCATGTGTTCTGAAGAACACGTTCTCTTATAGTTTGTGTTGTGGTGAACACTTTTTTTACATTTTTGTGATTCGTAACCGTTCCGTATCCGTTCCATTTCCGTTCGGTATCCGTCCTGTATCCGTTCTGTACCCATTCTGTACCCGTTCTGTATCTGTTCCGTTCCCGTTTGCAAACGCGTTCCCTGTTAGGTTTCTTCTGATCGGTACTGTAAGCTCAATGAGGTTGATTTCAGGTCTAAATAGGTTAAAATGTTGATTTCACGTTAACGCTTGACGGCAAGGATGTTAATTTCACTTACAAAACAGCAAAATGGTAATTTCACGCAAAGTATAAGCTCAATGATGTTGATTTCAAGTCTAAATAGGTTAAAATGTTGATTTGAGGTTAACGCGACACGGCAAGGATGTTGGTTTCACTTAGAAAACAGCAAAATGGCAGGAGCCCATGATGGGCTCCTGAAAATGGTAATTTCACGCAATGCATAAGCTGAAAATTGTTGATTTCAGGTCAAAAAAGGTGTAAATAAAAATAAAATAAAACAAATAAACATTTCAATAAGCACTTTTTTAAATACGGCAACGTCTTAAATGGCTAAAAAATCACGAGATAAATACATAGTTTTCGACAAACACGATCGTAGCTTTATGTCACGCACCGCCATAACTTCCAAGTTCAAAATGCACTGGTACCTCATGCCTGATGAGAATAACAACTTTGGTGGCTGTTTAGTTTTGGATTTAAGAATTTGATGACTTCACATGAACACGCTCTATAAATAGGGCTGACAGATTGACAGATTAACAGATTAACCCTTCTGCGCAACGTACGGGTCTGCAGACATCTGCATGTCCGCTGATCTCAGAAGCTCAAAACACTACAAATCATGCTGATTTGAAATAAAATCAACGCAACCTGGATCGCAGATCTACAGTACCGCTCAAAAGTAAGTTACCACCATCTCGCGAGACGCGTCTCGTTTCTTGTGAGACCCGTCTCGAGAGAAATGAGATGAGTCTCGAGAGAAATGAGACAAGTCTCGTTCCTCGCGAGTGCACTGGAAGTACCAATGCTACGCATTCGTCGGTATTCGAAACCTGTTTTGTGAATAAGACGTCTGTATCGTATTGTATCATATCGATTAGCGCAGTAGACACGACACTAAGAAATAAAGTGTTAAAAAAACACTTCAGAAGTCTGTGTACAGTGTTCTTGATGTTTGGTGACTGAATCTGATGACAATTCCAGCGAGAAACAGTCTTCTATTTCCTATGGCGATTGAAGCCTGGGGAGAGTGCGTTCGCTATGACAATATGATGCACAGAGTAGCCTGAGCACAAATTCATTCGATATCATTCCCAACTGATCGGAATGTAAACTTCAATGGACAAATCTTGTTTTCTTTTATGAGTTTCAGCAAGACTTTGAGAAGGAAATTGAATTCCAGAAATGTTCCTTTAAGTTATTGAATGTCATACTGATCAAAGAGTCAAATTGTGTGGCATTATTAAGTTTGTAACTGGAGTGAATTTGGCATGCTTACTTCGTCAATTCAGTTCTTTAAGCAATGTGTTTGTCATACCATCTCTGCCCCCTGAGTTTTGCTCAGCTTTGGGCTTTGTAAATAGAAGTCATGGTAGGTAATAAAACGCTATTAATTTTACAGCCACGTAAAATGTCTCACTTGCCTGTTCAAAGCATTAACCAAGTCGTTCAAACGCTCTGAAAAGGCATTTGCTCTCCATTTGTTAGGCGTTAGTTGTTAGCCATTTAACAGAAAAGCATTATGCGGCGGCATGTCACATTTGTCTCCTGAGAATTTAAAACATCAGCCGCAAGGCCTGTAAGAGTTATTTTTTGGTGAATTAAAAGCCCCTGCAGGTAGCAGCACTCAGTGGACTCTGACCAGTTATGATAAGGTTAATCTAACAAGTTTGTTTGGTTATGATGTACAGCAAAAAAAAAAATAGAATTTGTTTCACCCTTAGGAACTGTGATATCAAGCTTACATTACGTTTATCAAGGTTTGGTTTTAACAGTTGATCAGTGGCTTTCTTGGGACTGTCATATTGATTTCAAAACCCATCTAAACGAGAAGACATTATTGAAGGTGAACAGTGTTACATAACTTGAGACCTGAAACAACCAGTCACATGAAAAACTGTATATCAAGTCTTATAAAATGCCATGAAATCTGCAGAGTTAAGGAAGTTTCCTTGTCACATTACTCTTCCAAACGCCTGAGAGCCTATTTGGTGACAAAAAGTCAGTTACAGAAAAAGTTTTGTTACTTTATGAGAGACGTAAGTTTACCTATATGAAGCACGCAAGGATTCTGTTTCAAAGCGAAAGAACCACATGACTTTGAGGCAACACAGAGACTGTGTCACCTCAAAGTCTAATCTAATTAATTTGCAGTTTAACTTGCCACTATGAAGTCTTCAGGAACATTTAAAGAGTTTACCAGCCACAAATCTCTGTTAAAAATTCGATTCCCATTTTAAAGAATTGAAGAATGCAAGATATTAAAATACCCCTGAAGACACTAACAAAAATAGACATCCAAACATTTATAGCAAGTTAAAGTTTCTGGAGATGCCGCTAAATTGGCTTCTTGTTTGTTTATTCTGACCATGTGAACAAGAGTCACCGATTCGTCAGTTATAATTGCAACCACTTGTGCGTGAAAAACAAAAGTGTCAAGTTACCATTAATGTGTAGTTCTAGAAATAGCCCCCCCCCCTTCCTCCCCAGAATTTCCATTTTTTTAACACAAAAATAACCCCCCACCCCACCCCTTCGGAATTTCTACAAGTATTATATACACCCCCCATACCCTCCTGAAAAAATAGTTTTGGCAAGAAAGTGTGTTAAAGTTACAGTTACAGTGCATTTACTGAAACCAGGGCCACCCAGACAATGAAAACCAATCAGATGACAGAACTGAAACAATAGATTCCAACATTTTCAAATCAAATGTCCGGTACAAAACAATAAAATCTAAATTTGTTCCTTGTGATGTTTACGCAGCTACCGTGTCTATTACTAAAATTGTCAAGCTCAAGGTGTTAGTACTTTTGTGTTAGAAAATATTCAGTTACTTTACTTTAAATTTTACATTTACAAGCGTGATAAACCCATTAGATTGATCTTTTCTGGCTGTGAACATACTGCCACACAATTACAGTTGTTGTTTAAAATCGTTTGAAGTTTGCTTTCACCTCCTTTCAGTTACATCGAAAATAATCCCTTTCCAATTTGTACATTTCGAACCTGCGGTCATGCAAAACTGCTCAGAGACCAGTTGAAGGGTTTCTTTTAAACAGTCGCCACAATATTCACACAACACACACTGTTGGCGATATATATTTACGAGTCACACTCTTACGCAGCTTTTATCTCCATGTATTTTCCAAACCAACCGATGACCCCATAGAAAGTGTAGCATATTCTTCTTGAACCCGCAAGCACGCTTGGCAATTTATTATGTGACACCGTAATTGCGTAAGCATCATGAGAAACAAGTTGAGATTTCATTGTCTTGTACCGAACATTTGATTGGCTGGAATTGAAAATTGGACATTTGATTGGCTGGATTTGAAAATGTCAGAATCTATTGTTTCAGTTCTGCCATCTGATTGGTTTTCATTGTCTGCGTGGCCCCGGTTTCAGTAAACGCACTGTAATACTCCAAACACTTTTGTATGTCACTGCTGTTTATTCTTGATCGTTCGTAACATCTGAAGATACACACACAAAAAAAATATAGCAATTTATTTAAAGTGCCTATGAAGTAAAAAATAATTGCTGCTTATTTGAAAGGCTTTTCAAAGTAAAGAAGAATGGCAGTTCCCTTTTTGGAATATCTTTTTTTGTTCTAGAGATATTTACGTTTTTATATTATGCAAAGGAGGAAAGTGATGACGTCATAGGTGCTTCCACTTGAACAGTAAAACACTGAATCAAGAATATCTCTAGAAGTATTGGAGCAGTTTTCTTCAAACTTGGCACCACAAATGTGCATCACAAAGGAAACAGAATGACACCTTCTGTGTTGTCGCCATGGTAACACTTTTGGCTCCAGTCTCTCTGTAAAAAACCAAATTTGCAAATTTGCAACCCTTCGAAAAGGGACAGAGGGTCCTGCTCGGAACACACATGATTCCCATATTGTCTTAACTCTCCCCATTAGATTGTTGGGGGCGGATGATCCTTGTTTAAGATAAAATCTGGTAATGTTAGTTTTAATTAAAACAGAACCAGCGGCATAAATGTTGTTATGGCAACGGCACGACGGGTGTCACTTTGTTTCTTTTGTGATGTACATTTCTGGTGCCAAGTTTAAAGAACACTACTTAAATATTTCTAGAGATATTCTTGATTGAGTGTTGAACTGTTTTACTGGAACCACCTATGACATCATCAATTATAATACAAAAACGTGAATATCTCTAAAACGAAAAAAGATATTCCAAAAAGGAAAACGCCATTCTTCTTAACTTTGGAAAGCCTTTCAAATCAGCGGCAATTATTTTTTACTTCATAGGCACTTTAAACATGTTTTGAAAGAAAACAGATAAAATAGTAACATGTCAAATGACCTTCCTATACGATTGTAAATGAGGTACAATTTCCGTTGAAGGACTGATATTATGAGTGTGCATGAAATTGACACCATACTTTTATTGTGAAAATGATCAGTAACACACTCGCGACGAAGCTCAATTTTACAGCAAAATTACATACAAACGGACTGAGATAAACAAGAATAAGAAATTCTCAAATTTGTGAAATTGTAACATCATTTCTTCCTTTGTAAAGGTAGAACATCATTTCTACCTTTATAACTAATTTTCATGAAAGAAATCGACTGCCACTTGACAGCTTCGAAGACTGATGCGAAAACAAACTAGGCTACGCCATGTAGACTGGTAACAAGTTATGGCAGTCAAATATTATGCGACTCAAAATACAAGTATTCAAGCTACTGTTTTTTTGATGTGAAAGATCTACCTAGTAGGTAAGAAAGGATTTTTGAACAGCTAGATGGATACTTGAATCCATATTCTAAATCGACCGTCCAACTCCCCTCCCCTCTGGAATTTCCTGGGTCTTTGACCCCCCCCCCCCCCCACTCCTCCGGAATTTCCAATTCCCTCCATGGTGGGGGTATGGATATTTTCTGGAACCACACATTTGAAACTAACAAATAAAAATAGCTTGTTACATTTACCTGCAACAAAAACTAGTTCCACCTCAATATAATGTTTTCGCTGCTTTCAGTGATTTCTGTTCATATTTCCTCAGTAGAAATCCATAGTCAAAAACACCTTTTCTCAAAGAAAAGATATGTTGAGTTGCATCATGGTTTCAATTCCCCTAATTGTAATCCTGCACAAAACAACGCAAAATGATATTAGTTTTTCCACCATCTTGCTCAAGTGTGTTTTATAGCTAACATCAACAAGTATTGGCATGTCTGACTTTACTATGGATTTGTGAATAAACAGTTATTATTATTATTATTATTATTATTGTTATTATTATTATTATTATTATTATTATTATTATTATTATTATTATCGTCCTCACGTAATGTTTGCTTAGAGTCCTTAGGGCCGAGACCAAACCATGGTCCTGGGGCACTAGGGGATAGCCAGTTTTTAGCTTGATAGCACCCTCCTCAAAATGTGTGCTGTACCTAGCAAGGTTATCTTTTGTAGTTCACTGATGCTTAATTGGCCGGGAATTCTTCCAAGATAAGTTTCTAGTCCCTTTTTGATAGCTCCAAGTGCTCCAATGATGACTGGTATCGTTTCTGTTCTCATGCCCCACATTCGGCTTGTTTCGATTTCCAAGTCCTTATATTTGGATAGTTTTTCACTGACTTTCACGGATGTGTTTCTGTCTGATGGTACTGCCATGTCAATAAATTTACAGGTTTTCGTTTTGTGGTCTTTAATCACTATATCGGGTCTGTTGGCTGTTATTTTCCTGTCTGTGTGTATTGGCATGTCCCATAATATCGTGACATCCTCGTTTTCTGTAACTGTTTGCGGCTCATGGTCATACCACTTTTCTGATGTCTTTATATTATAGTTGTGACAGACTTTCCAATGTATATACGCGGCTGCTTTATCGTGTCTGTGGGTATATTCTGTTTTCGCAAGTTCAGGACACCCAGACACGATATGGTCAATTGTTTCGTCGTATTTGTTACACATCCTGCATAGGGGACTAGTACCGTCTTTGATAATGCTGGCGTGGTATGATCTGGTAGCTAGGCTTTGGTCTTGGGCTGCGATTATGAATCCTTCCGTTTCTGCCTTCAGTCCACTGCTTTTGAGCCACTGGTTGGTTTTGTGGTGGTCAACATCTGCCTCCTTTATTCTCTTTGGGTATCTTCCATGTAGGGCTTTGTTCTCCCACTGCTTTGTTAATTTTTCTTGGGTCTTATTTCGTGCCATTTGTTTGGTTCTCTTTGCATATTTGGTGGTTGTTTCTTCTGCTTGTTTATCTGGTATTGTTAGGTCTAGTTCTTGTTTGAATTGTTCTGCTTGCCTTTGTATAGAGTACAATTTCTTTCTGCCATCATGTTCTTGCACTAGTTTGATTAGGGCATCATCAGTGTTCTTTAGGTATGTATCAAGCCCTATCGTGGTTGTTTTGTAGGAGGCTTCTAATTGGATAAGACCCCTACCACCAGCATTTCTTGGGAGGTAGAGTCTGTCTACATTTGCTTTTGTGTGATGCATTTTTGATAGGGTGAGTAGTTTTCTTGTTTTTGTGTCTAACCTCTTGATTTCACTCATCTTCCAGTCGATTATGTTAAAACTGTAGGTCACCACTGGGATAGCTAAGGTGTTGATTGCCTCAAATCTATTGGCAGCATTGAGCTCTGTTTTTAGGACCATCCTTACTCTGCGGTAGTATTCCTTCCTCACTCTTTCTTTCATCTTGGCATGCTGTATACCATCACCTTCATCCACGCCAAGGTATTTATATGTGTTCTCTTGGTCTAGTTCCTTGATACAGGTGTCAATGTCAAGTTGTAAATCGGAAGTTTCTGTCAGCTTTCCTCTTTTGAATGTGGCTTTAGCGTATTTGTTCAGCCCGAATTCCATCTTGATATCATTGCTAAATGTCTTTACAATATTGAGTAGGCCGGTTTCAGGGTGTCACTTTTTGCATATGTTTTTAGGTCGTCCATATAAAAGAGGTGGCTGACTGTTCTACCCTGGGTTTCATACCCATAAGTGGTTGCCTTTAGTAATGAGCTCAGTGGAGCAAGGACAAGACAGAACAGGAGTGGAGAGAGAGAGTCTCCTTGAAAGATTCCACTTTTGATATTGATAGGCCTTGATGTTATTGACCCTTCAGCGTGGTTGAGGTGTAACGTTGTCTTCCAACATTTCATGCTTTCTGCGATAAAGTTGACAGTCACAGGGCAGATCTTATAGATTTCCATGCACTTTATTATCCACGTGTGAGGTACACTATCAAATGCTTTCTTATAGTCTATCCAGGCTGTGGATAGGTTCTTTTTCTTGGTCTTACAGTCCTCCAGAATCATCTTGTTTATCAGGAGTTGGTCTTTGCATCCGTAGCTCCCTCTCTTACAGCCTTTCTGCTCTGATGGTAGGAGCTGGTGTTCATTCAAGAAAGTGTATGTTCGTTCTGCTATGATGGATGTCAGAATCTTATACATCGTAGGAAGACAAGTAATCGGTCTATAGTTCTTTGGGTTTTTTGTTTCTTCTGTTTTTGGTAGTAGATATGTAATACCTTCAGTAAGCCATTCTGGTGTTTCTTCGGGGTGTTCAATAACCTTTGTGGAAGCTTTTGCTAGGTCTTCATGTAAGCTGACAAGATGTTTAAGCCAGAAATTAGACACTTTATCCTTTCCAGGTGATTTCCAGTTACTGCTTTTGTTGATAGCACAGGTGGTCTCTTCGACATTTATTGCTCTCCATGATTGGGCCTTAAGGTCTTTGTGCAGGTCTTCTTGCCCTTTTATCCATGCAGAGTCTTTGTTATATGATTTTTCTTTCTCCCAGATGTTACTCCAGAAATCCAAAACTTCTTCCGGCTGCGGTGGTTCATCCACACCAATCTTTTTCTTTCCCAGTTCACGGTAGAACTTTTTGCCGTCCTCTTTGAAGATCTTATTTTGCCGGAAATGTTTGTTTCTTTTTTCAAATCTCTTTATCCTTTGCGCCTTAGCTTGTATTTGTTGTTTCAATTTTTCTTTGACAATTGGCACATCCCCAGGTTTTTTGATGTTTTATGTTTGAACCGTTCTGTGTTTCCGTCAGAATCGAAAGGTCACTTCGCTTTTTTTGGATCTCTTTCTTAATTTTTGCTTTCCAAGCAGGCTCTTCTCTTTTTTTGTGTATGCGACTGTGTTGTCTTGGTTTTAGGCCTATTTTCTCTGTTATTATCAAGGCAGTGGCGTATACAATTTGGTTTATGCCAGTTATAGTGAGTGGTTAGTAGTAGTGAGTGGTTAGTAGTAGTAGTAGTCGTCGTCGTCGTCGTCTTCGCCGCTGCCGCCGCCGCCGCCGTCGTCGTCGTCGTCGTCGTCGTATGATTAGTAGTAGTATGATTAGTAGTAGTAGTAGTAGTAGTAGTAGTAGTAGTAGTAGTAGTAGTAGTAGTAGTAGTATGATTATTATGATCATCATTGTCCTCACATAATGTTTGCTTAGAGTCGTTAGGGCCGAGACCAGACCATGGTCCTGGGGCACTACGGGATAGCCAGTTTTTAGCTTGATAGCACCCTCCTCAAAATGAGTGCTGTACCTAGCAAGGTTATCTTTTTTAGTTCACTGATGCTTATTTGGCCGGGAATTCTTCCGAGATAAGTTTCTAGTCCCTTTTTGATAGCTCCAAGTGCTCCAATGCTAACTGGTATCGCTTTCCGTTCTCATGCCCCACATTCGGCTTGTTGTTGTTATTATTATTATTATTATTATTATTATTATTATTATTATTGTTATTATTATTATTATTATTATTATTATTGTTATTATTATTATTATGTCCAAACTAAAAAGCAGCATTTGGATTGGTTGTTCATAGAAGCTTCAATCTGATTGGTCTGAGACACATACATTGGTCCACCTAAAAACCAAAAATCATTCAATACATAAACCTGACATGCCGACTGTAAGGTATTTTTTGGACAAAAAAAATAACTCAACAACATTAAGTATGACAGCTTGAACTTCTCACAAGATTTTAATAACCTATTGAATTAGCAACTTCACCTTGGGCTGACAGCTTGCTGTGGTGGTGAAGCTTGCATGTCTAGCGGGCCCACTGAGCTGTGCCAGCTGGGACTTCTGTCCCTGGCAGGTCTAACCATGTTGGAAGTGTAGAGGCCTGACTAAGAACAGCCCCTGGTCCTCCAGGTTGAGGGTTGGGCAGTGGGTTTATAACCCGCTTCTGGAGAAAACTTATGACAGAAACCAAAACTAGTATTGCCACTGCACCCTACTCTGGGGCAGCAGAGGTACAGGATGTCAACACCCATTGAATAGCAAACATGCAGCAACAACACAGCAGAACTTTGTGCACTCTTACAAAGCTTTGCTTGCGAACAGTGGCACCTGAACTCCGTTGCTTACCACGTGCATAAAAGATGTAGCTCTTGAAATTTTCAAATCTATGTGACTTGAGAATGGTATCTGTGAATATGCTGGAAATTTTTCTGTTTTGTCGAAAACATGTAGTTCATCACTTCTGCGGTGTCTAGACCTATATGCTGAAATTGCTTCTTTTGCAGATAGTGGTGGCTTCTTTTGCCAAGCAAATGCCATGATTAATGAAGTCATTAACTCCACTTTAGTAGGTCCTTTTAATTTAGAAAGGTCCATATACATGAGAGAAAGCATCCATGGAAAGAGGTCACAGTCTCATGTTGAAAGGGAAATACAGACCGTTTTCCGCTTTCAAGTGGTTCACAATGTTCAAAGCCATGGACCAAATTGTTGTTTTTGATCAATTATTGACGTGCGTTGTTAACTTTGTAGTTAAGGTTGTTCTATGACACAGCTTATCTTGTAACATTTGCTATTAAAACTCCCATGAAGCCATTTCGTTTTAAAACGTTTCTTTTTCTTCTAGGGTTCTCCAAAAGCCTTCTATCAACCAATCAACAGACTTTGTTTAACTTGGTTACTAGGCAAGTTTAGCATCAACACAACTAATTTACAATCTTCCCATCAAACGCTCAACAGACTTAGGGTGCGTTTCTTTAAGAAAATCCAAGATTGGATTCTTAAATCCGAAATAATCTGAAAACAGATTTTGCGTTTCTTTACTAAACAGATCAATCCAAGTTCTGTGGGATCCTGGTGCATCAAAGGAACCGAAGAATCCACTCCCAGTGTGGATTCTTCAATTCCTGTGACGCACCATAATCTGAGAGATCTTGGATTGATCTGTTTAGTAAGGAAACGCAAAATCTGTTTTCGGATTCTTTCAGATTTAAGAATCCAATCTTGGGTTTTCTTAAAGAAACGCACCCTTAAACTTTCTTGGTAAGCACTTTAAACAAGTGAATTAAGATCAACACAATGGTCAGTATTCAAACTGAAGTCTCCTGCCTTCCATTACACGTTCCATTTTACTCTTTGGAAGTGTCTTCCACATGCGTTTGTTATCAAACAATGTGTGGTATCAAATCATGTTTTTGATTTGGTATGTACTAATCAAAATTCACTTCCTTTCTCACTGTCAGACAAAACCTGTGCAGATTTACCGAAGTTCTCTTCCCACTGGTTAATCTTTCAATTTTTAACATTGTTTATATTCGTGAAGACAGCGAGTTTCGATTAAAAAGCTAGTTCAAAAGACAACACACATATGCAAATTAACCGCATCATGGACTAAAAATAATCTGGAAACAGTTGACACTTTCCTCATTGATTACTCAAGCACTTTCACTAATGTCTTAATTTGAGATTATAGAAATTGTTTCCATTCTGTTTCTTCATTTGGGATGATAGTATTGGGTCTAGTGAAGCAAGTTTCCATTCAAAAGCTGTTGTTCATATTCATGCAAAGTCAACACCCTACAGTAAAAAAAATTAAAGCACCCGCCAAATGCAAGTTTTCACTAACGTCTTTGGTATTAATTTTTCATTTCTTCCACTGAAGTTTTCTCTTTTTTAATCATTTTCTTGCAAGCTAACTGCATGAAATTTATTCGAAGCTATACACTTCACGGGCTCTCTCGAGATGAGGTGGTAACTTACTTTTGAGCAGTATTGTATGGTGGCTCATATACCATAATGGCTAAGACATTGAAAACTCTTGAATCATATGTGACCCTCCATGGGAAAACAGGGATAAAGGTGATAGCACGCTTACAACATGCTTCCACTTGGAAATAAAAAGAATTCAACTTTAGCATGCTTAAAGCGTGTTCAGGAGCACACTTCAGTAGTCAACTCTTATGTTTGGTAGGACACACTGAGAACAATAAAGCGTGCACACACTAACAATGCAGTCAAACAAAGAAGCGTGTTCAACTTTGAAAACAAAAGATGGCGTGCCACAACATGCTTTAGTGTGCGAAATAGCACAACACACTTAAAGCGCAATACTTTCAACTACTGTGCTGAAAGAGTTTTGGGCGAAGAGAACATTGATGAACATTGCAGTTGCTCATTGATCAACACAATAATCTTACCGTTTATTTTACTGTACTTGCAATTGAAATGAAGCATGTTGGTCAATTGTGTAAAAAATAACAGTACTATAATTTCTCGGATTTGAGTGTCAGTCGTCCTTGTAAGTGTTGTTCTGTTGCCGTTTCGACGAGATTCAGTTGTATTGTTTATCTATCTTATGAAGCACCATTCTTGCCTCTGCTTCAGTTTAAAAGAAAATTATAAACACTGAGCAGTAAATCTGACGGTTTTTATGTCACTGCAGTAGCAGTTTAATATTTTTTTTATTTGATGGGCATTTTATGACATTCTTTTAAAGGTAAAATTATGAAAACTGTTCAAATGTTCTTTGAAGACTGCATGGCACCAAGTTAAAGCGCAATTTAATTAAATAAGGTATTCAACATGTCAGAGAGGTTTTTTTCCCTCTTTCTTTCAATTTTTGGTGAAGTAGTGTTGCCATGTTGTGTTGTGTAAAAAGGGTAAACTTATGATTTGTATAAAATGCGAAAAGTTCTCTTAAATTGACTATATTTGAGCAAAAATTACTCTTGTGGTTGGAAGGGCTATGTGATCGGTGTGTGCGTGTCACACAAATCACACTGTGGGTTGTATCAAAGAACGAATCAAATTGCCTGTTAGAAAATAAGAAGGTATCTACATTAATCTGGAGACATGTAAGATTGCTGTAGCTTGTTCAGTCAAACATTTTATGGCGTACTATTTAGTTATCTTACCATTAACCATGTAGCATTGTATGTACAGCATAAATTCCCAGTTTCTCTCTTGCTGTACATCGCAACCAAAGAAACGTGTCAAATTAACTCAGTCATTACTGTAAACAGTTCCATGAATGCTCCTATCTCCAAGACTTCACAAAAAATAATTCTTGCACGCCTTGTGTGCCTATGTTTGACTATATAGCCGAAAAGGTAAAATTGATCACGAACCCAGTATCTATGAATTCAGAACTGACCAAAAAAAGTTACCGTTACAAAACGGATGAAATTTTTGTTTTTTTGTATTTTGTTAATTCTTATTGATTGAAGTTGTTTACAAAAATTATGTTAGACCAAATAGGTGGTAAGATACATGTCTTGCAAGTTGTTGTCTGTCTCATGACCACTGACTCTCTGCTACACAGTGGAACCCACAAGTCAGTGGTAATTTTTAGGCAGCCATGTATTTCCCAGGGACTATGTACTCTTATTAAAAACTTGTTTGCTGGATAATATGTGACCCTCCACGGGAAGACAGGGAAAAGGTGGTAGCACACTCACAACAGACTAACACAGGATGCTTAGTGTGTCCTAAGACACGTTTTATGCACATATTTAATTCCTAGCACAATGACGGACACAACAATTTGTTTCGAAGATGTTACCATGCTAAACCTTTTTTGATTAGCGTGGTAATCATAGTTTTAGTTGGCACTAGATAAACACAATATTACGATACACAAATACTATAAAGTTAGTGTCATTTTCTTTACTCTAGTATTACATTTAGTATAGAAAAACCTATGTAATTTATTATTTACAGCCATTTTGTTTTGACTTTTGTAGGGAGTGGCTCTGGACTACCTTTGCTGGTCCAGCGTACTATTGCAAGACAAATTCATTTGGTAGGGCTTATTGGTAAAGGCCGTTTTGGGGAAGTTTACAAAGGGGTATGGAGAGGACAGAGTGTTGCAGTAAAGATCTTTTCATCCCGTGATGAGTGTTCATGGTTTCGTGAAGCAGAGATTTATCAGACAACCATGTTACGTCATGAAAATCTTTTAGGTAACTATTTTTGTTTTGTTTTTCTGTTAACTTTGTTTTTGCTAAAAAAAAAATTATAAGCTACGATGTAGATCTTGTGATTATGCAGGAATGTATTTTATTGCCGTTAACAGCTTCTTGACGAATGAAGGTCATCTGGCCCAGGTTGTTCAAAAGGTGGATAATGCTATCCACCAGATAAATCACCATTTAGCAGATAACACTTCTCCACTGGATAGTTTTTTTTTCTTTTTGTTTTTTTTTGTAATTTTATTAAGAGTACTCACACTACTTACAATACTACAACAACTACCAATACTAAAACATTACTTACAAACACAACATCCTAATTAAGCCATAAAATTCATTACTTACAATATCATTACATAACTTACAATACTAGCTTAAACATACTGTACAATACATTTATGTTAAAATACAATCACAAAGGCCATAGAAAGTTACAAAGGAAGCAATACAATAAATAGTTAGAATACAGTTATTTTACACAGGGCAACTTGTCCCCCATTTTTTAATAAATTGATCTAAAGTTTGTTCTTAGTGCATATAATATATTTTTCCATTTCAAATTTAATTTTGATCTTTATCTTAAACCCAGCTAAGCTTGGAAGTATTTGAGATCTTCTGCAATCCCATAGATATAGTTTGGCTATGAACAAGAAATAATTTAGTAAGGAGCATTCTGAGATTATAATGCCTATTACTACATCTCGCAAACTAAGATGAATAAAATTAATTCTTTTGATAGAGAGTAAAAGTAAAATTCAAAATCTTCCCAGAAAAGCTTTGAGTATACGCAGTTAAAAAGAAGGGGCAATAGGGTTTCTGGTTCAGACTTACAAAAAGAGCATTTATCATCTGTAATGTATCCTATCTTATGTAATTTGGTATTGGTATATAGAATAAAGTTAAGGACCTTATATTGAAAGGCCGTAACATAAGACTCAGAACGCACAATCTGCAGCAGAAGAAACACTTTTCTTAATAATTAAGAAAATTGATCCTCATTTAAGTTAAAATTGCATTTCAGAACTAAAGAATTATTAGAAAATTGTGCTTTTTTACTTATTAGCATTGTATAATAGTCTTTTGATTTTTTCATGAGAATATCAAAAACATTGTTTTCAATAATCAGAGAGGGTGGCATTGTTCAAAAGGTGCGATTATTTGTTTTGGATTTTGAGATTAAGTGGGACGGTACAGAGTGTCTGAGACCTGCCCATACCAAAATATTTTTCTGCAGAGAAACCATGGCACAATATACACCTGTAATATGGAATAACAAAGACATTTGTATAGATAATAAACCAATATTCTATAGGACATGTATTTTTTTGAGTCTGATATTGCGCATGTAACTGACCTTCGATTTGATTTAAATATTACAGAGTCATATAGTATTATTACAAAAACAATGAAAAAAGCAAATATTTTCTCCACTGGATAGTGATTTATCTGGTGGATAGCCTTATCCAGCCCTCAAGCAACTGGGGCCACTTCTGTAAGTAGAAGTGAATTAGTCCTTTACCTACATACAACTTTAATGGCTTGGTTTCATTCATCCTTGTATGTACCTGTACAATGAAGAAGTGATTCCTAGGTGGGCAAGTGTCAAACACCATTTAATTTACATTTGTCCTTGTCATTTATAGGTTTCTTGATCATCTTGTTCTATCCTTAATTAGAGGCTGCATTTCTTTCGTGAAATGGTTTGTGTAATATTAGGCTTCACCGGCTTCAAGACTGTTCTCATCTCTCTTCTACACTACATCTGATTCAGTTCATATATTTTACTTATTATAATTCTTTGTCGGGCTCCTCAAAAATAGAGTTTAAGTTGCTGAGAATTTTATGGCACAAGGTGTTGAAATTACTCTACTTCAACTCACAAACCTTGGCAAAAGTACAGTGCAGCTCAGATGGAATTGAACTACACACACGCAATTTATATGCGCATATTTTGTGTATACATGTATGTCAATATGCGTATGTCAATATGCGTATATATGGGCATACCTATACACACGTATATGTCTCTTTGTTATGCATTCCCATAAGTTTCTTTATGTAAAGCATTGTTGGTCAAACAAAGGACGTTTCTGGGAATGAAAAAGCGCCAGGCTTCAAAGCCAAATTTGCATATTGTTGAAACGTCAATGAAAGCTATCATACTTCAGACTTGGTCTTTCGTCAAAAAATGGTTTTATTTGGCAAAAGTAATTCATTCAAACGGTCAGATATGCTTTCTTTAATTAAGGGATCAAAGTTTCTATGGTGCACTGCTCACGTTTAGTTATGTTTTCTTCACGGAAAAGTTCTGTGTTTTGGCATGCGTTGTCAAGTTGCTACGAAATGTTTATTGTCTGAAGTGTTCTGAAGATCCTTGTCGGAAAAATGATATTCCAATTTTACTTGACACTAACCATCCATTTAAAGCGTAAAATACTCTTTCTTTAATCAAAGAATTGTTTATAAAAGTTTCTTTGGCATGTCGTTCGTGTTTAGTTAATTTTTTTGCAAGGAAAAGTTTTGTGTATTGGCACACATCGGCAAGTGGCTGTGGAATTTTGGGTTCATTGTCTGAAGCTTTCCGAAGATCCTTGTCAAAAAAATGTCTCTGGCTCTATTTGACACACATCATTCATTCAATATCAATATCAAAGGGCCATGTGCACAGTGTTGGTGTTCAATGGCGAAACAAAATATGTAACGCTAAATAGCAGGCTAGAGTGTAAAATTCATGAACAGTAAGCTCAATCTGACAGTATAAACATCAAGTAAATTTAATGCATGTATATTTACTTGATGATAAGAAAATGACTGAACATTCTTTTACTATGAATTTTCAACAAAATCAAAACACCATGCTCAAAATTTAAAATAATAATTATGCTTATGTGCAGATGCTTTTACACGTTTTCAGCTGATGCGAATTATGTGTATATTTTGGTTCACTTGTATCTGAGCTGCACTGTAGAAGTGAATCATTTGTTTACCATAATTAAGACATATAGTAACAAGTTACATTGTAGAGTGGTTGTGAGATGAGTTTTAGGCACAGGAAAAGTGTGTAAAGCTCTCTACCTTATCAGCAATAAATAATTATTCGAGAACTGGTGGTTACAAAATTCTCAAATAATTAAGTGAATGCTGAGAGTAGGCAATGGGCAGTACTTTGTCATAATGTACAAATGTGTTTAACAGGGTAGAAACAATTGGCATCACACATTTTTACAATTTCAAACAGTAAATGTACTGAACGGATACAGATACAAGTTCTTTCTGATTGCCAGTCAATAAAAATAACAATATTTCAGAAGTAAATCTACTGAATGGATAGAAATGTGAGCTCTTTTCAATTTCCAGTGAGCCACAATGACCAGATAATTCAGAGACAACTTCTTAATGTCAGGGATGGATCTACTTTCAAGAGCATGAGAAAAAATTGACTTCTTTCAGCTAGAAACTGATCTCTAATGGAAGTAGTCCATTGTTTGACCAGCAAACTCTGACTACATGACAATGCTGAAAAACACATAAAAGGGTATTTCTGAAGAAGAGCTCCCAAACCTGATTGTCAGTCAAATGTTGCCCAACAGGTTACTAACACGCCACCAACAAGCCACCAACAGGCTACGGACAGGTTGCTGACAGTTTTCTAAAACAGAAAGTTTCCTGTGGAATAGACTGAACACTGTTTAAACGGGTTAAAAAAAACGTTTAAACACATTGCTTTTTTTCACAAGGTGAAGTTTACCTCCAAATGAGTGTTTAAAGGCAATAATTTATTTCATAGTTATGACAAATTATTACATTACCATTCCCAGTGACTTTTGAAATCATGGCATTGTAATGTAAGCCCTGGAGGATATGATATTTACTGGATGGTATGGAAAAGTAAAATATTTTTGCCATCATTCTCAGTTAGCGTGGAAACTTAATTGTTATAGTGAAAATGCAAAAGATATTATTGAATGCTTCATAGCAGAGCTCCTGCATGCTGAAGGCATGCGAGCAGAGCCCCATACCTTAGAAAATCTGGTAACCGATCGATCTCAAAAATTTCGGTTGTCATGTGGCTCTCCGTACGTCCGTACTGTAAGCCCCATACCTTGAAAACTAAGAGAGTAGCATCATTACCATAGCTTCATATTTGATATTGGATATCCATGTTATGATTAATTGACAGCAGCCAAAACAAGATATCTGCTGACCAGTATCATGTTACAATATCAGGGGCTCAGGTCAAGAGCTCATCGAGGTCATGTGTTTTTTGGAAGTTGACCGCTGACCAGGCACTGGTTTTCAATTGAATCACAGGCATGAGCCAGGTTATTACTCTGCTGAGAGAAGGAGGAAGTACATGTGTTTTTTTACTCTTATTCCACAATATTCCTTGCATAATTGTCTCTTCGAAAGTCCCTGATATATTGCATACATAATTTCTACAATCTTGGGTGCAGTCATGAGGTATAGTTTGTTAAAACATAACTGGAAAAAAAAATTGTGAAACCACACGCTGAACAAACCGAGCCCAACGCCATATTGAAATAGTAACCATGCAGTCATTATTGTGTTTGCGCAATTACTACTCAAAGCCTGCATTGTGCCAGCCCCAATTGAAGATCGTAGGTTTTGTACAACCATTAGGTGTTTCGCTAAATTGAAGTGGAGTTGACAAATTAGTACTATGGTCAACATGAAGGCTGAATTTCATGAGCATTTACATGTAACTCATCCAGGCGTTAAACATGACCAGGAGATGAGCATTTGTTTGCTGGAAAGTGACCATGGTAAGCTTTGATGAGAATGTCAACCTTAATGAACTTATATAACCAAACGAACAACTTTTAATGAAGGAAACAGCTATTGAAAACAGGACAAACATCGGCACCGTTATGTAATATTGTAATTTTATTTCTATAATTTAGTAACATCTAAACCTGAGGCCAGCCGAAATATTGTTTTAAATATACGACGTTGTGTCAGTCTTGCAGTAGTCTTTGACTTATTATCATTTTACTTTTCAAGTTTGGCTGATTAGATCTCCTGTGAGATCCAATGTTCAATCAAGCAGAACCTTTGTTCTCTGCTTTGCAGTTTATAGCACTTTCATGTTGAGTTGTCCACTTTCAACCAACATCGAGTTAAGTTTAGATTAAAGTTGTGTTCTCTATACTTGTTGTGCTTATTTTAGTACATTGATCTGAACTCTGAGTGGGATGTGAAATGCACATAAACTTGGAAAGAAATTCCCAAATACTTGATTGTGATAAGCTTAAATGATTTTTACCCTGTCTTTTGTTTACACTTTTGCTTCCTGATTGAAAAGATGACAAAAGGGAAGAAACCCCCTGTGAGCTTATTGGAACACATATTTATGGGTCAACAGATTTTTCGGATCAACACTGAAAATGCTTGCAAAAGAGGCAACTTATTTTGATGTATTTCACGTGCAATATATATAGAGACAAGCAGTTCCACATTGGAAAAGAAGTGCTGTCTCATAAGAAACCTTACCTATAGATTTGAATGAAATGCAATGAAAAACGTTTGTAAGCTCGTACGACTTGAATACATGCAAATTTTCCCAGCAGGCAGACAAACATCAACATCAAGATCTGGGGTGGGGGGGGAGTACCCTATGATTGTTTAGGCAGGAGTGTCTCTGACCCAAGAACCCTTAGCCTTTACCACTTCATGTTCAGTGGCAATTTTGCCACCCTAGCTATTCTGGACATATATCTTTGAAATATGTGTGCAACAAAAGCCAACGAGAAAAGCCGACACTTCATGAATTAAGTGCGACTTTGCGTGGTACAAACCCGGCTTGTTTTAACAGCCTTTAATAATACGCCAGTTATTGCAAGTTCACCAATATGTTTCATCTCTAGATTACTTTATCCATGAGTTTGGCCACAGATCTCCTTTGATTGGTTAATTATACTCAAGAGCTCCACTTTTAGGCTTGGCTAAATCTATATTATTACCTTGCATTTAATGTAATGTGAGTTTGGTCCTTTCATAGCTGTCTAAAATCAATAAGTAAAATAACCTGCATATCAGTTATTATTTTTTCACAAGTGAACTACCATGAAAATTATATAAAGGCCAAAATGACCCATTTTCAGAAAAGTAAAAAAAGACAATTGTTGCATGCCGAGAATTAGCTAAAATTCTGTGACACCCGATGGGGATCATACCTTTGCACCTTACAGCCTTTTCAAATTGATGGAATAAAACAAAGTGACTTACTTGTGTCTCTGTGTCTTTCTTTAGTCCTCTTGGTAGGGATTTGCATCAGACTAAGACGGTTTCTCTGCACAATTTCAAAATACAATACATAGATTTACACCCATCACATCAGAAACCAGACAGATAGATGTCTCTAGTTTCACTGAGGTACATGTATATAACAGTGGGCTGCACATAATTTGAAATTCATGAATGTTCATAATGTTTGGAGTTGGCATTATTAAGAATGACAGTCTGAACCGTTATAACATATTAAGTATAAGCTTAAAGCCCAGAATAAATCGTGAGTTATTTTCCTGTAGAATTTCCCTGATTCTTGGGTGTCACCCCTCAAATTTCCAAAAATTCACATCAGCTCAGAAAGCTACATTGGTTCTAGTTAATTTCATTGAAACTTCATTCTTGAGGAAAGAAACCATTGGAAAAAAGTGTACTATTTCATACAGTGTTGCAAGGTGTAAGCACATGAAAACTCAGCTGCTCTATTAACGCTGGGCTACCAGGGGTTTTTTGCTGATAAATAAAAGCTACGGGTATTCGGTCATCAGTTGTTAGACACCCATATTTTCATTGCCATCCCTTGGTTCAGAGTTCAGTTCAGTCTGTGTATTCCGGCTAATGTTTCTGTGTAATGTCAGCAAAGATAGTCAAATAAATCCAGCAGCCAATGAAATTTGCCATTTCCCACGGTTAATATTTGACATAAAGATCGAAAACTTTGTTAATGTATTTGCGTGTTATGGTGACACTACTGGACACACATGGTCCAAATCATCATGACTGACAAAAATTGTACAAATTGAGATTTGGGGAGTATTATTATCAGGCAAAACTGGGATCCTGTCAAGAATAGGGTGGTGCCCACCAGGGAGCTTGCAGGGAAAATGAAGTAAAAATGAAATCATGTGCTGTTGAAATTTTCTTGATTTGCAATTAAAGGTGTAGCGAATCGTTCTAAAACTGGAGTTTCTATTTTTTAATAAGATTTTTCCTTTTAACTTGCTTTGTATTTATTTTGTTGTCAGGGTTTGTTGCAGCAGACAATAAAGATAATGGTGCTTGGACACAGCTGTGGTTGGTAACAGATTACTTGGAAAAGGGATCTTTGTATGATTACCTTCAGCTTGTTACCCTGGATGTTCAATCCATGCTTAAGTTGGCTGTGTCAATTGCTAGTGGACTTGCTCACCTCCACATTGAGATTGTTGGCACACAGGGCAAACCTGCAATTGCACATCGTGACTTAAAAAGCAAAAATATTCTGGTCAAAAGAAATGGTGAGGGAAGATTTCTTTATTTCAACCTGTTCTTTATTCTCATGTCGCATGGTCTATTGATATTGTTGTTGCATTTCACAGCTACATTAAGTTGCAATGCTGTTGCCAAATAAGGTTCATGAAAATAGCACCATGTACTTGTAGCATGCCATGTATTGGAGAAAATCATTGAGACAAGTCACTGTAATGGTTTATTTATTGCCATTTAAACTAAGTATTGTCATTTCTAGTTTAAAGTACTATTGAGGTTAGAATATTGGGGAAGACACTTAAGTAAGCAAAATGCTAGTTTTTGATCGAAAACATGGCCCTCAGATGTCAATATTTTCATCAGCTGGGTACAATATGATGACATACTAAAAGACCGTAACTGAGCCTGTTCAAGTTTTCATTGTTAACTCCTTTAACTTCCTGTAGGGGTAGCATATATGGACTCTGTTGCAGGGTAAGCAAGGTGGCCCTTTGAAAATACTAAGAAATTACCTCTTGCCCGCTCCCCAGAGATTTCTTTGGTACCTTTTTTTTCTGTCCTTTGCATATTCTAGGGGGTAGGGGAAAGTTTTGTTTTTTTTATCACAACATCGAAAATAAAGATGGCGTCGTGTGTCGTGGTTTTCTTCTAGATGGCAAAATTCTGTACTTAGAACCAAAACACACCTTTATAGAGATCAAAGTGGTAAGGAATAAGCGTCAAGAAGACTCAACCGATGGTTAAGAGGGTGATAATGACTTAGAAGCAATGATATTGTCCAGCGGGTTGCAAGAAGGTTTGAATCAAAGGTCTTCCTGAATGCATATAAACCAAAACCATGCTACAGAACACTGTAGACAAGTTTAAAATGAACTTTCTCATCTACAGTATGAAAATATCACTAGTTCAAACAAATGTACCACTTATTAAAATTAGCATTCTCTTCTAGAGGAATTGTTTTGGTGTTATTCGTATGAACATTTTACCTAACGTTTGCCTTCTCAACAGATCAACACCAACAATTATCTGGATAGCACAAAACTTTTGGAGAACACTGATATCCTAGTCACTATTTTTCTTGAACACGATCTTTATGTCATTCGCCTATTTATTATTACGCAGCATTATAGATATTAGCCTTATTGCTGCCATTAAGTGAAGTTTGCTGACTTCACACTCTCCATTCGGAACCACTCATTAAGTCCTGAATTGTCCATGCAAAAGAACAAAGTGTAGTAAAGAACAAATTGGATACTCTACAACAATTATTAGCTAAAAATAAAAACACTGACAATTTCAACAGAAAATGGAAAGAATTTATTTAAGTGCTTTTCTTAAGTTATTTCTTTCCTTACATAAATTTTATAATTATTATGATTGCGATTGTGATTGCGATTGTTATTGTAGTTATTGTTATTGTAGTTATTGTTATTGTTATTGTTATTGTTATTGTTATTGTTATTGTTATTGTTATTGTTATTACTATTATTATTACAGTTGAAGCTCTATTAAGTGGCTATTAAGCACCCAACCTTTATTTGGTGGCCAGCGGCCAAAGTCCTGGAAAAACTGTCAGCTATACACTATAATGAAAACCTCTATTCAACGGCCAGCTCTATTTAGTGGCCATGGCCAGCTTCTTGTCATCCCAAGGGTGATTTTGTTTTGTTTTATACCTGTATGAAACGGCCAGGAAGATTTGAAGTGGACGTTTTTTGGCCAGATGAAGATAAAAGAATGTCAATGTAAAAACACATTTTCAGCAGTATTTAATTGAAACAATCACAGCGTTGAATCACTTGAAGTGGTAGCTATTGATGTCTGACTGTGACCTTGGGTCTGTCGTATCTACACTCTTGATCAAAACAGTTTTCAGTTGTGGTGGTCATGGGAATAAAATACAATGCTAAACAAGTGGTGCCTGTTTCTTTAGCTGGTTTCAAAACCCTCCTTGTAAGCTTCATCTGGAGCCAAGTAATTGAAAATTTGTCGCCTTCGAACTTGTATTCATACAGAACTTCCAAGTCATAACAGGTTTCAGGAACTTGCATTGTCGGTCTCAAAAACCAATGATATAATTTGTAAACTGAAGCTCCAAACCCCACGGGGGTAAACGCATATCCAAGGCTATTTTAAGTAATTGAAATCAGGCTTTTTGTTCATAGCGAATGTACCCAGTGTTTATTGGAATCCTATTCTTTTTAGGTAAAATAATTCTAGACTGACAACACTTGCCATGACCAGATTTATTAACAATCAAAAAGGACAGTCATGAAGACAAAGCAGTATTTTAGCACCATTATTAGTTTTTTCCTGTCAGTTTCAGATGACGATGTCCACCAATTCTTTGTTCTTGTTATTGTTAGATCGATTTTTTTAAATTTTCAATAGTTGATTTTAACTGAAAATGACATAAAAAGCATACTATTTGATATCAGAAGCATTTCCTTTAAAAGCTTTTCAAGTCTCAAAGTATTTTAGTTTGTACAGCACACGAGCCAGTGTTGGGTTGACAGACACATTGCGTCTGTATGCGCAGTTGTTTCTTTGGTTTTTGGTAACGTCATGGACGGTGTTATAACTATCATTGGTCTACTTTTTCTCCACTTGCATTTGTTTGTACTTATATTTGATAAACTGAAAACTGGCCCACGTCCAATGTTGTTTTCGAGCGAACCTCTATTAACTGGCCAGTTGCCTTGTCCCCCAGAGTGGCTGCTTAATAGAGGTTCAACTGTATTATCACCACAGTATTTATGGCCTGGCGTTAGAATGGGTAAAAAGTTACTTCAATGAGAGATCTCAATTTGTTGAATATAATGGACTGAGATCAAACCCCCCCCCCCCCCCCCAATAAGATCTATTGTGGGATTCCGCAAAGGCCAATTCTAGGCCCGCTATTTTTTATCCTAAATGACCTTAACAATGCGTCAGAAGTCGAGTCAGTCTTATTCAGAGACGACACAAATTTATTCATCTCACACAAAGACCCAGATTTCCTAATTAGTACTCTAAACCGTGAATTAAACTGTCAAATTGGTTCAGAGCAAACAGACTCTCTTTGAACTTAACTAATAAAAAACAAATTTTATGGAATTTAAACCATGGCAAAAAAAATCTCCTCCTAACTTTAATGTTGTTATTAATGAGATGCATTGCACATGTCAATGAAACAGTCTTTCTTGGGGTAGTTTTAGATGACAACAACTTGGAAGTCTCATATATCTAGCCTAGCAGATAAAGTATCTAAATCCATAGGACAGTATAATTTTTAGATCTATTTAGATCTATCACCTTATCTTTGCATGCTATATAATGCAATGATACTTCCATTCCTTAATTATTGTAATCTAGTCTGGGGATCAGCTACTAAAACTAACCTACAAAGAATTGTAATTTTGCAAAACGTGTGATTAGGATAGTGGACAAGTCCTATTATAATGCTCAACAGAACCTATTTTTAAGAAGCTCTAATTGCTTACATTTCAAGACATTCATTTAATGCATCTAGGTCAGTTTATGTTCTCGTTTAAGAATGCTATTCTCCCTCGAAAATTTAGGAACATATTCATGATAAACAACCAAATCCATTGTTGCAATACAAGGCATGCAAACTCCTTTCGTCTACCATTATGTAGGAGAAATATGCGGCAATTCACCATATTCTATCGAGGTCCTAATTTTTTTAATTCTCTGTCACCTGAAATGTTTGGCTCTTCATCACTGGCATCTTTTAGAAAAAAATTAAAGCATATATTATCAGTAACTACTAACTCTGTCATTGAATAAGGCTTGTCATTAATTATTATCTAAATTAGTCATCTGGTGTTTCTTGAGAGGGAACCTTACAAGCCCTGAGGTTTTTATTTGGTTCCCTCGCCATTTTGTTTTCTATCCTTTAATATATAAATTGTAGCTTTGTATCTTCATTGTAATCTTGTTTATTACATAGACACGAGTGTTTTACTGAAAAATACACCACTCATAAAATTCATACGAAACCACATCCGGGACTCGGGTGGCATATTTTCCATATCCTCACTAGTGAAGATATCGATGATTTCACTGATATCAAGTTTGTCTCTTAAATTGTACTTAAATTCGTTGGTGTATGATCAAAACATCTTCAGGTCTTCCTCGAAAGTCTCCAGCAATCTTCAAAAATCTTCAGTAATCTTTGAAAAATTTTCGGAAAATGTGCAGCAATATTCGTGTGACCTTCGGACAAGTTTTAAAGAATCTTCGGAAATCTTCGGAAAGTGGCCGGAAATCTTCGGAAAATTGTCAAAAACGCCATCATCAGAAAGTCTGTATAATAAAAAGAACATTACATGTTAGCTTAAAGATATGAATTTTATGTTCTTGTGACAAGAACAATATCTCAAGAGTGAGCACAGGCAGTTCTTGTCACTTGAACATAAAGTTCATATCTTCTTGCCATCGTGTAATATCCTCTATATATTAATTTAAATTGTTATTTATTAATCATTGTACTCTAATTCTATTTATGTTTGTGTGGCAAATAAAAAACATAAAGATAAAAAGTATAGGATTCCTATTATAGCAATTTGTAATGGCATGTGCTAAAACCCAGACGATGGATTTTGGAAGATGGACGATAGATAATGGATAATATGTCAATTTTAAGATTAAATTTCTCAAAAACCAAATTTGCAAAAACCAGTGGCTTTTGTGATGCAATGTCACATAAACACAGGGATGTGTAGCCTGCAGAGCAGGCAAGATTTTTTCGAGCGAGCGCTCACATCGTAAAAAGTTTAGCCGCCATCTTAAATTTTTCATGCAGTGGAAGACTGGGGAGAGAAAGAAAGTTTTACCAAGGGGGTGAATGATAGGCAAGAGGAAGGATTGGGGGAGGGGTGGAGTGAAGAAAATCTCGCCTGCCCGAGGTCATTGTTCTTTTAGGAAACTCCGTTCGTGGGCGAATGGAGTTTCTGATTGGTGCGGCCTGACCCTGCCTGTCAATTGTCTGTCAGTCAGTTTTGTTTCGTTCGTGCGGGTAAGAAACATGGCAAACTCTGTCGAAAGTGATGTTGTTAGTTTCGATTCCGCTCTCGAGGAATCTCTCAAGCATTTATGTGAACTTGGAATGTCTCACGAATTACGAACGGAGCAAAAAGACGCAATTTCCACACTGGTATCCGGAAAAGATCTGTTGGCAGTGCTGCCCACTGGCTTTGGGAAAAGCTTAATATTTACGTAAAATGGGGTTGACTAGCCTACACGACTTCTACGGTTCGTGACATTTGCACATTTGCCGTTCTCTGTTCGGTCACTCGACCTTTCTTGTCGCTTCACTCGTGTTCATGAAGGACACTTCATGTTGTGTAATAAGGAGGAATTTTAAGCAGAATTGAGCTGTTAGATCGTGCCATGGCAAATTTTTATAAGTCATAGGTCTGCATGGTTTGCGCTGTTATCTGCATGTCAACTCGTTGAGTTTGACACCTCTGTAATTTGCCATGTGTTTAGGCTTAATTTGCATTGTTTAGGCTCATTTCTATTGCAAGATATGCTTTTAAGTCTCCATGAATTTGCTTTTGAGGGACAAAATATGAAATTTACCGTGAACATGTTGCTTACTTGCATTCTATATTGTGACACCGGGCCCGGCGGTTGCTAGAACTGTTTACAAGCACAGTAGGTAGATCCTTATCACGGATATCATATTTGTTCTCGCACGATTTCCGTCGGAGACACTGTAACTTTACTTTGAGAAAGCTATACGTTTGTCTAGAGACATTCTTATGTTTCTTGCATCTATCTGATCGAGCGTATGTTTCTCTTGCTCAATGTATAGGTTTATTCCTCCTTTGATTGTTCTGGCACCACATGATTCAAATGTAGCTGTTTACGCGCAAGTCCTGTTAACTGTTTTGCGTGTTTTCTATGCCATTGTTCGGCTTAGTTCAGGCAAGACCATGGTTTCGATCCTCCATGTGGATCTCATCAGTTGCCGGTATTTCTAAAATACTCTGTACGTCTGAAGTCGCTAGCACAACACGTACCTCTGTGAGAATGCAAGACATCCTGTGGCTTGGCACATACCTCTCGTGGCGTGTACCCTTGTGAGACTTCCGGTGTCGAGAAAACCTCATTTTGATTGGTTACCCGCTCATTTCCGGAAATGCAGTGAAGCGCAACTAATCAGGAGGTGTTTCACATTTTAACCGCCTTTTCGGGCAGGCGTCTTCTCATTTTTCCCCTCCCCCATCCCCCACCGTCTAACATGGTGGTCTAACAAGGCGGTCTAAAAAGGCGGTCGCAAGGGTTGTAACGCTAACTCACCCCAATAAGACGCCTGCACTGCAGGCTAAGGGATGTGACATGTGACAAATTTGTCACACAATCTTTAGGCATATGATTTCCATATAAAAAGGAGTTGGTCTGCAATGTCACATGAATTATTAGAGATTGCACATAGCAGTATGAGCATGACACAGTGGATGGCAAACACGTGTTATGTATGTGCTTTTCTATTTCTGCCAATTTCCCGAACAGCAACTGGTAATCGAGGCGAGTGTGGCCCATGGGGAGGGGGCTACAAATGATCACACCTTAGTTTTGAACCTGGTTTTAAGCTGTTTTGGTAAAGGTCTCCGCATGTCAACTAACTTTCAATCTGATAACCAATTTGCAAAAGATCAGTCCAGCTACATACCTTGAACAATTTCGGAGTAAGTAAAATCCATGTCAAGTATTGTGTCGTTATGAAGTTGAGCTCTAGACAAAAAACAATAACCAAACAAAGTGAAACAGAAGGTGAAATGAAGCTGTTGTAACTTTACATGAGTTTACAAAATGTGTCAATCTCCAATTGTTCTCAACTGATGTACAGTGGGAGTGAATGCACTGTAATTGATGGGTCAGGTGTGTACGATTGGTTCGAGATCAAAACCGGTGTTAAACAGGGTGGTTGTCTGGGTTTCTTTTCCTGCTTGTTGTGGACTGGGTTATGAGAAAAACCACCAAACATGGAAACACAGCATCAGATGGAAGTTCAACAACTTCCTAGAAGATCTTGACTTTGCCGATGACCTAGCCCTGATCTCTAGCAGTTTAAGTCATATCCAGACTAAAGTCAGCAACCTGGGACGTTATGCAAAAATGACGGGCCTCAAGATAAACACAGCAAAGACCACGATGATGTGCTGGAACAACACTGCAGGCAGAAAGGTCCAGGTCAATGGAAAAGAACCAGAAATGGTGTCGAAATTTGTTAATCTAGGAGGAAGAGTGACCCAGGAAGGGGATTCAGATGAAGACATCAAAAGCAGACTTGGAAAAGCCAGAGCAGCATTCAGCAAGCTTAGAAACATATGGAAGAGCAGTCAACTGAAATTGGAAACTAAGCTGAAGATCTTTAAGTCCAACGTTATAGCTAGTCTGTCATACAGTTGTGAAACATGGCGTATGACTAAAAGAGATGGGACCAAGCTAGATGTATTTCTACATAAAAGTCTGAGAAGGCAGAAAGATCCAGGTCGATGGAAAAGAACTGGAAACGGTGTCGACATTTGTTTATCTACGAGGAAGAGTGACCCAGGAAAGGGATTCGGATGAAGACATCAAAAGCAGACTTGGAAAAGCCAGAGCAGCATTCAGCAAGCTTAGAAACATATGGAAGAGCAGTCAACTGAAATTGAAAACTAAGCTGAAGATCTTCAAGTCCAGCATTATAGCTAGTCTGTTATACAGTTGTGAAACATGGCGTATGACTAAAAGAGATGGGATCAAGCTAGACATATTTCTACATAAAAGTCTGGGAAGGCTTATGAAAATATCAAATGAGGAGATTGGAAAGCAGGCTAATTTCAACTGAGCAAATCTTCTGGCGGTGCTGGAAGTTCATCAGCCACGTTCTCAGAATGGATCCAAATAAACATCCCAAGACAGCATTAACGTGGGCCCCAGAGGGAAGAAGAAGTCGTGACAGAATGAAAGAGACTTGGCAGAGAACTGCAGAAGAAGAAAGAACAGCATTGGGCTTTGGCTCATGGAGCGAGGCAACTTGATTACATTAGTAGTGGAGGCAAATACTGCAGTCTGTTTCTGGCGAAGGTTGAAATTATTTGGAATTGAAGAAAAGCACTTCTCTGAAGCACATTACTTTTACGTAAAAATAACCCTGAACCAAGAAACGGCATACCAATAACAGGGAAAAGTTAATATCTTAAGGCAAAGCGAGCATTAGAAGGTCATAGCCGACTCCAATCACTTTTGACTCCAACATTGATCAGCATGGATTTTTAGTGTAAATATAACATTTTTTTTTAGTTTTTTAAGTTGTAAATTTATTCCCGGAAACTAGAGCTGTGTCATGCAGCATACATGTGCAACTTTGCTATTGATTCAGACATAAACTTCTGCATGATCAGAAATATAACATCATGCAAATGAGAGATGAGAACAAGGCACGCAAACACTGGAACAGGTTAACACTTGCCTTACGGACTCAAGCTGTCACACCACTTTCACAAGAATTATGTGTTTAGAAAAGAAAAACGTTGTTTGCAATCCACCAGCTTTTGTGCTTTCTCCTTTGTATGTAATTGTTTTGAAGCTAAGTTTAAAGGTTTAATAATGGTTAACCTTCTGCATCTTTGCAAACAATATCTCCTCTTGTAGATACTGTACGCAAAATTATGGACTATATAAGTGTACATTGTATAATAACCCAAATTATTCTCCCATTTTGATTGGTTCTCACCTATGATTTATTAGAGGACAGATGCACGATTGACGTCATCATTACAAAGTTTTCCATCTGTGTTTTCAAATGGCGGAAAGTTTTGAGAATTTAAATAATATTTTACGTGACTGGGCATAAGATAAGGTACAAAGAAGTCTTTCCGAGGCATTGAACAGATACGAGAAGCAGGAGGAAGAAAGATAAAGCCTTTTTTTTTTGTAGGAAATGACTCAGAAAAAATACTCGAGCAGTCCTAGTGGCAGTCGAGCGAGACTAAACCAAGCACAAAATTGGTCTTGGTAAGCCAAGAACCATTGCTGCTTATCTCAAATTTAACAAAACCAATCAACAAAATGGTTTTGTGATTAATTTATTTAAAAAATTCAACTTCTCACAGTCTCACAATAATTGTTCAAACACCGATTGATGTCAGGAATGACACATCAAAACATCAGTTCTTAATATGAGTTAAAATAAACACACAACCTTGCTTTCCGATGCAAATGCTCCAGTCCATTTCAGGGCACAGCAGTGTGCAAGGTAAAGCTCACTACAGCTCATGGCCAACTGTACTGCAGCTAAAAGGTGTCTCTGACACTATTTCAAACTGATTTGAGAATCACCAACCACAGAGGACACAAATTTCCACCGTCACTGATGCTCCTTTCATTCAAAACTCAAATCGAATGGCCTCCAGGCTGACCAAAACTGCAAGTTTTCCAAGCATATAGTTCAAATCCAGCAATATTCAAGGCAATGTCCAAGCTTTTCGGCCCTCAGGGCTGCTCTGATGATAAAATCTGACTTGACTTTTCCAGCTTTTTCTTTAAGATTTGTAGTTTTCGCAGTTCAATTCAATTCATTCCACAAGAAGCGACGCTTGAGTCAAGTTTGACAGTGGCATGATTTTCCTGGACCAATCACAATTCTTTGCTACGCATAGCAACCAATGAGATTGCTTCATTTTGTATAGACAATAGATTAGGTCAAATGGCTTTTTTTGTGTTCGCCAAAGTGGGCAAATGCCCGCTTTCGAGTTATGTTGAAAGATTTTGAAATAAAAAAGCTCTATCCGTAGTAGTTTGTTTCGTTATTATATAAAACAAGTACATTCCATGTTGTCATGCGTCTGTTCAGTAATAGATCACAGAAGAAGTCAAAAGTGTGGTAAGAACATCAGTGACACACTCAGCTATCACCTCGTGTGCGACTTATTTGTTCTTACCACATTTTGCCGTCATCGGTGATCTATTACTGAACAGACGCACGGCAACATGGAATCTATTTGTTAAATAGAAGACATCGATCAGCACCCCCATATTAAAAGGACTAGTTGCTAAGCTTTACTGTTCAGAAATCAGAAGTGTTTGGTCAAAATTCAGTTCCCTCTTACCTGCAGCCCAAATCACGTCCTCCCCATCACATCACTCCTCCCAGTTTTCAATCATCTTTAAAATTATTTTGTGAGTCTGTTACATTTCTTTTTACCTTCCTTGTGAGTTAGATATTTGCATCTCTTGCAAAAATTTTGTTGTGGTAGATAGGAAGAATTTTACAGCTTGATATCAGTGTAATTTTCTGCAAATAGTAGATACACACTAACAAAGGAGAGCTCCATCCTTGGTACAATTTATGAAAACTATATTTTTGGCAGTGACCTTCCTGCTCTAGAATGACCATAGATAACAAAATTATTATTCTTCCTTTTGTAGGAACATGTTGCATAGGTGATTTGGGTCTTGCTGTTCGCCATAATTCTGTGAGTGACACGGTTGATGTTCCCCATGGCAACAGAGTTGGTACCAAGCGTTACATGCCCCCTGAGTTCCTAGAAGACAATGTGCATGTGCGCCATTTTGATGCATACAAGCGGGGTGATGTCTATGCTTTTGGACTTGTGTTATGGGAGGTAGCAAGAAAATGTGTGTCGGGAGGAATATGCGAGGAGTATCAGTTGCCCTACTATGATCGAGTGCCCTGTGACCCTAGCATTGAAGAGATGAGGAAAGTGGTGTGTGTCGAAAAGTACCGACCTTCCATTCCCAACAGATGGGTACAAGCTGAGGTATGTATTTTATCGAGAGAAGATAAAGGGTAAGAGAGTTAATCACTCGTAAAAGCTTTATTTCCAAGGTAGTCCATCTCAAGTTGTTATAGATATGGTACCCAGTTCTTCTGCAGATAATCATTTTGTGGCAGATGAAAACTGTGTCCAGCTGGTTGGAGCAAAATCTGCATCACAGGATTGGTTATTTCTAGACTTTCTCGGGATTTCTGATACCATGAGTGATCAAAAATAACTTGAGAGGGATGACCTTGCGAATAAGATCCATATTGGCAAAGAGTTTGGCTCTCATACCAGACATCCCCTCTTGATTTTAAGTACAAAACCTCAGTAACTAAGGTATTGCTTCAAGTTTAAGTGCCAATAGTACCACACATATTCTGCATCATCTGTGGCCATTTCATCCTTAGAACAATAGGCAACTCAAAGTAGCTTTTGTAGGTTACTTGTAAGAATGTAAAAAAGTTAAGGATAATACGGATCAAACTGAAGTCTGCAAGAGAAATTTGTAAGCATTTTGAGATTGAGTTATGTTGCTTTCAATGAGGGAGGAATTACTAAGGCAGTTACCCTGCTAAAGCACAGTTATTGGCCAAGTGTCTTATGCAATCAGAATATTTACCAGTATTCATATTGTGACTGAAGTGCCTGACTTGCATACATGTAGACTTGCATGTATGTGAAGCAAGTGGCAGAAGAAAATGCCAACCACAACCCTGTCACAATCTTCTTGTCATTGGCGTAAATGTGCAGTATGCATTCATCAAGTTATGGATGTACATGAAGGTTGCTATAAATGTATGGTTCTCTAGCTTCTTGAGTGTAGGGTGAACAAGATAAGTGCATCCAAAACTCAGTTGATGCCAACTGTAGTTAAAGCAAAAAAATAGCGGTTTCTTAATGTCCTAAAAGTATACCTTCTGTGTCCATCAGGTACCAGTTGGTACATTGTGCTTTTGCTCGGTCTAACAGTTTTGTTAGTAGACTGGTGTGTCAATTGAGAGAGAAAAACAGTAACTGACAATACTCTGTTTATTTTTCTTTATAGGCTTTGCAGTCTGTGTCCAAAATAATGAAAGAATGCTGGTATGCCAACAGTGCTGCAAGGCTTACAGCTTTGCGTGTTAAGAAGACTCTGACAGCAATCTGTCAGTTACATGATGTGGATATCATGGTGTAGACGGGTGTTCCATTGTCCAGGATTGGCTATCAGTTAAGCAAAATACAGGAATGGTGTGCTTCTGGCCAGTTTTGCAGGTAGTGCATGGTAGACAACAGAACGTTCACGAAAGGGCTCTACCATATCATCCACACAGGCGCCAATGCTGTTCTTGAAATAAATAGTTACTGAATAAGAATAACCATGATAAAAAGAACTGTACATTCCTTCTGCCTTCACTTAGCACACTGCAAAAGTTTTTTGACACTTGCTAGCATTCTCTATTTTCCAATTGCCCATAATCCACTCTGTTTGGCCCCCAAGTTTTGCATAAACTATTGTTGTGATATGCTCTTGGGAGGTCTGCATATTCCCAAGAGCATTTCACAACAAATGCAGAGTGAATTATGGGCAATTGGAAAATAGAGAATGCAAGAACCGCTTTCAGTTATACTTTGTTACTCGTGTAAAGGACTAAGAGCTGATTAGTTACATACAATCTCAACAGAGTTGAACAAAGCCAGACGGGTTTTACTGTGACGCTTATTACACTTCTGGTAAATGCAGTAATAGACTTTTTTAGCTTATGCAGTTTGTTGCCACACTTTAGACCATGTGATGATTCTCTTGAGAATGTTTGCTTTCAAACTTTCAAATAGCCTCGTGCATGTGAATGAGTAACTTTTAGACGGATAAAAGTACAATACTCCAGAGAATACCACATGGTTTGTAATAGGAAAATAAAAGGTCTTTTGGCTTATCCAGTAATATTTTTGTGCTGGCAAACAGTGCAAGTTAAGTTTTTAGACTTAAACCATGGATGAAATGGTTGCGTGCATAGCCAAAATCGTCCATTGATTTGACATCACTAAGTATGGGTTGTTGACCAAGTGTTAGGTCAAGATGGCTGGATATTGGTCAAGTGGTTTTTTTTTGTTTTTTTTTTCTTTTTTTTTTTTGCGTGTTCATGGACCGAGACGGAGTTGAGGTCCTTAAACTCGGAAAAAAGAACGAGGCCAATATCCAGCCATCTTGACCGAACAAGCTTGGTCAGTAAAGGATTTGTTATATGGTTTTCGTGGCAATTTTTCTTGTGGGACACGGCAGGTAGTCCCGAGGGGGCAAGATAGCTCCACCTTGCCCGCTCACGGAGCTAGCCATATAATAATAAAAGTTATTGCAAAATAGTCTTTTCTATATGGCTCACTGAATTCGAGATTGTTTGGAACATTTATGCCAAAGATGATAACAACAACAAAGTTGTCATCTTTTTGCTGGTTCTTTAGGTTGTGCAGCATTTTATTGGCAAAAGCCTGATGTTTGATTTCTCATTACAAACTTGCGGGAAACTTGTGCGGGTTTCACTTGAGTGTCCTGAGTAATTCGTATTGTGTTGATTTAACAAACTTACAGCCACTTTCTCGTCTTGTCACTCTCCTGTTACAGGTATTTGTTTCGGTATTTTTTATTTTTATTTTTATTGTTTCATTAGACTCTTTGTATCCTTTGTAATTGGCCAAAGTGATTACTTTAGTTTTGGTTTTACGACACCCATTTAAAAACCTTTTATATGACTATCTAAACACGTGTATGCCTGCTTTTAAAGCAAGCACAACCGACTGAAAATATATAAACCATGTGATCATTCCATGGTTGTTATGGAAACTGATTTAAGCTGGATTTTCTTCTGCGAAAGTTGTTAAAGAACAGCCAAAGAAGGGAACTGTTCTATCTCACTGCATGCTGTATGGTTCAGTTTTACATTAAGGTCTAAAATAATGAGGCTTCTACTGAAAGAAACGTTTCAGAGGGTACAATCTCAGTGCAAAGGACAGATGACACCCGATAACTCGAACCTCAATTAACTCTAATCTCGATCTAATTCCAACCCAAATAGCCCACATTAGATTATATCAAAACTCTAACACGGCACCGAGGTTTTTGTATCAAGGTATCATGGTAGGTGGATTGACAGTGTTTGGAAATCGCGCTCTTACGCTGGCGCTTTGAAAGAAAACCCCATCAACCTATACATTTTCTTAAAGCTTAATAGTTATAGAACACAACCATGTCTTTGAAATTTTCTACAAAGTTATTGTCGCAGTGATATTAAATGAAATACCCAGAAACACTGCTTCGCTTAAACTGGTTCGCTTCCGCGCGCGAATTATCGGAGCGGCCTGATTAACATCGGAAATGTCTTCTCACAAGAGAAAACATTTCTCAAAAGAGTGTCGGCGATTATTTTTTCTACACCCTCCTAAAGTTTGATATTTTCAATGCGGACGTTTCCTTCCACTAAAGAGGCCATAACTTTGAAACGAAAGTGATCAAACAAAGCCCGACACCCTTTTTCGAAGGAGGTATCCTGGAACGTGCCTGCCGATTTTCAGCTAGTTCCGTCGGAAGACGCGCGTAAACGAACTAAAAATGTTCATCCTTATATGCAGTTTTATTTCATCGAGAAGAAGACGAAAAACCTTTTATGAGATCGGTATGTTTAGGTGTTACAAATCCCCTCCGCACTGACAGATGTCGGAATGGGTCAGTTTACCACAACAATGGGTTATGACAACTCGAAATAAACAGACATCTACAATTCTGGCTTTATACAGGTTTATTTAAATTGCAGTGATTTACTTAGAAGATTTCGTCGGCGGCATTAGTATTATGTTGCTTGAGTTTAGGGTTCTTCGTTTTCCAGACATTTTTTGAAACCATGCCTCGTGAAGCCAAAAAGAAATCTCGAGGTCTACATCGTCTACATCTGCGCTTGACTCTCTCGTTGTGAAAGTTTTGGAATCGCGTCCGTTCTCCAGCAATTTCGTGCGACAAGCGCTTGTTGTATTTTGTCCTTCAGCTTCGTTGGCGGGACTAGTGTCCTCGAGTTCTTTCAACCATTCTTCTTGGTTACAGTGCGACCCACGGTTGCTCAGAGCCAAAGCTCTTGCTGGACGCTGAACCTGTGGGTCCCACCAGATTTTCGCCACTTCGGCTTCTTCAAAGACAAAAATGGGCGAGAAGTTTTCTTGCGTTTTCGTCCTGACATAAAGAAAATTTGACAAGAACGAAAGCTAACTTGCGATGAAACAACCAGATCGAGAACAGTTCGCGGGTACAAATGAAACATCACACCGCAATTCGCATTAGATGTGACAACTGGCGGTGAATTTTAATTAGAAGTGTCAACGCGCTGTAAGAAGTTAATGAGAGTCAAAAATAGTTTTTCTCTTTATCTCAGTCTTCTCAACTTGAACAGCAAAAAAAGATTTTTCGCATTTTTCGCAAAAATCCACCTACCACAATACCCCAAGTCTAAACAAAGGAATGTTACAGCCTCAGATTCATGTTCAGGCTTGTTTTCACTAGCGCATAAGCATAAGCAACATACGCAACCGCAGTGGAGTGCTGCTAAGTAACGCCTTTTGTTAGGAAATTGTCCCAACAAAAGTCGCTTATTATTATCAGCATTCTACTGCGTCTCACTCTACGTATGACGTCTTATGCTTATGCGATAGTGAAACAAGCCTTTAAAATTTTAAAGTATCGAACCCTATTGTTTTTCCAATCATTTCAGGTCATTTTGTTCGATAACACGGACCTTATTTAGCTTTATTTGTCAAAGTCAAATGAGTAAGGGCTGTAAAGCGTCAAGGAATTCAGGTATCATTTCTCAAAAGAACAGTAACTCGTTGCTCACAGTATTCGTTTGCTGTTTTGCTTTGTTTTGGTTTTATTCTCTTCAGATCTGTTATGTTTGCTATGTTGGCAAATTATTATTCCAGTTGTATTCTTTTTCTTTTGTGAACCTGATTGAAACGTACACCACTTTATTTACGGTCATCAGTTTTTATCTCTGTAGATTCCTCTTGTAGGTTCGGTGAGTTATCAGGAGTTAACTGGGGTTTTAGGGGGTTTTTTTGTTGTTTTTGTTGTTCTGTTTTTTGTAAACTAAAGGAGGCCTTACGTGTCGAATATTTTTTTTTTCGAAAAATAAAGTATTTCAAGACAGCTTTGAGAAAAACAATGAGTAATGAGGAGGTGACTGTCTCCTTTCATGCAGTGCTTGTCACTGATTACAGGTGTGAACGAGAGAAACGTGGCTGTAACAAATGGAGCTATACTTTAGAGAGAATTTCTTAGACTGTAACCACAATCCAAATTTAACTAGTAGAAGAGTTTTGCAAGTTTTATTTAATCTTGAAACTGATTTATATTTTGATCATATTGGTTGCTCCAAGTTAAGTGTCTCAAGGAGCTGACAATAAACCGATGAGTGATAGACATATGGTTATGATTTATTTGGTCATGATAATTAGCATTCAGTTTTATGTATATCAATACCCGGTGAGTGTTTCCGTCAAGGCCATGTAAGGCCCAGTTCAGACGCCGAACTTTTAATGAGCCGAACTTAATTCGAATTTAGACCGACCCAAATTATCAAAAGTACGCCTGTTGGTTCAGACGTCGACCTTAATTCACCGAACTTAATTTAGTTTGAACGAAAACACATCGAAACATCAGCGGTTGTCAGACAAGGTGTATGCATTAGGTTCGGCACATGGAAAGTTCGACGTCTGAATCAAAGCCGTTCCAAAGCCGTAATTTCCGGCTGAGCTAGCCAATTTCAAGTAGCCGTTCTTAACTGATTCGGACGCCGAACTTTTCATGTACTTAATTCAACGTATTAGGTTTGGCTCATGAAAAGTTCGGCGTCTGAACTGGGCCTAAGGGTGGATTTCAATATCTTCTCCTTCGATAGAAACGAAATTGGAAACTTATCGTGATGCCAACACTAGGATGCGGGCCGCACAACCCTTTTTCACGGTTAGCTTTTCTTATCTGCCTAACCAACGTGGATGTGGGGAAACTTCAAAATTGTCCTAAACTGCGTCACACACATGTTAGACTATATTGTCAGGAAAATGAGAAAACTGAGTTCACCGTAAAAAAGGCTAGTTTGAGGTTTACCGAAAGGATGAAAGTTAAGATACTTACACCCCGTATAGGCCTTATTTGCAGAGCGAGAAAACGGACTGCACAGCTTTCTGCGCATCCCTTGCCTTACTTGCGGGCTCGGGTAATAATTCAAACTGCAATGGTTGGAAAGAGCGGCGGACTGTAATAAGGTATGCGAGGATGTTGTTCGGCGGGTTGATTTATTTATACTTGGGTAAGCTTGAATTATATTCGGCATTTCACTGTTAAGAAAACAAGGCTCTCCCTGCCTGCTGAGAGGCTCTCCGGCTTATATATTCAGTGGTGTCCTTATATGGATGAATATGTACAGAGTGTTTGTGGAAAAAATGTGTGCTCACAACTAAATTCCTTGTATACCGCGGGAAAATAAAGGGTTCGGAAACCGTCTTAAGGTTAATTTTGTCCGAAAAAAAATACATATGTTTAGGTCTATACGAGTAAATTTTTACAAATGCTTACGAGTAATTATAACTTTTAAAGTCATGACCAATTCCTTTTGGGTATCCGCTAGCTCGTACGCCCCCAAGGCGTCCGCGGCCGCTTTCGCTTACGGGAATGAGTAAATACAGAGTTTGTATGGGAGTTCAAACGTAGTTTTGTGAAGACGGTAGTAAGTAGAGCTGTCCGCTGACGAGCGTGTCCGGTAAGAGAGCTTCCACTGTAGTGCAATATGTTGCCTATTTTTTAAAAAAAAAATAGTCGTCAGAGTCTGTCGTACACTTGGTGAAAGTTTCATCGGATTACACGCAGGCTGGGTTCAATGTAGCTCGCGGTACAAGCTTTTAGTTTCTTCTAGTTGTTTTTTAATTTGAAATCAAACGCTTTTGAGCGAGAGTGATAGCTTTCCTTCTGTTAACGACGTAGCTGTTAAAAGTGGAATGCCACGATTCCCACAAGAAAAGTTTTGTTCTGCAGTTGGCTACACTGTTTTCGAGGATCTGGGCGTGACTTGGATAGATATTGTGATCCGTTGACTGATCAGCATTGTGTTAATTTGCTGATGCGGCTTGGATCATCATCTTCGGCTCCGCGCGAGTTCCAAAAGCTTTTGCTTTCCCCGATATAGGAACAGTCTCCAGCAACATACATGGCAATACATAGGTCCCAGCCAGTCTCTGACGTCGTTTTCACTTTCCTTTGGGACGCAACAACGCACTCAAATCGATCTTTTCCCTTTTGTTTCGTATTTCAATAATCTGGAACTGATGAGATTTGTGATGAAGTTGCACCCTTGAAGCGTTCCTCATTCGTCCTTTTGATCCAATTGCAAGTAGCCATTTACTGGATACGTGAGCCTGATCAGTTGGATACAAGTAGGAGCTGAATGAGTAGAAGTGATTCTCCTCCTGAGCGTGTTTTAGTAGGGTGTCTTCATTTGACGAGTTGGCCTAGAAAACATCAAAGAAATTTTGGATCTACCTTGATGGACACTTGGGCCATTACAGTGTAGGCCCAGAGTGAACTTCGGATTGGCTGACACTTGTCGAGCAAACGGAGAGACTCGTAAGCTGCTCGCAAGCACGTCAGTCACAATCAGTTCGTTCAGCGCGCCCAAGTAAACAACAAGACAAACTCGTGACGTCTCGTGTTGGGTGACAATTGGGAAAGAAAAACTTGTGTCGAACTGCTTGCCAATTTGATGGCAATTCATTTCAACGTGACAATTAGTACAAGAGCGCGCAAGTCTTGACTCGGTAACTGTAACTAACTGTAAGTGAACACAATTTCAAGTAATCGATTATGTCATCTCCTGACTACATTTACTCAATTTTTAAACACAATTCCAAGTACTAAACTTGCGTCTGCTGTCGAGTCTGTTCGGTGAACAGTCTACTTTTCACCGGTTCCGAGACAGACTGTGGGAAAAACAGTTTATCTTTACTTATGGACTCCATGTATTTAGTATATCAGGACGGAATGAGCGGAAAATGAACGGGATTATTCAATGTTTTTTAGCTAGTAGCCACTTTCTGTGTAAACTACAACAGTACTGATAAATTTAGTCTGCTAAAGAGCCAGACCCACTCACTCAGTTTTTGCGTAAGAATTAGGAATTACAGGAGAAGAGTAATATCTAAACATACATTTACCGAAAAATATATTACAATGGATTGGGTTTGTTATCAAGGATTTCGAAATTATCTTGGAACTAGGGGAGTAAAGCAACTGAGTGAGCTTTTCTCGCAATCTACCAAACACCTTACCGTTGAGTAAATTTGACCAACGTTGCTTATCGCTATATATTTCATCGCTGTCAAACTCTTTAACCTCACTGTGCCCCGTCCGTGGGACTGAATAAGAAACAATCCTGAAAAAAAAAAAAAAACAAATACTTCATCAGTAATCGATGTCACCTTCATATAGGCGGCATGAATTTGCCAAATCGAGTAAAGCTGGGAAGCAATGACGATTGCTTTAGACATTTTGTGGTCTGATTCTGCATTCTGCTCATAGAGAATTTCTATTCCGAACTAAATGGCCATTTTTTTCACAAAAATAAAAGAATTTTATCTGTGTAGTGAAATGTTCGCCAACAGCAAAATTTAAAATATAATTCGAAATCATCAAGCATAGAGGGAACAGGGATGGCGCAGTGGTGAGAGTACTCGCCTCCAAACAACGTGACCCTGGTTCGATTTCGGCCCGGTGCCATATGAGGGTTTGGGTTCAAGTTTTTGTTGATTCTCGCTTGCTCCGAAGCTATTTCTCCGGGTACACCAGTTTTTCTTTCTCCACGAAACTAACATAGTAACAAAGCGCTCGGGCACCAGACCCGAGAGAGTGTCGGAAGTCGAACCTAACGAAAAGACCCTCTTATGAGACCCTTCCCTTTCCCCGCCAAGTAAGATCAATATGGACTTGATGACGTAGTGATGTTACAGGGAAAAAGTCGGCACGTACCATATAACATCGTTAGAGAGCTGTTCCAGGTTCCGGCTACTGTGCCATTTGGGAACATGATCAAGTGAATCCCTTTTCTGGTCACCAAGCGAATTTCAACCCATGTTGAAGCTGGCTCATTCAACCAAGGCTTTTTAACGTTCGAAAGTGCTGTTTGAGTCTTGTTTGTTGGTGCAACCGATGGCTTCATTGTGCTGTTGACAGGGACTTTCGTCGTCGCAAGCAGCGTACGAAGAATTAACGTTGTGATGAGAAACTAAAAAGGAACATCAAGACCATGATTTGGTTCATCCAGCCTTCCAAACTGATGTGTTATCTTCGTTTCGGTAAATTATCTGTTCTAAAGTGTCCGAAAGGCCTTTATTCCCCTCCCCCGCCTAGCGCAGCCTAAAATTAACCTACAGACCTTTCAAAGCACTCCAGATTTCCGTTTTAAAGTATGATGACAGAACCATCGTTGGGCTCCCTTGAGTCAATGTTAAATGTACTCGGTCTTCCTTGGTGGGAATATTAGATTTTGCGTATAGCCAGCTATTTGTTTTTCAGCAACTCGGAGATGGGGATACTTTTCAGAAAAAGTCATCCACGCCGCTTAAACCAAACTCAGATAAGTTGTTTTTTTCTCTCAGTTAAGATTTAACAGCCTTCTTAAACTAACTACAGCGATCGCGCGTGAACTTTCGCGATCCTACCCGCAGATAAATGTGGCCGCTTGGTTTTGGCAGATGTTGTCAGTATGTGGTCAGAATTAAACGGTTAGGAAGTACCTACTGTTTCTTTCTGGCTTTAGACTGCAAAACAGTCGCTTTCGGACGTTTTCGGAAGGCGCGAAGCGCTGTAAGCGCGATCCTCGCGTGTGAAGCGCGCAAGCCTCACACGCCCGTAGGGTGTTTGAGGCGAGAAAACGACTGTCGGCTTTTCATGCAACGAATTCGTTCTAAGCGGGGGTCGTATTATGTCACTAAGGTGACAGAAATTGCTCGACAGCTCCACCCACATCTTCTAGCGGTTATCAGTCACACGCGACCTTCAAAAAGTGAAACCTTGCAGCGGTCCACTCGCAAAAATTATCATTTTACCTTCGGTATGTACGGCTAGCTCACTAAATACATTGGCATTAAATATTCCTTGAAATCTATAAATGAAGACGTTTGTTGGGGTTTTCAACGGCCATTCGCATGCATGACCCCGAGACTAGCTAATGCATCAGTCAATTCCAGCAGTGCCCATCCCCCCCCCCCCGGGCAACCGCGGGGCATTTGCTCACGTTGTCAGTCCCGGGGGTGGGGCATAAGCAATTTTATCGCGGCCCGGGGGCTGGGCATTTGTGTACCCCGGGGCGACCCCCGGGCATTCGACACACGTTTTAGAAAGTACCATGGATGAGTTCATCGGGAAAGACGAGGCGTTTGTGGAACAATGGCTTGTCCGTCAGGGACTAGAGAAACTTGCAGATGTTTTTAAAGCTAGGTTTTCTCAATTTTAGACATTTCTTCATTACTTGTAAGCATATAAATATAAGCGACAGGGTGAACTATATTTTGTTTATCACAAAACCATCACTGACGTGAACACAACTATTTCGCATTTCGCATTCAAAACTAGCCTAGCATTTTTTAAAATCATGAAAGTGGAGTTAAATGCTTAAGGTTTGCGAATTCAAATGATGCGATCTTCAAGACAGATCTTGCGAGCGTAAAATGCAATGCATCATCATTTAAAATGTCTTGATTCTTCACAGAAAAAGTAGCCTGCGAATTAATACAGGCGCCTATCATCGCTCGCGGCTGGGGGCACGTCCGCCGCAACCCCAGCTATCTTCTAGCAAACTGTTAAAAACAAATATAAAGAAATAGTAAAATATAATCAGAATCAACTAACACGTACTGTTGTCCTTGAAGTCTTACCGTTGCGTTAAAATACTGAACAGTTGACCGTTTTATTCACTGATTAATTAAAAAACTGCGGAGGTGCTGGACGGCGACGATCCCGGGGGCAGGGCATTTGCCCTCTTTCTTCGCCCCCACCCCGGGGCATTTAGACAGCTTATGTGTCCCTACCCCGGGGAATTTGCCCATTTTTTTTTTTTAAAAATGCTAATGCCCGGGGTTTAGCCCGGGGGGGGGGGGGATGGGCACTGCTGGAATTGACTGATGCATAATCTACACGCAAACAAAATATTTCTGCACGTATTTTTCCTGTTTTTCTTGCGGTTACAGACTGGACAATACTTAATCCTATAAGGTCCAATAAAACTTATAACTTATTACCTTACAAAATTATAAGGTTTAGAAGACGTTTAAGTCTTGTTCAGTCCGTAGCCCCAAGACAAATACGTGCAGAAATAATTTGTTTGCGTGTATATATGCTAGCTCTCGGGGTCATTCATGCATGCGAATGGCCGTTGAGAAACCCGACCTGCCCGTCTCCAGTTATAAATTTCAAGGAATATTGCCGATGTATTAAGTGAGCTAGCCGTACATACTGAAAGTAAAATGATAATTTTTACGAGTGGACCGCTGCTAAATCGTTTAGAAGCGCATCCAAGTCAACGTCGTCCGTTTCCCGCGAGAATTACTGTCTTTACTGTGAAACTGAAACGACGTATATATCTTTTTGATGAGGTGTGAGTGACATTTGATGACAGGTTGCGTCAGAATTAAACCAATGGGAATTTCCCGTTGCTGGAAGAACGGGTAATTTTGAGCGAATTTAACATATGCATGGCAGACAGTCGTATTTTTTAGCGTCTCTCCCCATTCTCCCTCGCCGTTTTTACACTTGCTCCAGACCTTTCGTTGGAACATTGACCGTCTCTCGCGTTCGCAAAAAATACGACTGTTTTGCAGTCTATTTTGGCTTTTCTCTTCTTCTTTTTTTAGAACTTCGAGGGCCACGTCGAGGGCCACAAGTTTATTAGCTTTTAGTTATCTAGCGTTAAATTCTCAACCTCGGATAATGCAATTCTAGCTTTCTGATTGGTTCACTGGATCTCGGTTACCAGCCATTATACCTGCGTTTGACCTTATATGGAAATGAATGCGGTAAATGCCGCTCGACATAAACCTTTTCGCGGGAAGCCAAGTTTCGTCGACAAAAAAAATGCATGAAAAAAAGCAGACTCGGTGAGCTATCTACAGAAGAAATACAGGAAATTATGGACAATGCCGTCTCAGTAAAAGCAAAAAAAGTCACAAAGTTCGAGATTAGATTATTTAACGGTACGTATACGTTAAGTTTCCTTTAAAAGTTGCAAAATTAAAATATGACCGTCGAGATCTTACGCATTCATGAAGATTATGTAACAGAATGGCTTGCTAGTCCTGATGGCACCAAATTTCGAAACCGATATAAGAAATGTCAAAGGAAGAACTGAATGTTTGTTTGCAATGTTTTTACACGTCTGCGAGAAAGAAAGATGGCACGTATTTCGCACGCCGCCGCACCACAAACCGTTTTCCATTATCTCTGACCAGGCAAATAAATTATTAGAGCATTTGTAAAAGGCCTCAGGAAAACAGGCATCATTGCCGGCGTAGTCCATAAGAAACTAATTTCGAGTGGGCAGATGAGGAAACTGTTCGACTTAAACGAGCTCGGATCGGCCGAGAGCAAAAATTCCGCACAGCTACAGGGGACGGCCCGAGTTTTATCTCGGTCTCTTTTTCGGCCAACGAGGACGGGAGAATGAACGACACCTAGCGCCAACAATTCTGTCCTTGCGAAAAACACCTCAAGGAGTTGAGTGTTTTGAGCTGAACTGAAGTAAGCCCGGTTCTTTACCAGCCACGAAAAACCATCAGGGTGGCCTCGGAATTTCTGAAGCTCGAAGATGAATCTGACGCTAAGATAATGTCCCTGACTCTGAATCTGGCCAACAACATACAGCTCAAAATGCCAAGGCTTTCAAAGCGAGGGAATCCTGAAAGCGGTCTTGTCGAGAATAATAATGATTTTGGCACAACGTCTGTATCACACGGCGATCAAAGTTTTTCGCAGCATTATTACAACGGCAATGTGCAAGTGCACAATTCTTCGGCTCCTATCCATGACTCGAACTTGATCGCTTTTCAAACTTTCTGACCAAGGTTATATCTCCTTAATTTGATAGACGTTCCTTGAATTCTACTTGATTGTAATTTCATTGAGCAAATTCGCTTGCTTCGCTTTCAAATTTTTCATTCAACTACTTTTACAAACGGCGCGCATGTCATGTGATTTCCCACTTGTTGTTGTTTTTGCCACATAGACTTCCGGTCGCTTTGTTAAATTAAAATCCAATGAAATTAAGCTATAATTTCCAAGTATACAAACGCACCGAATTTAATAAAACAATTATTCCATTCGCGCTTGTTGGATATGAGATTGGTTATAGCCAACTCGGCCCTACGGGCCTCGTTGGCTATTTACCATCTCATATCCAACGCGCTCATGGAATAATTGTTAATTACCCTAACTAAATAAAGTGTTTACTTACTTACTATACTCCACCCCAAATGGAATAGGCAACATCACTCATTACCTCCATACCAGAATATTAGATGGAGAAGCTGAGGCTTTGGGATTTTCTCGGCACATTATTACAAACACCAGGAGATCTTCCTTATTTTATCATGAGAAACGAGAACTATTTGCATTCTAGTGAATTTAAGTTCGTGTTTATTTGTAGGGGGTAATGCAAATTGCAAATCGTTCCTTATATTTTACAAGTTAAAGAAAACAACGAACATTGAAAGCATTCTTGCAACCGGTTGTTTTGAAGTCTAAAATTAGCTCACCACCTTAATTTCAGATATCGTTATTTTTAGACAGAAGCGAGTGAATAGAAGTCTTTGCAATTACGATTCATTTCAAAACTAAACAAACATAGAATCAATCCGTAATTTATGATATCTCTGGATTCATAATTCCTTGATGTGCTTTTGTATCTTATTCATCAGTCACACAAATTATTAAATTGTAAATTGACGATTACTTGAAAATACACCTAAAAACAAAGTTTTAACCGGAAATATCAACGTTTGCCAGTATAATTTTGATCAAATGGATATAAATATATCGCAGCCGCTTCTTTCAACGATAAATACGTGAGTTATTTTCCGTGTACATATGCGTGTACTTACCGGCGACGTCATTTGGTACTGAGCTGAAAATCCCAGTCTGTCAGATTGAGCAGATACGTGTTTCCTGACTTGAGATATCAACCGAGCAGTTGCGGAGCTGGCTATAGCAGCAGGATGCTCTGATTTATATACCCTTCCTTCAAGCAAAACAATACAGGCTTCTAGAACTCTCCCACAGTTGAACTGCATCTTCAATCCAGCTTAGAAAGCTTAATTACCGCTTGTTTTGATTGTTTGCCGTTTTGCAGCTAATTTGAAAAGTGAGTATTACTTGTCAGTCTCTGATCCACTAGTTACGTTAACGACGAGGAACCAGAAAACCCTCAGAATCTGCAGACTGAATTTTATATTGCTATACATTGACTTTTCAATTGCTGTTTACGAAGATGTGGCAAATAATGATGTTTGCATTACATGTAACAAGATTCTTGAAACTTGTAAAAGAACGATATATTTCTGACTCCGACAGGAAGTGGAAGGGAAGGAAAACGGATTTAATACCAAGTAATCATCATGATCCCGGCTGCAACAAGAAGACCTATTCACGGATCAGGCAAAAACAGCTGATTTAACCAAGTTTCAGAAATTGTAACTCAATGTTAAAAACAGAATTGCTTGATTTCACCGCACAAAGTTTGCTTTTGAAAACATTTGTCAAGTCGAGTCAGTAGAACTTGGTAAGTAATCAAGTAATCATAATACATTGATAATGAGATATTTTGATCTCATTTTCTCATATAGGTGCACGCAAGTAAAAACATGACTTTCGAAGTAGAATCTGTACCCAACGTGATATTTTCGGACGGAAATGCAAACCGTACTGCGCCGCGAACATCAGGAAAAGAACTGCAGGTAAAACAAAGTTATATTGTTTGATATTAACCTATTGTGATGAAAAGTACCGCTTGAAACTACTATTTTTAGTATTACCAGCAGGGAGTTTACTCAAGTGGACAAAAAATAAACCTACTCAGTTACACATGCTGACAGAGTCAGTGATTCGATTTATCGCCTCACCAAGGTTGCATTTTTTTCATTTAGGGTCCGGCTTATTTGTGTATATACAAGAAGTTATTGTTCTTGTTCATAAAGGCAATATCAAATTATAATTTATTCCACCTGTCGAGCTTCCTTCATTCCTTTAGCTTTTAAGTTTCTCTCGAGTTCGCGATTAAACATCAGCTAACTCACACTTAGCCCACTTCAGTGGAGATTTCACCGTTCTTTTTTGCTACGAGTTTAACTGTATATTACAAAGGACCGGAGTTTGCATGCGTTCAACATAGGTCTTTGAAACTTGCCGTTAAAATTTTGATCAGGAATCGGAGAGATCATTTAAATGAACTTTCCTCATTTATGAAGAACAACTTAATACAAAAATTATATCAGATTTTTACCTTGTTACTCAGCTCGCACACTCAGCTCTTGACAGGCACTCATTTGTAAAATCAGTAGGCATTACGTTGCTGTGCCAACTCCAATCAAACAAGGTTGAGTTAACACAATATTGACCACTATTGCCAGCTCTTGGGGGTAATTTAGAAGCGCTGATGGTTGATCGGATTGATTATGACTTGTCAGTACAGATTTTGATCATGTTTTGCCATCCACGTGGGTCATCTAACAGGATAACAACATCAGAAACAAAAGCTTTTATTAGACTGCTCAATGACGTCATATATGCATTGAATAAACCTAAACAATGGCAACCTTCATACATACATACATCACCTTTATTTCACCTCAGATTTACAAGAGTAGCTGTATAGCTAACTTCTCCGAGAAAATGATAAATAAAGGAATAAATGAATAGATAAATAAATAAATAAATAAATAAATAAAATAGTATTGATAATAAAAATAAAAAATAAAATCGCATATTATATATTGTACAATAAACTACTATTTACATAAGTAACAATTGCATAGCTGTTCGAAAGATATTTGGCATATTTTAGCTCTAAACTCATTCAAGGACGTTATTGACCTCAGGTCCTCTGTTAGGTTGTTCCGCATGTTTGCAGAAGTGTATCTGAAGGAATGAAGACCATAAGTGGTTGTGTTAACGTATGGGATAACAAGTTTCCTTGATCCTCGTAGGTTGCGTTCGGTATTTCTCATTTGAAAAAGACCACATATGTACTCCGGCATCGTTTCAAACTGGATTGCCTTAAAAACTGTTTTCATCATGTCTTGGCACCTGATATATACAGATCACTAGAATTTAACTTGCTCAGTAGCTCCTGGTAGTGCACAGACTTCTCGTCGAGAACATTCGCCTTAATCACAGTCCGCCATGTTGGATGCAACGTCACCATTTTTCGCATGAAAGCGAGGCCACGCGTGTTGAAACATCATGGCTGAGTCAGCGAGTACTTTGATTTCTTCAGAGTTTTGGTACTGCAATCTGGTGGACATACCGACAACAATATTTACCTGTGACAGTGACAGTGTATATTGGCTCCGAGAAGTCTACAACAACAGGAGAGGATGACAGTTCCGGTTGGACCTCCATAGAACTTTCCTCACCAGAAGCTTGGCCGAAAGTTGATGCTATGGATTAAAATGAAAAACATAAAAATACTTCTGATTATTTTACGATTTTAACCAAGGAATGTTTAAAGAAATATCGACAACAATATGTACCTGTCACAGTGACAGGGGACGATGGCACGCTTACATCAAACAATCGCACTCGTGCACGCGGTGGTTCTCGCTTTGTCGGAGATTTTCTTTTCCTGGGTGATCTTGACCAGCAAAAAATACTCGGAACTGCATGCTTCTCCAGAACACGCTTCCCTGTTAAAGTTGTCTGAAAATCCGCTTCCTTAAAGTGTACAGAACATACTCTTGTGCTGTTTGTTATCTGTAGATGGACCAGATCATAATAATTAATGTAAATACATGTGCGCAACAATGACATCGATAACCTAACCAACTTACCTGGACACTTTTGCCCACGTCTCGCCGTATTTTGACAACCCACTGCTTTCGAATGGCTTCATCACTGGGAAATTGGTGAAAGGTATGATTTGGAATATTTTTAGCGCGATTATTTTTACATTGCGGCACGCAACAGTGATCTCCGTTGGGCATGATTGCAGATGATCGCCTTGTCTCCTCGATCGCCGGTAGTTGACTTTACACGCGTGGCCTCGCATTGGTGTCAAAAGTACATGACGTCAATCCAAGATGGCTGCTGTGCGATAAAGGCGAATTCCTGAGCCCTTCCGACTCTGCTAACTTAGATAACTTTACTACGTCACGAATATGAGGTGACAGTCACATCACGTTGTTTGTTACAAATGATTTTCTCCTGATACCAAACAAAGGCACATCAAGCTCATGGAGGTTGTGCAAATTTATGTCGCCATCATATTTTTAACTAAAAGTGATCTCTTGTGTTCGCGGGGCTAATATAACTTGGTTCTTTATACCTCAGTCAACTTTGTTCAAAGAGAGAAATATATGATTAAAAACACTTCCAGATTACGAGTTCGAGATGTCTATGAGGTGATAGTTGATGAGGCCGAAGGCCGAATCAACTATCGCCTCATAGAAATCGAGAGCGAATAATCTAATTTTTTAAGTAGAATTCTAACTGAATTTTCCTACAAATAACGATTCCAACCATTTCTGGTCTTAGTATTAAACTTCACGCTGTAGAGAATTTGCGCGGACTGAATTGTCAATTTGACATCTACAGTTGTGTCCCCGCGCTTATCAGTTTCTGTAAAAACTTTCGAGCTTTTTAATTCAAGAAACCGTAAATGCCCTCTCTTTAGTCTTCTTAGGAATTTTGTTTCATTTGTTTCTAAATGTTCTTTCAAAACTTCGGAGAAACGAGGAAACGTTGCAATTTTTTCGACCACACCAAACCACTGAACACTAATGGCTATTAGTAGAACCCTAGTCGGTATACTAATGTTGCAATCTGATTTGCTGAGCTGTCGTTGTCAGATAGAAAAGCGTTTGAATTTTCTAGCATCAAGAGTAAAGAACTAAATCTGACTTTCGATAGTCGTAAACTATCAGCTGTAAGTGTGCGATGGCTGGAGGTTGTCCATATAATGGCGAGGTTTTCTCGTTTCTCCGATGTTTTGGAAGAAGATTTAGAAACTGGATAGTTCAATTTCCAAGAAGACTGAAGAGAGGAAATTAGCCGTTATGCGACTTGAAAATCACAAAATTATTCATTAAACTGCTTAGCGCGAGCATTCATTTATATTCATGTAATATAAATAATAGGATCAGCTCCAGGTCTACTTTTGTTTTTAATCCATATTAATGACATTTAAAAATGTTCAAGAATTCTATCTTTTACTCTTTTTGCGGATGACACTAATAACTTTTATTCACATAAAGATCACAAAGTAGTAAATGAAACACTAAACAATGAACTGATAAATGTTCAGGTGTAGTTACAAGCTAACAAACTTTCTTTAGACATTACGAAAACACAAGTAATCGTTTTTAAAACTAGAAAGAAAAAACTAGATAGAGAATTAAGGATAAAGATAAATGGCCAAGAAACTAAGCAAGCTACATCAACTTAATTCTTAGGAATATATATCGACTATACCTTGACATGGAAACAACATATCAATTATATTAAAGATAAAATATCAAAAACTGCTGGTGTCCTATGTAAAGCAAGACACTTTGTATCATCGAAAATGGTACGTTAAGAACTCTATATCACTCATAAGTATACCCTACCTTTAATATGGAAATATTATATGGGGAAATACATATCCTTCCAGATTAGAAACAATTAAAAAAATACGAAAGAAAATTATAAGAATCATCACATTTTCAGGTTATAGAGATCATACAGGTCACCTATTTAAAAAGCTATCGATCCTGCCAGTACAAAAAGTTAACGATGAAGCCATAGCCTTATTTAGGGAAACAGGAACTAGCAAACGTTGACCCAATCAAAGTTCCAAGATGGTTACTACGAAATCTCTCCTAAGTTGACAAAGTTGAGCTCCATGAATTTGGTGACGCCAGCGAAAGAATCTCCAACTTAGTTATGGCCAAGTCAAGGGTAGACATTGTTTGTCTAGCAACGGTTCAAGACAACATTCCCGCACTAGCATTAAGATATGAAACATGGCAACGCTTGATACGAGTAACTGCATGGACGTTTACGTGGAGAGCCAAAGAAAGGGAAGCCGTCTGCGGAGGAATTAACGGAATCTGAATTCACGTGGCTGAGAAACAGACAAAGAGTTGTTTTCCTCCCGGAAATTGAAGAACTGTGTACTAAGGTACAAGTGAATCAGACGAGTCGCAACAATAAGTTGGAACCACAATTTGATCAAACCAAGAGGCTACTTGTGGTTGGTGGACGTCTGCAGTTTGCACAGATTCCAGAAGAAGCCGAGCATCAAATCATTATACCACATGACGACCCAGTTATAGAGAAATTGATTATGCACCTTCGTGTCAAAGCTTGCTATAGGGGTCCAGAGACGACTCTAGCCGTTCTCCGTGAACGTTTCTGGCTCACACAAGGACAACGAGAGGTAAAGCGAGTGTTGAGAAAATGTCTTACCTGTAAACATCGGCACACGCAGTCTGTTCAACAGAAAAATGGCACTGTTATCAGCCGAAAGGGTACAGATAGCACCACCATTCACGAACACTGGACTGGACTTTAAAGGTCCACTGTATCTCAAAGTAAAAGGAAGTTCCAAGCCAACTACGTCAAACGCCTATGTGTGCATTTTCATCTGCGAACATACTCCTGCAGTTCATTTGGAATTGTTGAACAGTATGACGACAGAAGATTTTCTACAGGGCTTTCGTCGTATGGCTAACCGACGTGGGATGGTGAATTTCATAAAGCAGCAAAGTGTGCAAGGCGTCGACTCAAAGAATGGGGTTGATGAAAATAGATCCAGCTGTTGTTGAAGATAAATTAGCCGATCAAGGTTTATGCTGGAAATTCATAACGGAGAGAGCCAGTCATCGCGGACCGTGCATCGCGCAGAATGCCGCGACACATCTGGGACTTAAATGTAGAGTGCGAGCAAAATTCAAATTCAATTAGGCTACCGATGGTTCAACAATAAAGAAAATGACCAGAAAATGGCCGACTGCGCATACTTGTTTAGAGTTTACGTGCTTCATACTTGTGTTTCGTAGTGGTTATCATACGGCTTTTGTAGATGAGACATTGATGGAATAAAGGAGACATTTTTTGAAATGTTACGAAAAGTGTTTTCTTTTCCTGAACTTGGTCCATTTGAGGGAAAATATTATATGAGGAAATATTTGGAGGAAGAATTTTATTCCTTCCGAGTGCCCTTCTTAACGGTTATCATACGGCTTTGAATGTATATTGTTCAAGGAAGCTTTATGCCAAGTTTTAACGGAGAATGATGTTTCGAAGTGGTCGTTCTGTCCAACTTTCGAACACTCCTAACGATCTTTCAGCCTTCGTTCGCCTCGGAGACTAGAAGAACAATAGAGCGAAACTCTTTTGAATTTCCCGGTAGAATATTAATATATGCCAAGCTCCGCCTCCACAAACAATAGGACACACGCCGACGCTATAAGGCATTGAAATTGAGAGGTGATCAAATGTATCACTTAACCATCGTATTTAAAGTAACGCTTTGCGCGAGTTGCAATAAACGCAAATTTGCAGCATGTTATCTGTGAAAGAAATGCAGCGCGTTGATCGGGAGCTCTTTTTAGAGGTCATTGAAAACCCGGTCAACCCCGCTTTCTTGCACATGTTTGACAAAAAGATTTCACACTATCGGCAGACTGTTTACGGTCTCCGTTGCAGCCGTTTTGTTGCTTTTTTCAGTAATCAAGAAAATTTTAGCCGAGTAAATAAACAACGCGAGTGTGAAACGAGTGATCCACGCATCGCACTACGATCAAGCCATTCTTTTTTTATTTTTTTATTTTTTGCGCTCTTTATTTTCTTGACATGGAGGCGAATACCATGTTTAAGACAAAAAGTAAATGATCGCGGAAAAATTCATCTGATCACAAGTAAGCCCGCTGCTTTTTATAACCTGCTACGTGTATCGGCTGTTTTGTTTTGTGTTCTATCTACAATAAGCCGCATTTCGCACTTGAAAAAAAAAGCGCCTTTATCGCAGGTTAAGCTTTTCAAACCGCCTGCTGTACGTGAAACTATTTCGATAATTCAGAAAACGTTTCTATCAACGGGATTTGGTTAGCTTCTAAGTCAAATAAAGATGTCGCTACACATGGATTTGCAAAGCGCTTCGCGAAGAGTGCGGCCCGCCTTTAATTAGTGGGCTATTGTTAACTGTATTACACCTTGGGATTTATTTTACGCATTCAACCGTTTGATTGACAGCAGCTCAAATCTGCGAAGAGACTCAAGTATTCCCAAAGCTAAATCTGTTGACCAATCACAGCCAACTAGTCTAGACATGCAAATTATTATGCCGCGGGTTAATAATCTGAGAACTGTAAGTACATGTCGCGAAAGACAATGGAACTCTGCGCGAATTCGACGGCGTCATTGGGAGAGAGCCTGCCGACAACCCAAAGAACCACTCAGGAAGGTGTTGGGGAAAGCTGTTCTCAACTATACAGAAATGATTACTGTCCTGACAGATGTAGGAGCCATTTTCAACTCCCGTCCTCTGACTTATGTCGGCGATGACATACGAGACAGAAGAATCATTACCCCAGCCTTATTAACCATTGGAAGAGTTTTGGGAAGTTCACCTGATGCACCACCAAAGAAAGCAGACCTTTCTCTCTCGGAGCGCTATAGGTACCAGCAGCGACTTCAAAGTCACTTCTCGGTCTCGTTGGTTACGTAGATATTTGCCGTGGACCAAGGAAGAAATACCATTGAAACAAAGCGACGTCGTATTTATATCAGAGGACAACATACCCAGAGGAAAATGGAAACTTGGGAAAATTGTGGACACCTTTCCTGGAAGAGATGGACGAATTCGCACAGTAAGGGTCCAAACCAAGAAAAGAACGATAAACCGACCGGTGCAGAAACTGCACTTACTAGAAGAGCACAACGATGAAATTCTCGACGGAAGATGTGCCCCATTGCATACTGCTAGGGTTAGGGATGGAAGAACCCAGGAAATGCCAAAGAGGCGAAACGCCCCCGTAAGTGCCAGAGGTTAATGTTCGTCATTGGTGGGGGATGTAGAGGTTGACAAATACAGGACACGTTATGGGCGTGTAATTAGACGTCCCAAGAGACTGTAGAACATTTTAATTATTTGCGAGTGGGTGCTGGTGTGAGTTTTGGGTACTTGTGTGATTTTTGTTGCTGGAAGAGTCGGATTACAAGCCTCGGTGTAATACTACAGGATTGAATTGCTATGTCGAATTTAGCCAGTGTTGGTCGTTTTACTGGGCCAGTACATCACCTGAATACTAATTGTATAATCAATCGCGATGTGAAATTCTAACCGATTATGTTCAGCAACAAGAGAATTATGCACCAAAATAGAACTGGCCTCATTTTAGTTTCATCCTTGCCTCTTTTCTCCTTTATGTCCCCCGATGAGAGTTAATAATTAATGACGATAGCTGCGGGCACACTAGAGACTTTTACCTCGAGAAACTTGACTTGTTGACAGTTTACCTAGGGAAACCTGAAATTTTGTAATGTGACCGATTTTTCCCGAGGAAAATTACCAAGAGGAAATTTTATCCGAGTGAACTTGAACATGTCAAGCGAACAATAGTATTTCCCCTGACAGCTCACCTACCTGGATTGAAGGGGTAAACTGAATTCCCGAGGTAGCCAGCCAATCGGCGCTCGTCGGCAAGGGCGCTAATGACAGATGAGGTGTTGCTTTCTCAGTCGTTTTGGAAATATGTGTTCATGTGCGATAGCTCTTGCCGCGGGTACACATACGAGAAAGAGGATGTCGTGGTTTAGAGCGAACACGTGAGTATAAATGCTTTTGCAATACTCGCTTTAATTTGCAGAAGTAACTCCAGCTTAGTAGCCTTGTTTCTCTAATTTTCGCAATAAAATTTCAACTAATCGGGTGCTCCGTTTCTTTCCAGAAATACTATTTTTCCTGGAGGTGAACCGGAGCCGGTGTATCACAATGGATATCTTTTCAATCGGTTTTACGCCAGTAATCCGGGATCTAACCGAATGTTTCGGCAAGATTTTGGCCAGCCAACTTCGTCGTACGAGTATCAGCCTGGTCCAAGCTACTATCAGCCTGGTTCAAGCCAATAACTTCCCTCTAGTAAAATTTCCTCATCTTCGCAAGCGGGCACCTCAGGTCGCAGCTGCAATCGCTGGTCTATGAGCGAAACTAAAATTCTAATCCTCTGTTACCAAGCAAGACCGGCGGGAAATCAACCGCAGTAAGAAAACAACTCTTGACCACTTATTCGCTGAAATAAAGTCAAAAATAGCATCGAAAGGGGAATAAAAACTTGTCTTTGGCCTGACAAGACGAAGGACTTTTCTGAACTAGTCAACTAGTATGCTAGCGCAAATGCTGCAAACTGATTGGTTGAGTTATGGCTAACTATCAGGCGCTAGGTATTAGTATGAATCTACTGACGTTCTTGTTATATATGCATTAGCACGTGCCTCTAGGACCTGTTCCCGCGGTGCTTTAGTTTATTTAGTATTCTGTTATAGCTTGAAGTTCAGTTGTAATCGTCTCGAGTTCGAGTAAAGTGTATTTCGTTTTACTCAGTTTGTGTCCTTCATAATATTATATGGCGGCAGCGAGCTTAAAATTGGTCTAGTTTCTCTTGGTCGTCGACATGAGCGATGAGGAAGGCCATAGTGGAACCGATGGAACCCGGTGGAAGCTCTTCTACAGTTGCTCAACTGCTTCAACGAACCAGTCTCCAATGTTTCATCAAATTTCGCCGCCTCAACCTCTTGCTTTGCGGCCCAGCGGAGAAGTAGCCGAGAACTGGAAGGTTTGGAAGGAAAAGTACAACAACTATTTTGTTATTTCTGGGCTAGATCGAGAAAGCCCTCAATATCAGCTTGCGATGTTCAAGCACACGATCGGCGATGAAGCTTTGAAAGTTATCAAAACATTTAGGTCATTTAGCTACACCGAGGGCGAGGATTCGAATAATTGGCGGGTGGTAATGGCTAAAATGGAGAAACACTGCGTTGGAGAAGTCAATGAGATCTACGAGCGATACTGTTTTAATAAGCGGGATAAGCTTTCAACCGAGTCGGTCGATTGTTTCGTTGCTGAGCTGAAAACGTTGGCTAAGACATGCAACTTTTGTGACTGCTTGCGCGATAGTCTTATCCGTGATCGCTTTGTGCGTGGTATTAAAGATGAGCAGACCACCAAAAAGTTATTGAGAATTCGAGATCTCACATTGAATCGGTGTATCGATATCTGCCGCAGCGAAGAAGTTACGGCGCTGCACATGAAGTCGCTATCGGAACCGGTGGACAACACTGACAACATAAACCAGGTCAAGTCTAAGAAAAAGAAGCCTCCAGTTCCGACGCTGGACGGACAGTCGGGAAAGAAAAATTCGTGCAAGTTTTGTGGCTATGAACATGATCCTGAGAGAAAGAAGTGTCCTGCGTGGGGCAAAGTGTGTAAGCGTTGCAAGAAAAAGAATCATTTTGCGAAAGGGTGCAAAGATGCCGCGGTTAACGCCTTTGAGAGCGACGAAAACTTGGAAGAGATCAGTGTTTTAAGAGTTCAAGCTATGAAGGATAAAGCTGTGTTTGCTCAGATGCTGGTTCAGCAGAAACCCGTGAGATTTCAAATTGACTGTGGAGCCAGTGCTAACATTGTGCCATGTAAGCATGTGAAAGATGTGGATCTCGAGCCTTATTCCCAGTCCCTCGTTATGTGGAATGGCACCAAGGTCAAGCCTGTTGGGACGTGTGCTCTGCCCGTTGTTAATCCCCGAGCTAATACAAGGTATAAAGTGAGATTCTTAGTCGTCAAGGAGAATCTAACTCCACTCCTGGGTTTAAGATCTCCTTCGTCGGTGTGTGTCATCAGAAAGTTAAAGGCCCACTTTGCGCGCCACGGTATTCCCGAGCAGCTGGTGACAGATAACGGTTCACAATTTACGTCACGCGATTTCCTGAAATTCGCGAAAGACTGGGACTTTGAACATCTGACCAGCAGTCCACACCACAGCCAAGGAAATGGTAAAGCAGAGAGTGCAGTGAAGGAAGCTAAGAAAATTCTCAGGAAGTGCAAGTCCAGTGGATCGGATGCTTTTCTAGCCTTACTCGATCATCGTAACACCCCATCTGCCGGTATCCAAATTAGTCCAGCACAGCGCCTCTTCAACAAAAGAGCTAGAAGTCTACTACCGATGACAGCTAACCTGCTTGCACCACAGGCAGTTCCAGACAGTGAGCGGTGCCAAGCTAAGCTTGAACAGCGCAAACAGCGACAAGCTCAGTATTACAACAGAAGGGCTATTGATCTGGATCCATTAAAGAGAGGAGATACTGTGAGACTGAAACCGTTCCAGTTGGGCAAGCGCGAATGGCAGAAAGGAATTATACGAAAGCGACTGGACGAGAGATCGCACGAGGTCGAGACGACTTACAATGTTGTGCGTCGCAACCGTGTTCACCTACGTTTGACAAATGAGCCGTCACCGCCATTAACAGACAAGATGCCTAATGAGATATCTGCTGAGGTACCAGAGGTGCCCGCTCCCTCTTTTGCACAGTCGTACGAGTCGCAGACAAGTTCTTCTGGAGAAGTTAGTCTACCCGCGTCGAGTCAAGGAAGTTCGTCTCCGAGTAGCTCCGAGTGGCTCGGAAGTTCCTTCAGCTGCAGTGACGTCACCACCCAAGCCGATGCTTAGACGATCAGTGCGTCAGCGACGTCCACCAAAACACTTAAATGACTTTGTTTTGACATGAAGCCATGAACACTAAGAACACTTAGAACAGTAAGACCTTTAGCGCGTTATCACAGAGCTCAGTTACTTTCTTTATTAATTCATGCTTATTCGTATTGTGTACTTATAAGCTAGTTTTCTTTTCCTTATCTATAAAAGGGACGGTGTTATAATCATGATGCATTAGCACGTGCTTCTAGGGACCTGTTCCCGCGGTGCTTTAGTTTATTTAGTATTCTGTTATAGCTTGAAGTTCAGTTGTAATCGTGTCGAGTTCGAGTAAAGTGTATTTCGTTTTACTCCGTTTGTGTCCTTCATAATATTACAGTTCTATCACTAATGTCGTTCTATTATTGGTTAGGCTACTCACCGTGAGTAGATAGGCTATAGATAGACTGTCTATTCTGTTGTAGATGGAGAGTAGCCCAGCAGTGTGCGCTTGTTAACAAACTGGCGTCCGATTCCTTGGGTTTACCAGCTGTCTGTGAAAGGATTTAGATGAAGTTTTGAACGATTTCTATCCGTGATAGTTGACTCGGGTTACGCCCTCGTCGACTATTTCACAGTTAGACTAGTTTACCTAAATGATACTAAATGCTGCCGAAGGGAAGGAGGATGAAAGTGTCAATGCAGAGCAGGGTTGTTTCCATACAGAACTCCTGTTCGTCGGTAACAGTAACAAACTGGTTTATTTAACTTCTCGGATCACAACACTCAGCAGCACTAAGCTTCGTTACATTTTTCATTGCTCTCTTACGGACAAAACTCACGCTCTTATACAAGTAGACCCGGAATTTCCAGAAACTTCTCTAAAGAATTAAACGGCATAGCTGCAAGCTTTCTAAATTCGAATATTACATGAGAAATAGAGCATTCCAGAGGGTTTTAGGTCACGGCTGAATAACTTCCAGTTCGAAATAACAACAACAAACCGTATTTTTTGCGGAAGATCCCCCGTGTGATTTCCAAAATGTTGACTACAGTTGTGCAGATAAAAAAATATAAACAGTATCGCTAAAATCTGTGATTTGTTAAATGACATTAACTTCAAGAGATCGCAGATAACACTTGATGAGAGGGAACTCTGCTTCAAACTTTAAAACAGATACCTGGTTAAAAATCAAAATTTTGCTTGCTATTGTGGGAATTCATCAATAGCACAATATAACGTTGAACCTTTTTAACGATTGATTACAACTGGTTTACTTCTAATGAACTGCTTTTGAGAGATTTAACAGTTACGGTAAGTTCAAGACAAAATTTTGCACTGACTTGATTCTCTGTCACGGCGGGTGCCTTTGACTTACACCAACTTCTTTGTTTCTGTAATTTTCCAAATGACTTCTGTTAGTATTAATATTAGATAAGACTCCACAAGAGTGATTTGTTAGATATTCTGGACTAGTGTTCCTGTTGTTCCCGATAGCTTTTATCTTTATTTTCATCGATCGAAGACATTACATGGAAAACAGCACATCTTGAGAGAGAGCTGCCTAATACAGAAAAGACTAAGTTTACAAAGAAAAGTTTATAAAGGAAAACACGAACGATAAAAGAAGCGTCAAAAATAGCAATATACACCGTGAGCAGAAAACTGTCACTCCTCTTCGTACACTGTGACCAACGATGCATGAGCATCTTAATTCCGCCATTCGCGCATAGCCACAATTCCTTGCGCCTTTGATCTTACCGCTAGCACAATTTCTTGCGTTTCGCAAAGACGTGTTCAAGGCCCCCAACATTGTGACCTTTTCCCGATTAGAGAGCTGCCTCGGTTCTGTCCTCGTGTACCGGTTCACACGCACCGATACAAAAGACCCAACAATGTTCAACAGCTAAACAAAGATTCGTAAAGATAGGAGTACAATAGTTATTCCCGCTGTGTACCGGTACACCAGGACACAACCGCTGCCTCGTTCGTTCGCTTCAGGCTCACTCACTGCGGCAGCAATTATGAGCTCTCGATTTCGGTGAGGTGAGAGCCCATAATCTGATCGTTTTAGTAGATTTCTAGCTGAAATGTACTTCAAATAACGGTTTCCAATTATTTCCTGACTTGTTATTGAAGAAAGATCGCTCGGATTGAATTGTCATTTGAAATCGCAGCCGTTGTGCATGCGCGCAACATTTTATCAATAATTTCAAGCTTTTTAAAGTCAAAAAACCGTAAAATCCTTCGCTTAGTCTTCTTAGGAATTTAATTATCCATTTGAGTCAAAATTTTCTTCTAAAACTTTGTACAAACTGAAAGAACGTCACCATTTCGTAGACGACCTCCAGCCACTGCACACTTATTTGGCTGATAGTGTACGATCACTCAGCCAATCAGATTGCAGCATTCGCATTAGTGCACTAGTAGAATTCTCATAACACGGAATAGAAATTTCGGGCTCATAATTTTGAATAGTAGACTATTTCTATACCAACGCAGATGTCCATCTAAAACTTATTTATCCATATGCACACGACTATTTGAAAATTTGAAAGGAAGAATTCTCAATAGAATCATCACATGGTCTGAAATGGGGCAACAAACAACCCAGTCGAAAAAAGTCTATTAAATTCCCAAGAATACTAAAGAAAGAAAATTGATTGTTCAAATAACAACTAAGGTTATTTAAAAGAAATTTAGTAGATAGAATTCTACAAAAACAGTTAGATTGATCGCTCTCGATTTCTATTTAAACAATAGAGTGTTTCTGTCGAGGAACTATCGGCTGATAGTTGCCCCGCGGAAATGTGATGGTCTTAAAACAAATATTTGCCCAAGAAGCGAAGCTTCGGGGGCAAATATGCTAGTTTTAAGAACATCAAATTTCCGCGGGGCAACTATCAGACCGATAGTTCCGAGACATAAACACTCTATTGTCTTTATTGTTGGCAACTAAATTTTCTTCCGTGCGCCAGTTCAAAAATCATATTGAATTATTTTCAACTTTTTTAGATGAAAGCCGTGAAAGCCAAATGTAGAATTTTAAAAAGAAAACAAAGAAAAACCCTCTTAATACAAATTCAATTGTTTATTTTCTACAAGTCCGCTTGCTTACAGAAATATTTTCACGGACGAGTACTATCCATCCGAGTATTTTCCTCGGACGGGTACTATGAGCTGATAGTGTCTCTCCGCGGATGAACACTATCGCGTCACGTGATCAATTTAAACCAATATAATAAGAATCCGAGAAAATTTAGTGGTGAACTATAAGAGGTGTTAGCTTATTTGGTCCTTCGACCTCATCAACTATCACGAGCTTATAATCTATTTGTTAGATATAATTCACCAGTAAATTTTCCATTATCGTCATTAGCCAAAACTGATCTCTCGTGGGTGCTATCAGGCGTTACCATAGTTCACCACCTAATTCTCTCCGACTCTTATTGGTTTACATTGATCACGTGACGCGATAGTGTTCATCGGCGGAGAGGTGCTATCTGCCTCTCAGTGCCCGTCCGAGGAAAATACCCGGATGGATAATACTCGTCCCTAAAAATTTTTCTGTTCCAAATATTTGTTTTGAGCACATCAAATTTCCGCGAGGCAACTATCAGCCGAAAGTTCCTCAACAGAAACACTCTGCTGTTTTAAATAGGATATAGTGCAGGCGCGGCGAAGCGGCTCATGAAACGGAGCAAAGGTTACTTACAATAGTCATATAATTTACTATGTAGACTAGTCTTAGCTATTATATATTTATATCTTGTAATTTTTTAATTTCAATTTTCTTTCGTTTAAAGTTATTTTTCTTGGTAAATTAGCATAATCTTGCTTAAGGCCTAATCAGCCTCATCAACCCGAGTTGAAATAAAGTTATCTATCTATCTATCCAGTCCTAGACTATCTTTTTTCTCGCACAATCCTCGAGGACATGAGCAAAGTACCGCGGGGCATTTAGCCGCTGCAAAATACAATTGCCTGTCATCTCTCACTCTCCTGCCTCGTGCCCATCGAATTATAAAGCCTGTAGATGAGGCAGTCATAGCTCCAAGGAGGTAATCCCCAAAATACACCATATGGGGACTGGGGGAGACTCCACCCGGAAGGGGCACCTGTTTGTGAAAACCGGAGGTGTATTCCACGAGCTAAGTTACAGAAAAGGGTTAGGAAATCTGTTATCTAAAAATATCTTGAATAAACGTACTGAGTTTAGTCAATCCAAATCATGAAACTAAGATGCAGTGTACCTACTGTAGGTATGTGAACCAGGTACAAATTTTCGTTGGGTATCCCCTTCTCCTCCCCCTCCTCTCCCCTTCCTCCACCCCCCCCCCCTCCCGCAACAACGAGCGTCAAACAAACAGGTTCCGAGGACAAAGATTAGAAAAAGCTGCAAATCTTTGTTAACAAATGTCTCAGAAAGATCCAGACCTCAAAATACATTGGCCGGAAAAAAATTAGCAACAAAGAACTTTGGAGTCTTGGGTTTGGGATGTTAACCATGATCAACCATTGGAACAGCTTCGTTTCATTGGCTGTCAGTTTTGATTGCATTTGTTGATTAGTTCCAGCATAGTTTATGGTTACAGTCGCGACAGATGGCTCAGTCCGGTCGATTCGCTCGAATGTTGTTTGGAATCGGTGGAAAACTACTCTGAAGGCAAGATTCGTGAACCTGAACCAAGGAACGCAAATGTAAAAATACTGCAAAGGTATACTTTTATTCATCAGGTGAAATGTGCAAATCAGTCGGGGAGAGAGAGATTGGGGAGAGTGAAACGAACATTTTCAAGCCGAAACGAACAATTCATCTTACATCAAAGGTGGTATCTTCGACTTCCTCTGGTAATTTGTAAATACATTTCTGATCTATTTCCAAAAGTATTTTGGGAGTTGGCGAACTGACATATAAGCGTTGGCGAACTGACATTAGACGTTGGCCAGAAGCATATCACCTTTCAAGGTGTTATGCTTCAGGGTGATGCTTCTGCGTAGGCGAATCGACTTCATATTTTAGCGAACTGGTCGACCGGTTACCCAGCTGAGAAGACGGCACCAAACAGATTCCGCTGGCGGACTGTGAATTCAGTATTTTTTCTCTGTTAACCTCGTTAAAAAACTGGTTATTATTTTTCATGCACAGAGGTTCCCTAAAAAGTCTAAAAAGTTTACATACCCGACCGTTCTACCTTCGGATGTGACATGCTCTGCGGCGCTGCTGCGTTGGGAATGTCCGGAATGCAACTCGAGTACCAGGCTATACGCGGTCCAAAAAGTTGACGTTCAGCGAAACCAATCTATACACAAACTATCGTTGTTGTGAAAAATACGATTTAATACTACGTCTTTGTTCATGATTTGGGATAGATATGCCTTTTGGCATATGTGCGAAACCTTCGAAAGATGATTTAACAAAGGAAATTTCCGTGCTTGTCGAAATACCTGACAAATCTTGCATAGAATTGACGCTATCGAGAGATGCTTTAGGACTGGAGTGTTTAGAAAGTGTGGCAAGGGAACTTGGTTTAGAGGAGGTAAGATTTACGGCTTTGGAACTAAGTTATGAAAACAGTTTTGTAGCATTTTGGGTGTTATTTGCTTGTGTGAAGTACTCAGTAGCATATGCTGTTATCCGAGAAAGCTTAGTGCGAACATAAAGCTTATTAATATTAGAGATCTGTAGTTGTACATATTTTCGCTGATCTTGCGTGCATGAACTGGCAAACGGGATTATTTAACAACTGATGCTTTCATAAAGTGGGTTTTCTGTAATTATTGTGTGTATGTGTATATAGTTAAGAAATTCTGTATCATAAATATATACACATATAGTTTATTGACCAATTATTAGGCAGATATTGACCAAGTTCCTTTTTAACGTGCTAAATACTGCTTGGATCAAGCCATATTACAAAAACCTTAAACACTCGAGAAGGAACGAGGCCAATATTGCGCCATCTTAACTGGGCATGCATGTATGTATACCGTGCGATTTGTTTTATAGTGTTCCTCTTAATGTTTCTGAATTGAAAGACTGAAAGGATCTGAGTTAAGTTCTTGAGTGTATGTTTGTCAACGTGATAAAGTGCATGTATACATGTATTTTTTTACAGACAAAATAGCAAGTGCATTCCACTTCATATTTGAGAATCACTTGCCTTACTCGTGAACAGATCGCATTATTCATTTGTACTTAAAGCAAAGATTGTAATAATCCAACTATCACATAAGAATGTTGAGTGGATTACTGGGCAAATCACAGAACATGTCAATAATTGAATAGAATAATTGTATAGCTGCTGATCAGATGTAAGAGTAAACCACAAGACAGATTATGAATTACAAACCATGCAGATGTTTTTCCTACCTGTTCTTCTTTCTTGTTGTGTAAGAAATGGAAATTTATGGAAATTTATGGCTTGCTGATATTGGGTTATTCCAGAAAAAATACACCCCCCCCCCCCCCCGACGGATGGCAAGCATTTTTGACCCCCCCTCTGACTGGATTTCCCAGACCGCTAGAGCCCCCCTCCCGCCCGGATTTCCAAGCTCAAGGACCGCCCCTCCTGCCCGGATTTCCATTTTTTTTAAAGGCCCTAACTGGAAATAACAGGCAATAGAAAAGACATGACATTTCATCCAAAAGATCCCTGTTTATTATAATTTTAAAAGCTCGGTGAATATTGCGAATTTTGAGGGTTAAATTTCAACATTTTTAAAATCAGATTACAGTATTCAAACGATTGTGTTTAATGTTTGAGTGATCTCACACTCTCCTCTTAAACGCCATTTGCCTTTTTCTCGATCACAACAAATGTGCAAGATAAGAAATTTGTAAGTCTTAAAAATTATGTAAATGTAAGAAAAATTACAGTGAAAAAAGTCCTTAAGGCGATTATAAATTAAAACTATAATTTTAGTTTTCAGTGACAAGACGGCCTACATTGGCACGTGTTTGCAAGATCGAGTTTCCATTGTTAGAACTGTTAGTGTGACATTTACTTGAGCTTATTAAGAAAGCTTTTCAAACTAGACTAATTTTAAATTTCATTACCTTTATGGGTCTGTAGGTCAACTGGAACTCTTACCTTTCTTTTTTTTTTTTTCATGCGTAATGCCCATGTTCTGGCTTGTCTTTTACCATATCGATCGTAAGGCACAGATAATAAAGTGGAAGCAGCTAAGATAAAACTGCTTAAAACTCTTGTAGATCCGACGAGGAATCTTCAATGTGAAATACTTAAAGAACTTATCAACGCCTAAATAAGTATATTTGTTTATAAACAAGTTCTGCTCTTGTACTGTGAGGTCGTTTAGATTCCCAATGCTGCAAGCAAATTCGTCACCACAATTTCACGGTTACACATCGTAAGAGGTAAGAAAGAAATTATGCGCAAATTGTGCATACGCATGTGAGCCAGCAAAACGAGTTCTTGGGTTGCCTGAATAAAGCAGTAAAGTACAACTGACTCCCAGCCTAAATCGTCTTTTCTTCGCATTTTTGAGGATGTTACAAAGCACAGGCGCGGATGGCCTGGGTACCGTAAAAATGTTCCAGGCGTTGCATGCTCAGTCGATGGTGTTTTATCTGGTCGTAAAGGGGCACCCCCGGTCGTAAAGCTGTTGTTATCCATTAATCGACGTGCTGGTTCTTCATGATTGAGGTAAGAACACTACATGTATAAACTGAAAGACTACAAGATTTCCCATTGCAAAGTTATTTTTTAAGTGGTTAAAATATATCGATCAAGGTTAAAGTTAAAAGTGACCCCTGAGGAAGAATTTTTAGGTTCAGATCCCCCCTCCCACCCAGATTTCCTGAGCCATCAAACCCCCTCCCGCGAGAATTTCCAGTTTGCCATCTGTTGGGGGTGTGTCTATTTTTTCTGGAATAACCCATTGCAGCTTTCAGCCAAAAATAGATTTCAGGTAAATTCTGGCAATTTTGATGCTATAATTAGTACAGTGTGGAAACTGTCAGTTTGTTAGAAGTGAAACTAAAGAAATTAAGTCCTGGTAAAGATCTGTACTCCATGAATTTCTGCCCCAACACCAATGTGGAGCAGTGGTTGGCAGTTACTCTGTAAGGTGTTGTGTGTGCAGAAGTAACGACAGACACTTTATTTACTGCCTTGATTGCACATCACTTGCCAGCCACTGAGCTTGTTCTTTGTTGTAATTATTATAAGCATCTATTCTTAGGGCTGAGTATCCTAAACCATGTACCTTAAACTTCCAAAAGTAACAACCCTCATTACTTTCAGACTTGGCAGTCTTCGGGGCTTGTTACTTTCAGAGGGTTGTTACTTTTGAAGGGTTGTTCCTTTCTGGAAGCAAAAAATGTCATACATAGTTAGTACAACTGGGCTCTTCTTCCAGTTTAAATGTATATTGCTGCCACCCAGGTGAGCTCTTCATGTCTAGACCGTGTTGTCAGGGGTCGGCAGGAAAGAGTTAGATACCATAAACTGTTTGTACTTTATGATGGACTGCCACGTTAATCTGCTGTATCAATATCTGAGTACGCTGGTCGGGTTTTCAATTTAAATTTGAAGAAATGTTCCTTTTGATAGACTCTTGTTGAAAATGATATTAATTTGAATCAAAGTTTCCCATATTGTGCTCTTGATGAAAATTCTATGGGTTTTGTTTTATCACGGTGCAGCATTAACTGATGAAGCACAAATTGACATTTGACAACACTTCATGATATCAGCAATACCATGTAGTTGTTTTAGAGTGCATTAAATCAAGTTTCCATATGTAATCTTCATCTGACTATTGATTGGAAAAATAAATATGCTGAACCTTGGTCTCGCTATTTTTGGGGAGGTGGGATGGTTTTGGGGTGGGCTTGCTACTTTTGAGAAGTTACTACTTTCAGAAGTTAATAGCAGCCACAATTTTTTGAGGGTACTTTTGGGGCGGGGGGTCATTACTTTTGGAAGTTTACGATATGAAGATTAACCACAGGCAGCCCAGACGCTGAATACAATAAATAATATTAATGCGTGACATTATGCTGTTAGCGATTGCGTTACAATTTAGCCATTTATAAGACAATGTATAAGAATGCTTCGAAAATTGCTCTACATGTAAATGCTACGTGTAGAGAGTATTTTAAATAAAAATGGCTTACCTTATGTTGGTATGTGTTATTTTGATGTCTTTGTGCTCCTGGAGGTGGTTTATAGCCATTTAGGCGAGTTTTACTTTCTGGTGGTTTGCTTCTCCTAAAGAGAAACGAAAGGCGGGCGACCTACTGGTCCAACAACCTGCCCTCAAAGCTCGGTTAATTTCACAAAAAAAATTAATGGTCTAATCTTGCCAAAGTTGCCTCATGGCAGCCTTTGATAACTCTTCCTTCAATTTGGTTCTCCCAAGGTTCCAAGGTTTATCGCAACTGCCCGAGAAATGCTGGTTTTCCAGCTCTAGCTTTCCATTTCAGCTCTACCTTGAAGTGAGACTGATCATCTTTGCCACAGGATTTGAATTTCTCATCATGCCAATTACACTGCCACGGTCCCAAGGGAAATTTCACTGGAAACAATAAAAATTGCCCTGTGCCTCTAGACAGCTGGAGGCAACTTTGTTACGATGGCATGGTCGTTAAACTAGAAATTCAAATCCTCTGGCCAAGATGATTGGTTATGCTTTGAGGCGTAGCTGAAATAGAAAACCAGCCAACAGCATATTGTCACATATGAATCGTATTCAATGTCTGGGCTGCCTGTGGATGAACATTTCAAGACCCCTCACAAGGGCAGAAACTTTTTCCGGTTTATAAGGCTTATGAATATTTTATGCTTTCTACGCTGTACATGTATATCAATACTGCTAGTGAGTATACAAAGGATCATAATTATATTTGAACTATGGAGAAAGATATGAAAACATGATTGGTCATTGCAGTTACACACACAACTTATGTAGTTGTGAAATTAAAGCCTGAAAAAATTCAGGCTTGAGCAGGAATCGAACTCATGACCCCTGCGATACTGGTGCAGTGCTCTATCAACTGAGCTATCAAGCCAACTGAGAGCCGGTCGTGTTGCGAGTTCGTAATACGTGTATACCCTTAGATGGTGAAGAATGCAAGTGAACATATGAAAGATCATATATTTGAACTGTGGTGAAAGATATGAAAACATTCTTTGATCATTGTAGTTAAACACACAATTTAAGCATCTGTGCAATTGTGAGATTTTAAAAAGTACTCATTTTCATATACTCTACAACCACTTCATGACATGCAGGGTCATAGGTCCTGTTGTGTTGTGTGTGCACTATCTGAGGGAATTCTAGGAATGTACGATAGTTCCTGACGTCTGAAATAAAACTTAGATCAGAAACTCTCAGTCTTTTGGCAATAATCACATATATACTGGGGAGTGCTTTTGGTTCATTGGCAATTTAATGCCATCATTCTGAACTAGTTACATGTACGTATTGCAAAAAAATGTGGTAATGTGTTTGTTTTTTAATGTTAATCTATTTGTGCAGGTTGAATACTTTGGTTTATGTTACAAGACTAAGAAAGGCCATGAGTGGTGGCTGGTACTGGAGAAACCAATAAAGAAGCAGCTCGAACAACATGCATCCAGTTTTGTTGGCACTGTCAACCTTAAGTTCAAGATCCACTTCTTTGTGGCAGGTTCTTCTTGTTTGAGGTTCCAAGACAAACTGACCAGGTGATTTTTATTTCAAAGCGTTTGCCGTGCTGGAAATAATATTCTTACATAGCAAGACATGACTTGAGTCCTTTCAAATCTCTATTTTGGGCAAACATACTACAAATGGGTGATTCTGGAAAATATCTGACACACCTACCATGGGCAGCATGAACATTACTACGATTATCAGTTGAGTAAGGCACGATGAAAGTTTGGTCACCATGTTTTAACATGAAAATCGTGTTGTTGTCACAGGCAACTGGCTCTGTTTCCAGTGGCAACTTGTTGGCTTGTGATGTCATTGGCAGCAAAGTGTGCGAAATCATAGGCAGCGTGACAGGTGACACACGGCTGTTGATATTGTTACCAATGGAAATGAGTTAAGTTGCCCGTGACAACACTGTAATTTTAAGGCCAAAACTTCGTCATCAAACTTCAGCCACACCTTACTCAACTGATAATTGTAGTAACACCCCCTTGGCTTCAGAAATTTCAAAATGCTCTACCCCTCACACCCTCCAAATTCTAAAATCATTTACCCCCCTCCCTTTTGCAATTTCTGATTTCTTTTCAAACACTTGGGAATTCCTGTTAGACTGTCTAACTTGGCTTTTTCTGCACTCCAAGAAATTCTGCATGCAATTCAAGCAAGCAAGCAACTCAAGTTTGTTAACATTATAGTAGAGCATAGCTTTCCCTATAATGTTCTTTCCTCTACACATCTGGTTAGGGATTGTCAGCTTGTGGGATACATTGTGATTACTGGAAGAATAACCATTTAAAAGTGAATGACCAAAACACTTGCACATACACAATTCTGAGTTAAACAGCTCATAAAAGTGGCACACTGTTCTTGTTGATGTCTGGTTCTGCTGGTGACATTTTGGCGTGAAGAACAAATCTGTCAGGTGTTCCATTTGAAAACAAGAGACTGGTGCAGGTTTTTTTGCATGCAATAAGATCATCAATTAATTAAGAGACAATGAAACACAGACATTTTTTTATAGTGGAGCTCTGGTGGCCTGAAGGGCTACCAAGCAGAGCACCATACCCATACAGGAAAGAAAAGAAAACCCATAAATTGATTTTCTGATGGTTATCATGTCTAGCGGTATTGCTCGTGGGTGTGCACCGCTATGAAAATGATGACGGCAGCGGTGGCAGCGACAACGATGACACTCAACATGGCAACCAAACTCTTGCTAATTAGTTGACTGAGACATGCAACCTTGGTTTACAGGGTACATCTTTGATACTGTACATCCATGTTGTGGTCAATTGACACCTATTTAAACAAGGTATCTGCTGACCAGTATCATGTTACCATATCACAGGCTCAAGTTGTGTGCTCATTGAAATCACATGGTTTTTTGTAGTTGACTGCTGACCAGGTGCAGGTTTTTAATTGGATGGCAGGCTTAAACCTGGTTAACTTGTTGTTATCAAGGCTGAGTTGTTCAGAAGTAGGTTAACACTAACCCAGGATTAAAAGTTAACCTAAGGCCATTAATTTTACAACATACAGTACCGGTCAAAGGGACTGAAACAATACACACACGTAAAGCGCGTGTACTACACGCACATTACACGCAGTGTTCACGCATCCTACACGCAAATGCACGAAAATGCGTGTAATTGCACGCGCGTAATTTCACACAGAAGATGTGATATTGCATGCAGTCGTTCAACTGGAACTCATTAAGTGCGTGTAATGAGAACAAAATATTAAAAGTGCGTGTAATGAAAACAAAACATTTACCATGTAACATTTACCGTCCTGGACTGCACTGCAATACAGTTTAGTCTTTCGCCTTCTTACTTCTGGTCATTAAACGTTTCCAATAGAATAGACCAGTTTCCTTTAGGTGGCTTACTGCTTTACAGTAAAAGTATTTTTTACGTTGTACGTGTAGTTTCAAGAAGCGGCGCCAGCGACTGACAGGCGTGCTAGGATTCACTGAGATAACAGAACATAAACACATAATTTCGCTTTCAATTTTAAATTACAGCAATCAGTGTACTTTAAAACAATTTGAAGATTCATTAAAAATATTTCGTACTCCGAAGCGTTCGGAGTTTACCGGTGTTCAAAAGCTTTTCCCGCTGTGTTTTTTCTTTTCGTGAGAAACAACAAGGGCGCTAGCGACTGACGAACTGAGGCTTGACGGACACAAAATAATGAAAACAAAACATTTACTGTGTAACATTTACTGTATTGGACTGCAATGCGATACAGAGGCTTGACGGACACGAAATAACAGCAAAACACATTATTTTACTTGAGATTTAATTTTTAAACACCAGTTACCTTCTTTAAGTTTAAAAAGCCTTTGAAGATTCATCATCAATATCACATACTCAGAATTGAATGTTGTCTATGTGAAAGCGTATTGTTTTGATCTGATTGAAATGAAATTTGATCTGTTTCTTGAACATCGTTGCCTAGCATGTGACCAAAATCTTCCCAAATCTACAATCTGTCAACGCGACTCAACCCAGGGATGAAAATCTGATGAATTGAAAATTTCCAAACGCTTAGTGTGGGGAAGCAGGAGATACAACAGTGATAGGAACTCAACTATATTTCACTTTGGTTCAACAGTGTTACAAACATGGCGGTCATGTTGAGCGAGTTTTTGAGCGGGAATGAAAAACGTGTTTAGTACTGTCCCGAGTAGTGACGTATGCAATGACGAGACTAAATACAGTAACAACCGCTGACCGGAAATCATTCGAAATCAACAAATAGCAGATTAAACGAATAGAAACGAAATAAATGTTCAAAGTCACTATTTAAACTATTTCACATCCTCCGGGAGCACGCAAATGTCCTAAGCCCAGTCTGCAATTCTTCTCATAGCCTGTCGTGCTGCATCTCTTTGTGGTCTTCTCGCAGGAGCTGGAGTTTCTATTGTGGTTGCTTTGTCTTCTGCGGGACACCGTACTTCCTTGGCTTGAACTTCTAGAGGGTGGAATCTTGTTATGGGACGGTTTGTTGTTCCATTGGCAGTACATAAATTGACAGAATGTACAAGTCCATCGCGACCTCTGTTAATGGATGTGACAAGTGCTAGTTTTCAGTTTACTCTCGGGTTGTCATTGTGGATTAGAACTACATCGCCAACCTTCACGGATTCCATGTTGATTTCTGAACCTTTGTGGAACTCTCGGAGGGAGGTGAGGTACTTGTGACGCCAACATTGCCAAAAGTGTTGAATCAGTAAGGTGACTCGTTTTGCCTTCCTCAGGAGATCTATGTTTGTTTGGTAGGTGGGATCACTCACTTCGTCCCTCTCTACTAGTGGATGTGGTAGTGACGTGATTCGTCAGCCATAAAGTAGATGCGTGGGGGTTAATGCCTCTTCATCCTTAATGTCCAAGGAAACATAGGTTAGGGGGCAATCATTAAGAATTGCCTCCACTTCAAGAACAATTGTTTGAAGAGTGCACAGGTTGACTGCAGCTCTGCCGAGTACCTTCTTAATGGTGGACTTGGTAAGACTGATGAGGCGTTCCAAAACCTGCTGTACCAAGGTGCCTTCTTTGGGATGAATAGCCATTCAATGCCTTCCCTAGCGAGTGATTCCTTGAGCGCATGAGATTGAAACAGTTCCTTTAGTTCATTGTTCGCTGATAGAAATGTTGAGGCATTGTCAGATATTAGTTTCCTTGGAAGAGACTTGCGACTTGCAAATCTGCAAAAGGCGTGTAAGAAGGCCTCAACAGTCAAGTCTTCAGCAACTTCAAGATGAATAGCCCTGGTTGTTGTACAAACAAACAGACATATGTGGCTGTTCAATGCCTTCCATAGTGAGTGATTCCTTGTGCGCATGAGATTGAAACAGTTCCTTTAGTTCATTGTTCGCTGATATGAATGTTGAGGCATTGTCAGATATTAGTTTCCTTGGAAGAGATTTGCAACTTGCAAATCTGCGAAAGGCGAGTAAGAAGGCCTCAACAGTCAAGTCTTCAACAACTTCAAGATGAATAGCCCTGGTTGTTGTACGAGCAAACAGACACATGTAGACCTTTGTTTCAATTCCAGCATTTCGAACATACAGAGCTCCAGTGTAGTCCACTCCTGTGACCTCAAAGGGTTGTGTTTGTTGCATTCTTGACTTGGGAAGGGGTGGTGGGTCTGGTGCATTGTAGGCTGTTCCTGAAACCCTTCTGCAGGTTACGCATTTGTCAATTAAGGTTTTGACATGTTGTCGGCCAGAAGGAACCCAGTAACTTTGACGCAGGGCGGTGAGTGTTGACTTGACACCTGCATGAAGCTGCTTGACATGGGTGGAGTGAAATACTAGATCTGTGAAGTGGTCTTTGCTTGGTAGCAGCAGAGGAAATTTGGCATTGCCACTTAAAGGTGGGTTGTGTATCCTCCCGCCACAACGTTGAAGACCACCGTCATCAAGGAAAAGGCAAAGTTGACACACCAAAGTTGTTCGGTGTCGTGACTTTGAGGGGAGGCTGTCAACTTCAGCATGAAAGACAACAGATTGAGGATTCGTCACCCATTCTGTCATGGCTTGATCATATTCCATAGCTGTAACTGGACCTTGTTGGCTGACTTTCTTCTGGAGAAGCTGTACAAATCTGAAAACATAGGCTGTAACACGTAGAAGCCTTGGCAAACTGCTGAAATCTGATGGACTGATCGGGCGATGAAGGCCTTGTTGTTGAACAGGAACTGTGCTGTCTGCAGAAGGCCCATCAGTAGAGCTTTCAGTGGCTGATAAGTGGAGAACCTCTGTTGTAGGCCACGAGGGCCACTGGGATCTCTTTGGCAACCATATGGGACCATGTTTCCACAGTGAAGAATTCTTCAGTTGATGTGCTGTTATCGCTGTTGTGAGAAGATCGGAGGGGTTTTCAGTTGTAGGGCAGTACTTCCAGTTGGGAATAGATTTCAGCTTCTTTACTTCTTGGATGCAAGTGTTGATGAACGGCTTCAGCAACTTGGTGCTATTGAGCCAATGAAGTACAATTTGGTTGTCAGACCACAATGTGACTCTTGTAACTTGCACTTGTTCTTGAAGATATGAAGCTAAACGTGCAGCTGTCAAAGCTGCCATAAGTTCCAGCTCTGGAAGGGTGAGTTTCTTCTTTGTTGGAGCAACATGCGACTTTGCCATGGTTAGCGACGACTGGTTTTCACGTACTAAGTAAGCGGCGGCTCCATAAGCCCTTTGGCTTGCATCAGCAAAAACATGTAGTTCTGTACCACTGCTATCGAGAGAGACATCAGAAGTGAAGTAGCGACGCGGGAACTCAAGTTGGGTTGCATCTCCTATCTCCTTTGCTACAGCATGCCATTTTTGATCAAGAGAAGGTGGAAGAAGGTCGTCCCAGTCAATCCCTTCCTTCCACAGTTCTTGTATTAGAATCTTAGCAGCAGCGGTGACTGGTTGAAGTAAGCCAAGTGGATCAAAGACCTTTGCTGTTTCTTGAAAGACCTCTCTCTTGGTTGACCAGGGAGGGGTAGAGGTTGCTTGTTTGCATGAGAATCGTAATGTGTCTGAAGTTATGTTCCAAAGCATGCCAAGCATCTTCCTAGTTGGGCTGGTGTCAAGGACTTGATCCTTGGCTGCAAGACGTTGAACACCAGGACTGTTTGAACTCCATGACCTGAGGCTAAAGCCCACTGGTGACATCTTGTTCCTGGCATCTTGGTAATAGTTGACTGCTGAACCATCATTGCTTGTTCCTGAGGTGAGGTCGTCCACGTACAGATTCCTAAGCATATCCATGCTGACTGTAGACTGTGAGGTGCTTGTTAAGGGTGGCGTTTAAGATGAAGGGGGAACTTGTGGCACCAAACATAACAGACTTGAATCTGTACATAATGAGTTCACTCTCCGGGTCATCTGTATTAGATAGCCAGTAGAATTGCATGGCATCTCGATCAGCTTGGTCTAGGTTTACATGTAAAAATGCCTTTTCAATGTCTGTAGTTATGGCATTCTTGTGGCGACGGAAGGGTAGAAGTATGCCAGTAAGGTCATTGAGAAGCGGAGGGCCTGGCTGTAAGCAATCATTCAAGCTGGGTTGTTCACCTTGTTTGAAGCTGCAGTCGTACACAATGCGTAGGGGAGTTGTGGTAGAGTCCTTGAGGACAGCATGATGAGGTATGTAATGACACACTCTGTTGGCCATATCTGGATTGTTCACCCTTTCAATAAAGCCTCGAGACTGTTGTTCTTGGATGATGTCATTGTACTTGCGTAGGTTCTCAGGATCTGCAGTCAGTTTTCTGATCATGGAGCAGGTTCTGTGCTTAGTGATTTCTGCATTTGATGGTAGAGGGGGGTGTTCTGGTTGCCAAGGTAACTTTGCACTGTACCTGGAGCAGGGATGGCGCAGTAGTGAGAGCGCTTGCCTCCCACCAATGTGTCCCGGGTTCAATTTACAGACCCGGCGTCATATGTGGGTTGAGTTTGTTGTTGGTTCTCTTCTCTGCTCCAAGAGGTTTTTCTCCAGGTACTCCGGTTTTCCCCTGTCCTCAAAAACCAACATTTCTCAAATTCCAATTTGATCCTTGAATGCACGGACATTTCTGAACGAATTCTGTGAACACCTTGATGCTCCGTGGGTAAACAAATTACATTTACATTTACATTTACATTTACATACCGGCCATCCAAGATGATATACAAGTCTTGAGAATACTTCAGAAAGGCATCTGGCGTTTCTTCTGAGGAGTTTGGCTGAACACCAACTGATTCAATTCACCAGAAATGTTCCGAATCAAATTGTTCTTGATGATGTTCAGTCACAACATTTAAAATAGAAGTGTTGAGGTTCTCTGATTGGTTACTGTTAGAGAGGGGGCCCGAGAGGAGGTACCCTATCTTTAATTTGGCTGCTGTGGGACCTGGACCCTTGATAACTTCGCTTTCCACAATGCCCCAATAATGATCAGCACGGATTAGAATATCAACTGTGAAAGATTAATCATCAACTTTAATTCGTGCTAATGACAGTCCCTTTAGATGTGGCAAGTCCCGTACGTTGGCTCCTGTGTGAGTAATGAGCGGTGCAGCTATTGTTGGCACAATGATCACGCGAATGGGCATGGTTTCCTCTTGAGCGGTTTTGAGATAAATGGTAGCAGTGTCAATGTGTTTAACAGATGATGTGTTCCCACCAAAAGTTGACAGAGATATTGTCTCTTGCTTTTCTGGTTTCAGATCAAGCTTGGTCGCTACATCTGATTTAATGAAGGAGCGTTGAGAGCCTTCGTCGAATAGAATGTGCACACTGATGTGGTTGTTGTGACTTCTAACAGAAGCAACAGCTGTTTTCAGCAGAACGGGCATGTGTCTGTCAGAATCACCAATGTGGTAGGCTGAGACTGAATGTGCTACAGTCTTGTCTGTGATGTGTGCACCTGAAATCTTGTTTGTAGTTGCTGGTTCAGTGGATGACACTGGAGGTGGTTCTACATTTTGACAAAGACTGGTATGATGCTTTCAGTGGCATACCTTTCTTTGGTTCCGTGACTTGCATTTAGATACTGAATGACGATTGCATCACGTACAATGGAGTATCTCTTTCCCTTATCTGTCACGACATTGCAATCATTTGGGCAATGTTTGCCCTTACAGAAAAGGCATGTTCGCTTGGTGGGGTGCTGATCAGTGGGAGGAGGGAGAACAGGTGTATGTGGCTTCAAAGTTGTGAGAAATGCAGCAGTAGTAGCAGTTGTTGAGTTGCTACTGAGTTCATAATCACTAGAACTGTTCTGACCTGCTTCTAAGATTTCAATTTCATTCAAGATTGCCTTGCGCAAATTATCAAGCTGCCACTCCTTCCATTTTGTCTTGCTAGATTCCTCTTAATCCCATTAGGTAATTTCTGAATGATGGGGACAAGAATATCTCCATATGTTTCTGTTTTCTTCCCTAGTGACTCAAGTCCCCTGATGTGTGTCTCAACTGAGTCGTAGAAAAGCCTCAAACTACTTAAATGGTCAGTGGGTGATGGAAGGATGAGCAGTGCCTCCATGTGTGCATTGATGATCTTGTGGGGTTGAGTGAATCTCTCAATAACTGGGTACTCTTAGCATAATTGGCACTGGTTAATGGCAACGCGGCAATGACTCTATCAGCTCCGTCGCGTAACTGTGCTCTCAAATAATTGAACTTTTGAACATCACTGATTGAAGAGTTATCATGTACTGCAGACCGGAAAGCGTCCCAAAATGGTTGCTATTCAAGCGGGTTGCCATCAAACGATGGCAATACAAGTTTGGGTAAACGACTAGTGTGGAATGTACTCACTGGCGGCGGTGTAATCGGAGGATTCTCTGCTGAGGCGGCTGTGTTACCTTGAAAATTGCTACCTGACGTTCCAGTCAACGGGGGTGAATCGGATGGTTGATTTTCTTGTTCTGTTTGCAACGTAGATGGAATGGGTTGTTGATTTTCTTGTCCCCCTTGCGGCAAACTTGACGGAGTACTGATATTCTCAGGACTGTGAGACAACATGTGTTGACTGAGTTTCCCTTTGGCGAGTTCAATTAAATTATTGGTGACGCCAACTTTCTTCATGATAAGGCTGTCTAGTTCCTCTGCATTGAGTATTTCTGCTTCGAGTTCCTCAGGAGTTTCTAGTAAAACTGCTATCCTGTCGTTAAGTTCCTTGAGGGTTTGTTTCTTTTGTTTCAGCTAGTCGACGAGCGACTTGAGTAGAGCAATCTCATTGTGGGTAATTGTGCCTTTTGCAGTCTCGTCGATTTTGTGTCTTAACTTGGTTAAATACGCCTTGTGTGCTCTTCTAGATGGTAGCAGTTTCGGTAATTCTTCCATCCTGCTCCCGGCACCAAAAATGTGGGGAGCAAGGAAAACAACAGTGATAGGAACTCAACTATATTTCACTTCGGTTCAACAGCGTTACAAACATGGCGGTCATGTTGAGCGAGTTTTTGAGCGGGAACAAAAAACGTGTTTAGTACTGTCCCGAGTAGTGACGTAAGCAATGACGAGACTAAATACAGTAAAGACCGCTGACCGGAAATCACTCGAAATTAACAAATAACAGATTAAACGAATAGAAACGAAATAAATGTTCAAAGTCACTATTTAAACTATTTCACACTTAGATTTTGTTAAAAAAGTTTCAATTCTTCGCCATTTAAGCAGAAGTTTGGCCAATAAGCAGATTAAGAGAGAGTCCGCAAGTTTCTGTTTGACTCCCTATTTCATTGTTATCGAAGGAACAGGGGTTGAAATGACATTTCGTGTGTGGGTAAACATTACGTTGCAACGCACATCGTAAACGAAAACTTGTAGATCTTTAAGAATTAAGTTTAGATGTTAAGCAGAAGTGCGGACTGCTACAGACTAAAAGATAGTATTTGTTTGATAGGTGCTCGAGCTAGTCCACTAATTTAGCAATGCTTGATGGCTGTTAAATTTACTTTTTGTTGTGAACATTGAGAGTCGCGGGTTTCGAATACAAGTTAGTAGTGGCTTTTTGTTATGCAAAATACACGCAACTGCATGTATGAATAACAAAGGTTTCTTCCTCCAATTAAAATACACGCATTTGTGCAAAATTACATGCAAAAATGTGTAACTAACAGATCAGTAAATTTTACACACGTGTAATTACACGCACTGTCCACGCACTGTCCACGCACTGTCCACGCACTGTCCACGCACTGTCCACGCACAGTCCACGTACAGTCCACACACTGTCCACGAATACTACACACAGACTACATGCATTTTATGCAAGTGTAGGTGCTGCAATCCCTTTGACCGGTACTGTAAATAGAAAACCTGATAGCAAAGTTACGAAACTCAAATCAAAATTTTTGTATATCCTGGGTTAGCTTGGCTTTGAACAACCTGGCACTTGGCTAAACCTATAATTGAAGGGGTGAGTGCAAAACCATGCTAAGTGACGATTTGGGTGAAAAAAAAAATTTTCGTGAAAGGGCTTGAATTTTTGCATGTGGTCTTCAATGTAATAGAAAAACGCGGCCCTGTATTTTTGTCGCTGGTTTATGCTTCGTTTTCGAGTTATAACATATGCAAAAATACTTGGCTTTTCCTAGCCATGTCTCTAGGAGTTTATTTGTTGAACAGCAAACAGGCAGACTGTTTATAGTGTATGAAGTCAAAATCAAATCTCACAGCATATATAGAGTGGAAATCTGGGAACAGATTGTTTACATCGATTATTGTGACGTGAGCACAACACGTGAATCGATCGAGCGTCAAACGAAATTCATCGAACAAAACAGAGATGTGCCACATTAGAGCTCTGTCAACTAATATCTTAAGCATTGTTTCAAAGTACCTTGTATGCCTGCCTGGTGGTTGAGAGGCATCATAAAGTCTCGATAAACCCGTAAGTCATCAGCACGTTTTAAAGAATCAAAACGTGTTCTGAAACTTCGAAGGCAGCTGATATACTGTAATCGTGTTATCCGCGTTCGAAGTCAGATCGAGCCAGGCAGCAAAGTCCAAGAGCAGTTCTTGCCCAAGAAAAATACCCTCTGGTGAGTCATGGCCCATTTGCCAAGCGTTGCTACAGGGCTCAAAAAAAACCCTGTCCGATCGTCCGGGACAGGTAGATTTTCCCTTCAGGCAAGCAACTTTCTCTCCTTACTTGCCCCACGGGCAATGACCCAGGCAAGCCGTTCGCCAACTAAATTTTTAATAATGATTTTGAGAAGAAAAGGTAAATTTTAGGCTCAAGGTAATCAAGTGTTTAGATGAAGCTTGACGAAAATTACAATTTATAGTGTTGTTTTGTTGATTGCGTCACGCGCGCTCACAGCTCAGAAGTGGTTGCCTAGCACGTGATCAAAATCTGCCCTTATCACTTGGGCCGTTGGGAGAACACTCGAATAATTTGTAAATCACTTGCCTGCGGCTTGTGATTTACGAATTCTTCTCGTGTTCTTCCAACATCCCACGTGGTTTATCAGCCTACAAACCATAAAAACTTGTGGTCTATTGCTTAAAAAACACGCCCGTAGTTTGACATCCATTTTTGGGTTCATGAATTATTAATGACTTTGAAAACTTGGGCAAGCGGGGAAGTGCCCCGGGCTTGGCTTGGCTATTATAACAAAGGATCGGCTCTGTTTATCATAACAAAGGCGGGGCTTTGTTTATTTGAAGACCTTGGCGGGAAAAGGGTGCTAGGTATTTTAATCAATAGTGAACTTTGTCGAAAACGCTCCAAATTTCGCATGCAGTTTTGTTTAGGTATGTTTAACAATGTCCTGTAGTTTTTCTGCTAAGCTTCGCTTCGTTTTCGAGATATTGCGTATGCAGAAAAACCACTCAGTTTTCCAAGCGGCGTCTTTACAAACGAAGCAAAAACCAGCGACAAAAATACAGGACCACGTTTTTCTATTACATTGAAGACCACATGCAAAAATTCAAGCCCTTTCGCAAAAATTTTTTTTCACCCAAATCATCACTTAACATGGTTTTGCACTCACCCCTTCAATTATATTATTTTATCAATCTAACATCTAATTTATCGACCTATTCAAAGTTGAGCTTGCTGCACAACACACATCAATTTTGATCTACTTTCATCTGCATGATGCAAACACCTGCCTGATCAATCTCTGTCCTGCTTCCATGGTGGCCTTGTGCTTGATTTATGAATTAGAAAAGTTAACAGATCAGCGATTTCAACAGAAGTTTTTGCTGTCTCCCCCCTCTGGAAATTCAGAGCTGAAACTCCCCCATGCTTTTGGAATTGCAAAATGTGTTACCACCCATGCCTTCAGAATTCAAGCCCAAGAAACCCCCCTCTCCCTCGGAATTCTAAGATGCTGCCCATTGTGTGGGTATGGATATTTTCTGGAATCACCCAATCTGGTTAACCAGTAATTAGCATGCATGTTATGTACTTTACATACACAGATTATCTGATTATACAGTCCACTTGATAAGTTATTGGTTAATTTTTGACAAATTTTGAGAACTTTCTGATGGCTTTCACTGCAGATATCCTATCAGCTGTATTGCATGAACTATATTTAATAGCAACTGAGTGAGCTGTAGACTCCCTCTAAACTGCCAAGCATGTACAATTGTGCGTAACAATAACACATGATGACACAACTCATGCTGGCATTATCAAATTGGATTTTACGAGATGATCTCTACAAGATAACGTCTTTGAAGATTTCAAAAATCTGGGTAAAAGGGTAAGTTCAGCTACAAATAAAGCAAGTATACCATGTACTTTTCTTACGTATTGAGTTTCGCTGTGCTTGTGTTGCAGACACTTCTATTACTTGCAACTCAAGGGGCAAATTCTTGAAGGAAGCCTTTCATGTGAAAAAGACACTGCTGTTCTACTTGCCTCTTACTCAGTGCAAGGTGATAAGAATTCCATCCTTATCTCTTATCTTTCCCATCCATTTTATCTCTCCAATGTATGTTGTTTTAGCATGCATAACTTAAAACATTGTGATAAACTATTTAATATGTTTGCAGTGGTAGATCTTTATTTTGGGTAAAAAAAATTGCAGAAGGAAGAAAAGCAGGCAGGGCAAGCAACCCCCCCCCCATGATCCTCCTGATGTGATTGGTTTAGACAAAAATACTGTGATGCCATTGGCTTACTCGAAAACAATCACCGATGATGTCACTCTTACATTACCTTATGCTTACTTTGTCATTTGAGATTTCTTCTGCCTGTACCAAAACTGCTGCCACCTCATCACCCTTACATCCTCGTGAGAGTGACTCGTTGGCAATTGCTAGCCTGGGGTTTTTTGCACCATGAATTTTGGGTGAATGTACCATTGCTATCATTTTTAATATGATGGATTTTACCAATCACAGTCATGTTACTCTTAGTTTTCTGAAATTCACTAACTTTTGTATGACGTAAATTCCCGGCATTCTGGTTTAAGGGCCTACTGACGGTTTTTTGGGTGCGTTGCTAAGGATGCAATTGTTAAGTAATTCAAGTCAATGTGGCATAATTTTGGTCAGTTTCCAACTTTTGTAAATGAATGACCCTAAATATGATGTCAACATGCCACAGCCATGGTCATGTGACTGATAAAAGAAAACACTAAATTTGTCCAAGTGCTACACAATTTGGGTAGTTAATCAGTAGTTTGATAATTTGTATTCATTTGTGCATCCAGCCAAGCACGGGTTTCTTTTTATTTTGAAAAATGTTCTCTTCAAAGAGATAAACGATATTGAAATACACATTTTTAAAAAAGATGATTCGAAAACATCAGTGCTTAGCTATATTCTGTATTTGGGGGTGTAACGTGTCATATAAAAGAAAATTAATTTAATTTAAAGACTGCTGGAAATTTAGCTTTTTCTCAAACTGGAAGTTAGTGCATTTACGCTTGTGCAGTTGACCTGAGAACAGAACAAGCAAGGAGCACGAGGTGAAAACTTTCAATGCACACAACAGTTTGTACAGTGATTTTTGCTTCCTTTTTAACTTGGAAAATATTTATTATTTTCCAAGTTGTAGTGGTGGAATGATTTCACTCCATTACTCCTTCACTCCTTCACTCCCTCACTCCTTCACTCCTTCACTCCTTCAGTCCTTCAGTCCTTCACTCCTTCACTCCATCACTCCTTCACTCCTTCACTCCTTCACTCCTTCACTCCTTCACTCCTTCACTCCTTCACTCCTTCACTCCTTCACTCCTTCACTCCTTCACTCCTTCACTCCTTCACTCCTTCACTCCTTCACTCCTTCACTCCTTCACTTCCCGTTAGACGTTTGGAAACCCGGGGGGAACTCCCTTATGAAAAGGTAAGGGATGCTTGTTGGAAAATTTAAATTAACTCGTAAGGGAGACTAATGTGGATGTTGCTTGAGCTTCATTACACCCCTAAAAGATACCACTTAAAACGGAATAGGTTTGATCACTAACCACTGTTCAAGAAAGGATC
>NC_138159.1:11181200-11236200 GCF_964199315.1 Orbicella franksi
TGTTTGCTTATTTTTATGATAAGTTCAGTGCTAATTTTTTATCATGATTATCTTATTTTTTAATATGAGTTTAGAGTAATTTTTAACTAGGTATACAATGACGTAATGATACACTAAGGTGGCTTATATTAAGGAATCTTGTATTCTGTTTTAAGGTGTCCTCAAATTCATTGGATTGACTTGTTCAATGTAATGTAATTTGGAATTTTTATTAAAGATTAAAGATTAAACAGAAATGAAAATAAAAGATTTTGACCCAAGAGAATGATTTGCATTGTTTTTCTAGTAAGAATCCTTGTGGGATGCCTGTACAGGTAACATGTATGTATCTCTTAAAAGTATCTCTGTGTAATTCTTACAATGTAGTTGCTAACACTTGTAACCACCACTCCGCACGAAAACCAGCTACAATTCTAATTGTTTTCTAGTGTACCTGGGAAGTATTTTTTGTTTTTCTTTGTTGACACTTCCTCTGTGAGTTTTGTAAGCCAAGATACAAATCTAGGCAAAACTTCGGAAAGTTTTGGCTGTCAGATAAGATCAGTTTGCTTTATGCCACATTTTCTGACCACTGAAAGGAAACAGGCACACAGTGGTTATAAAGTAGCCTGCAAGAGGAGTTGCCTTTTCCGGCTTTTATTTCACCTGCCACGAAAAGCGATCTTTTAGCAGTGCGTGAAACAAAAACCAGAAAAGGCCTCTGTTCTCACAGGTTATTGTAAAATTATTAAAATAACAGAAATGAAGCTGAATTCAATAATCTCCCAAAAATAACCTCTTGTAGGAATAAAAATATGGCTGATAAAGTCTGTCATTTCTTCTCAATAACATTGTACATTTTGTTATGCAATGTTTTTCCACTGATAACTTTTTGTATCCAGCAAAGGTATGCCATTGTCCAGAGAGCTGATTTGTCATATGCATTTGTTTCACAAAATTATGGTCAGATATTTTAATAATCATTGTTAGTACTTTTCCATCATTGATTAATTATTTATTATTGTAATTTATTATTTATTATTGTAATTTTTCCGAAGTACAGATTACGAGAAGGGACTGATTTATGCTCAAATGCTCTTTAGTTAGCTGTTCAGGGCATCTTCAAAAAGGCTGTCCAATTTACGAATGGTTTCAGTTCTTTATCCTCTTCACTTTTGTTTGGTTCTTCTTAGACTTAGATGGTGCTTTTTCGCAAGGCAACTTTGAATTGTTCAAAAAGTCTTGAAGTTGTTCCACAGAAACCATGTCATCGTTCGCACATTCCTCCACTTTGTTTACTGCAGTTTTCTCTAGAGAGACTGGAGTGATCATTTCTACTTCCACTCTCCTTTCCTCAGTCTGAGTTTCCACTGTCAATGTATTTTTTTAAGCATAGTTCTTCTTCAAAGAAGCTAACTTGACAGCCAACATCCTTTTTACTTAGTGAGGCTGGCGACCATCGATTACTGACAGCTTCCAAAGCTCACTTCTCTCCCTTCCTCACTTTTCTTCCAAACATGAATCAACCCTTTTTTTTATGTTTTGTATTTTAATTTTTTTTTTATTTGGTTTTGTACTTTTAAAGTTTTGAAATGACTATAATTGAAACAATAATTTAGGAGATTGTTATCAAATTTTCCAGGTCGAGAGTGGGTTTTCTGGTCAACTTACAATATGATTATGTCAGTCACCGGAAGTCACATTTCACTTCCTTAGCAATGCACGAAAAATCCGGCTTCGGGCTTTCAGCTGTACGTTGGTGTTGAAAGGAGTGTTGTGCAATAATCCCAAACAACAGTTGTAAAGTACATTGCAGGACTTCAATTGAATATTAGCTAACATTTCACTGGTGTTTTATAGCTGAGATTGGTGATCATGATGCCGAGAGGTTTGCAAGCTTTGTAGAAAACAAGTCTCTTTTCCCTCCTGTAAGTATATCTACTCTTAGTTGTTAATGATGGCCTGTTGGGTGAACTGAATTAATTTCACCTTAACTACCGGTAAACTGTCTAATAATTCAGAAGTGTTAATTTTCTTCTTTGGATGCATACTTGCCATTCCATTATAATGATTAAAAATGATTAATCTTGTTTCTTACTAAGAGTGTGTCCGTGAGAAAACCAGGCAGGAGGTGATACAGCTCAAATCACCGATTTTGCTCAAACTTGACACAAAGTTTGGGTTTGGTGAGTAAATGATTACGGCAAAAAATTAGGTCAAAATATTTGATTCCCTTCAAGTTCGGGGCACCCCTCCAAAAATGGCTGTTTGTCATTAACTTTGGTTAGTATTTCTACAGCAAGAAAGGCCATGTGAAAGTAAAATCCACTGGATCATGTTTCACTAGTATCATTCTCAAAGCACAGATATTCATTTGAACTAGACAATTTGATTTCTCTCCGTGGCTCCATGTTAAGTAATTTTGAGAAAATAAAGACAACTAAAGACACTTAGTTAGAAGGCAGTCTTTTAGTACAGAAAGTACGGGTACTAAGGGAAAAAGCAAGAATGTCGCTCCTAAAGTGGGCAGCATATGATGAAAGTGGGATGGCGATTGATATTCTCTTTAGAACTCAGGTTGAAGCAACGGAACAGATGTCCCAAAACTTAACATTTCACAACACAAGAATCAAAGAGGGTGCAAAATCGTGTCTAAGTGACATGTATGTAGTAGTTATTTCTTGTTTCTGTTCTACATTGTATTTTACACCTGAAAACATAAGTTGAGGGAACTATGTGTTGAATCTTCTTCTGCCGCATTTTTTCAATATCGTGAGAATTTGTGGTTCCAGAAAATATCCATACCCACCCCACAGAGGGTCTGTGAAATTCCAAGGGTTATAGGGATCTGAAAGAGGTAAATTTCCAAAGGGGAGGAGTTTTCTTTCCAGTAGGTTTCAAATGGGATGGAATGAACACTAATTTACTTTCCCAATCGATTCAGGTAACCAAACCAACAGAAATGTTCCATCTGTTGAAATAAACGTAAGATTCTTTGTCATAGATTTACCATTTTTGTTCCAATGTCAATGACGCAAATAGGACTTCTGAGCAGCATGTTTGTTGGATGTCAGGTCAAACAAAATGCCAAAAAAAAAAGGGGCAGCAATACCTGTACGATGAAGTTGATGATATGTTGTACATTTATACTTTGAAGATTGCGCTGTATGAAATGCAGCTGATGCTTTTCCCAACATTATTCATGCAGTCAAATGAGATTCGTGCTCTGTATATCTCATTTGATACTCATACAAAATTATTCCCGTTTCAGACTTGCTGTAACTAGGTTATCACATATTTTAATTGTTATCTGTATCCGTATCACCTACCTGGTTCTGTCTGGTTTTATCATGGACACACTCTTAACCAATCTATATCATCACATGATATCAGAACATTTGAAAATCCATCAAAGGACAGTGATTGACACCTTTATTTAATTTATATCAGGGTGGCCTTTTCATCAACAGAGGCTGTATAATTATAGAGAAAAGCTGTGTAAAGAACTAAAACTATACCATAAATAGTTACAGATAAAAAGCCCTAAAAACTACATACTCTGTGGGATTGGTTACTGGCTCCACATGTGCACCTATACCAATTTGAATACATGTAGCAATCAATGCTATTTGTTCCAGACTTTCATTAAATCTATACTCTATTTTCACATCGTAATAAATAATTGGTTTCATTATTGAAAGTGATTACCAGAATGATTTGATTTAGTGCCCAGGTCACTTATTTACTTGGTACCTCAAGGGAGGGTGCTTATTCAAGACAGGGCGCTTATTTCTTTTTTGAGAAACAACTAAATGTTCAAAACAGAATTTTAATACAGTATTTTTAGGGCAAAGTCCGTAGGATGGAGAACTATTGGTGTTAGAACATCGGGAAAGGTACTTCGAGTAAGTGAAATGCTAGTTCCTGATCAAAAACGTGGCCTTCAAATGTCAATAATTTTGTCAGTTGGACACAATATGACAACATATGAAACAACCATAACTGAAATCTGTTAAAGTTTTCATTGTTAACTCTGTTAACTTTGCATAGGGGTAGCTCAGGGCACATATGAATTCCCTTGCAGGGTAGGTGAAGTAAGTGGCTCTTTGAAAATACTAAGAAATTGCCTCTTTCCCACTCCCCAGAGATTGTTTTGGTACCTATTGCGTTTTGGTCCTTTGCATATTTTAGGGGGTAGGGGAGAGTTTTCTTTTTTTGAAAACAAACATGGCGTTGTGTGTTGTGGTTTTCTTCTAGTGGGCAAAATTCTGTGCTTAAAACCAAAACAAACCTTTAAAAAGTTCAAAATGGCAAGGGATAAGCTTCAAGAAGACTCAAGCGATGGTTAAAAGGGTGATTATGACTTAGAAGTAATGATATTGTCCTTCGGGTTGCAAGAATGTCGAAATCAAAGGTCTTCCTGAATTCTTTTAAACCAAAACTACACTATGAAACTCTTTGGACAAGTTTAAAGTGGAAGTTCAACCGAATTTATCTCTTATTAAATTACCATTCTCTTCTAGAAGAGTTGTTTTGGTGATATTTATGTGACCTTTTCAGCTGACTTTTGCGTTCTCAACAAATGGACAACAATGCACATCATTTGGATAGTACAAAAAACTTTTGGAGAATGCTTAAGGTTACAGTATACCTTCAGGGGTGTCTCGCGCGCAAGCGATGTAGCGCGTGCAGTTTAAGCTGTAGATACCTAAACCCCTATGTCAAATTAAAGCTTATGGAGCTGGCTATCAAACTACACCAAGAATTTTGAAAGAAAATGAATTGTCGAATTTTTCACGACCACTAAATGCGAGCGCCCGAATCACCTTTCGAAAGCTACAAGTCAAAGCGAATTTCGTTTTTCGCCAATTTAATTTTTTCCTCGGTTTCAGGGCCCAAAGCGCTTAAAAAACGTGTCTGCGTTTTGGCATATTCGATTGCAGTAAAAAGTTACAGAACATTTTCGAAATAGGATTAAAAAAATGTGGAGTGATCGTACAAAAATCGCTCTCGAAGAAAAAGTATTTCCAAATTAACCATTCCCAGACACGCTTTTGTAGTTTATATTTTAAACTAGCCACTGTCCAAATTTAAGAGCAATTCAACAAATTCCCTTTGAGTTATAACTCTTTAAAGTGTCTGCTTCAAGTGAAAAAATTTATTCGAGAAAACAGCGCTAAGAAAAATTTTCTGCTTCGCAAACAAACTCTGCCCACAAATGCCTTCAACTGGGTTCTCAGATAACTAAGCCAATCAGTGCAGGGAAACTTTACTACCGTTAACCTCCTGGTGAAATTTACGCGCGAATCTCTACACAACTCTTGTGTTTCGCAATGCGCTCAAGGAACCGAAGGCAGAGAGATAATTTTTCTGTAGTTCGGTTTTTCTTGAAGTTGGTCTGGCAAAATGGGGAAGACTGAAAAGGATACGAACGCTAGAGTGGCTGAGCGAAGGAAACAAACAAAAGACAGCGCGGAGAGCAACTGTGTGAGAGCAACTGTGCATGGATAATATTTCAAATGGTCTCAATGAGTCCGACGATTCGTCGATATGGGACTCATCAGAAGAGTCTCTGTCAGCATCCCTGTTATTGCTGTCAAGTTCCGAAATTTGTACAGAACCTTTCTTTTCTCTTACCACGAATATTTGCCCGCCTTCTACGATAACTATAGCTTCATCCGCGTGGCGAACTTTCCCTTCTTCACTCATTGATGTATTTTCATTCGTTCTTCGCTGTTTTCACTTTTTCGAACCGGTCCATGGTTTAAACGTGGTCTATGTTTACTTATAACTTAATAGAGACAAGCCTAATATCAAAAAGGCTGGGTAATCAGAACAACAATGCTGATCAACTGAGTAGTCAATTCGTGACATCCATATAGGTAATTCCCGCGAAAATCGTCTCGGTTGATTGCATACGCGCCATAGGGCTGTCAATCAAGAGGTAAACTTTTACTTCCGGTGAAAACGTAAAACCGCCATTTCTCCGCCAATATTTAGCCTTTTTCAAATTTTTTTTTCAGAAATTAGAGATTATTCTTCGACCACTATTTTGACCCAAAAATCCAAATTTGAAGAAAATTGCCGACCCGAAGGTATACTGTAACCTTAAATCCAAGTCCTTAATTTTCTTGAACACAATCTTTATGGCAGTCACCTATTTTTAATCAAGTGAAGCTTGCTGACTTTGCACTTTCTGTTGGGAACCACTTGTTTAAATAAAGGAACAATAACAGGAACTGTAATGTTAACAAACATACAGTGAATGTTCAATTAACCTGAGGGAATTTTAACCTAATTCAACACCAGTAGCTTGGACAGTGTCACTTACAGTACATTGATATGTAAATAAAAACTTTCTCATGCATCATCTTTGACGGTTGATTTAGTGATCCTGTCAAAAGGATCCTCGTCACATGAATAAATTGCTTGTGGCTTGTTGAACAAGGTTAAGTCGTTCCAGCCCTGCTTGCATGGCAAGGCTGATTTTCCTTGAAGCAGTGAATATACATGTATTATAATAGGTGTGCTTATTAGAATGAGGGCACTTATTCGAATATGGGCGCTTATTAATAAAAACACATTGAAAGGGAGACCCTTATTCAAGGGTGGCAAAGGGGGTACTGATCATGCATCATGCTGAATTTTTCAATTAAGTCATGCATCATGGAGAATTTTTTCACCAATCATGTGTCACATAAAAAGGAGTAAGTACATCGGCAATTTTACTTTCTAGACCCTAAAAGTGTGGTTAAAAGCTGAGGAGAACTCAGCCAATTCGACCACAGAAATGCAATGGCAAATATTCCAAACATTTCCTCCTGAAAATGACAAATTTTGACCAAAATAAAAGTGGTGATCCTTATGGGAAACTGGGAGATTCGGTCTGTATCCAGGAGACTCCTAGATAATAGGCGTGTCCTGATTGTGTTCGTAAAATGCTGGTAAGTTGCTCACTGGAATGCCAAAAAGTTGCTCAAAAATTTGCCAAAATCCAAGAAGTTGCTACCTAAATTTCTTGATGTTTTTGTATAGACGTTAATTAAAAGCTTTATTTTTCATTCTTCACAATAATTGCTAACGTCAGTCCCAATCATGCGTCACACTGTTAATTTTGGGGTGATCACACATCACGCAAAAACCCACTTACTGGAAGGAGGGTGCTAAATCAAATCATTACTGTACAAAAACCTACAATGTACATGTAACTTGACATGTTTTAAGATGCCCCATTGGAACCTTAACCTCTACATGTACAAAGGCAAATGTAACTTACTCTTGATGCAATAGCTTTTTAACATTGTTCTGTTGCAGAATGTCACTACTATCCATTTCAAGGAGGTCCTTGAACAGCAGGTACAGAATTTTTAATTACTTAATTAAGAGGGTGAGAATGATTGTGACAAAAAGCAGCATTAAGATTTTAATTTTTATGAGAAACGTACTTTGCAGTTTATGTGTTATGGACACCTTAATTGTGGTTTTAAAACATCATCAACATCATCCCTCATCCCCTCAGAATTTCCTTTCCAGAGGGTTTATGGTGACCCTCCTCCCCTTTGTAATTTCGCTGTTTGTTTTTTTTAAACCTTCATTCCTGAACTCCTTGGATGTTTCAAATTGTTTCGTACCTAGAAAATTGATAACTAACACTGTTATGACCATTAATTTTATAATAATTATTGCAACCACAGGATACAACAATCCCGGCATTCAATTGTCTCATTTTATTTAAGAAAAAGGGATAAGAAAAAGAGAAATGAAGAGCCTAATTAAAGATGTAAATCACTTTCTCATCCAAAATGAATCTTGATTTCTGCGCATGCCTGAGAAAAATGTTGTAAAATGCCACTCTAGCAGAAAGAAAGGCATGCTGTCCTGTTGCAAATGTCTTTTTGAGTAGATTGCAGCTAATTTGGTTCATATCCAGGCTGAAAATGTCCAAAATGTCTAAAAAATGTGATTTTGCCAAAAAGCTCCGCCAGTCAATGGGTTAATCACGTGACCAGATTTTTCGAAAGATGAATCCTTTTGTGATAAAATTTGGAAATCTATCCAAATCAGGCTCAAAAATGCCAGGAATGCTACAAAATTTGGAATTTAGAGGTATTTTTGTTAACGCAAAGCTGCCTGTCCCGTCCTTAAGTGGCCATGATGGGCGTTGGCCTTTGTTCCACTTCTGATGTCTTTTGACCAAAGTTGGCATCACTTATGCTCGAGTTCTGCAGGAGATCTTTTCTACAACAGATCTTTTCAATGAAATCCCAATCAGAGTGATCGGGTCATGGAGCCTGAAATATGCACAAAAAAGTCTGAAATTTGGGTGAAAAACTCTTAGCAAGATTTCCCACAGCTACACATGGCTACTCCATGGTTAGAATTTCCTTTGTCAATGATTCTTTCTTGGGAATTCTTGAACTGGAAGTAAGCCCGGTAGAGGGTCTGTCACTGTAGCACAAAGATAAGAAAAGGAGAAAAGGAAAGGCAAAAAGAAAAAAAAACTAAAACAAAATGAAAAGTCTAAAGACATAAGTCAGTTCGTTGAAATTTTGATTTCTGTGCATGTCGGAGCAAAAATGTTGTAAAACTCGACGTTAGTGGAAAGAAAGGCATGCTGTCCTGTTGTGAATGTCTTCTTCAGTAGATTGCTGCTAATTTGGCTCATATCCAGGCTGAAAATGTCCTGACAAATGTCCAATGTCCAAATGCGATTTTGGCCAAAAGCTCCAGGAGTCAAATATTGGTTAAGCAATCAAAATCCTAGACCACCAATCTTTCCTTTCTTGCTTGATTTTCTGGTCTAGAATCTTGACAACGTGGTCATATAAAACCTTATACTGGACTGTAATTCTTGTCTAAGTCATGTGGGGGGTCTCTGGTGATGTAATCTGTTTTTAGCAACTGTGGTAGTGGTAATGGCAGTGGCAATGACAATAGCATTCAGACAATTATAATGACAATGGCAATTAAAATGACAACGACAGTGGCAATGATGATGGAAATGACAATGGAAATGGCAATGACAATGACAATGGCAGTAGCAATGGCAGTGGCAATGGCAATTGCAATGACAATAGCATTGACAATGACAATAAGAATGGCAATGGCAGTGGCAATGACAGTGGCAATGACAATGGCAATGAGAAGGACAATGGCAATGACAATGGCAATGACAATGGCAATGACAATAGCAATGACAATGGAAATGACAGTGGCAATGACAGTGGCAATGGCAGTGGCGATGACAATGGCAATGACAAGGACAATGGCAATGACAATGGCAATGACAATGGCAATGACAATGGCAATGACAATGGAAATGACAATGGCAATGGCAATGGCATTGACAAAGGCAATAGTAATGGCAATGGCAATGACAATGATAATGGTAATGGCAGTGGCAAAGTCAAAAGTGAAATAATTGCTGTTGCTTCCAGAAATCAATTGAATACTTGTAAGAGGATGATGATGAATTGCAAGCAGCTGCCCCTGGTCTTAAGTATTCAGGGTTTTTTTTTATTAATCACTATTTAACATCATAGTACAAAAGATAGGCAGCTCTAGAATACTGGAGATCATCTACATGTCTATGTATAGAGCTTGTCTTATTTTGTGGTCTCATACACTGTACATGAACAGAAATTAAAGAAGATAATGCAGAGAATAACTTTTTGGCATCTACATCATTCTATAATTATCGTGAGTGGTGTTATTGCCATTTGTTGGCCAGATGATCATTTATGTCTTTACATTGTTCTCCACAGTTCAAATAATTTTATACGAATTACTCAAGGGACTAAGAAACTGTGAGCATTATAATTCACCATAGACAAAACCATGTTATCCTGAATTTGTGGGAAAGCAACTCAAATAGTTATTATAAATACCATGGTTTGGTGATGAACTATTTTCCTTCAAATTTGGTTCAAATGTACAAATTGTTACTTGTAGGATCTAGTTTGTTTGTATTGCAGACCATTTATTGTTTTTCCCATAATTGTTTTGGGGTAGTTTCCTTGTCATGTGCTCAGACTGGAAATTCACATACAGAGGTTGTTTTTTTAGTGTGAATTATAATAGTTTCAGCTGGTTTATTTCTTACATGTGGGGAATCTTTCTTACATGTACATGTGGCGTTTTGTGTGTGAAACTCATCAGTTGGAAATAAATGGATAAATCATCTCAGCAAGCTAATTGGAGCTTACATAGTGCTTTCCTTATTTGCATAATACAAAAATGTCAATATCTCTAAAATGAAAAAAGATATTCCTAAAAGGAACATGTCATTCTTCTGTCTTTTCAAAAGCCTTTCAAATAAGCAGCAATTATTTTTCATTTCATGGGCACTATAATAAGCAATCCTGATCCTAGTGGTGGAACCTTGCATGACTCAACAGACAGTGAACTGGGTTTATGTTTCCAGACCTCTTCGAGTAGAGAGGAGGGTTCAGGTCTGCAAAATGAACTTTCCCTTTTTGAGCCAGAATGTTCCAAGTGATTACATGATCTTGAGCAGCAAGAACTAGCCAAAAGAGCAGCTCTGGATAAGTGTATGAAGGAAGCTAGAGAAAGACTGGAAATTGAAATGAATTGTGCCATCGAAGAATACGAAATTATGAGCAAAAAGGAAGAAACAAAATGCCAACAGGAAGAATTAAGACAACTTGATGAAACCTTTGGGAGAAGTAAAAAAAGTGAGTACAGAATCTACATCCTCAGGGCCTCCCTACTCTATGGATGCAGCAGTGAGAGGCCATTTTACACCCCAGTAAGAATATGTGGAACTGAAACAAAGAGAATCAAGAACACAAGAGGCTGCTTTGTCCATCATAGACTGAAACGAGGAAAGTGGCCAGCCAGTGGTACCAAGCAGTGTTCAGCAATTGTAGAGACAGCAAAACACTATGGATGAAGTTGAGCAGGGTCTTTGTATGTCTCAAAGAGAATACTTGAGCTTCAGTGGTGAACACCGTAACTTCCCTTTGTTTATGCAGAACTTTGAGGTAAATGTAGAGAGTAAGGAGCATTATGATGCAGATCACCTAAGTTACATTCAGTACTGCAGAGGTAAAGCACAAGAAGCTACTGAACATTGTATTATGATGCCCCCCGAGGAAGGTTACAAGCAGGCAAAAGAAATCTTGCATAAGAACTTTGGCCAAACATACATAGTCACTAGAGTATTCATAGAAAGGGTGATTGGTTGGCCTCCAATCCAAAGTCCTGATCCAGAATCTTTGTCCCAGCTAGCTCATGATATGGAAATGTATTTTCTCAGGTCTACCCAGTTAGGTCATACTAGTAACTTAAACTCAGTGGACACCCTTGGAAAAATTGTTGCCTGACTTCCAATTCACCTTAGAGGGAAATGGGCAGAGAAGTCCAATCAGCTGTATGAATCCTTTTCATTCCAACATGTTCCCAACTTACAGAGTTTGTACAAAGTCGTGCTGCTGTAGCCAATACCTACTTTGGTCAAGTTGTCAATTCAAAGTCAGAATTATCAGGAAAGCCCAAACTGCCATGCAAGGTTAGGGGTGGACCTGCAATAATAGCATGACCTTGGCTACGGTCTCAGATGACCATTTACCAGACAGTGATGAGAGGAGAACCTTGAAATGTGTCCTTTGTTCAAGTAGCCATTAACTTGAGCATTGCTATAAGTTCTAGAATTGACATGCCCTCAGTGACAAGACCTCGTGGATGGGAAAAGGGTGCGCAGTTCATGTCTCAGTCTAGGGAACTTTGTAAGGAAATGTTGGGTTGCAAGGGGGTGTGGGGTTGATAGTTGCCAAAGGAAACATCGTCATTTGTTACATTCATCTGATCCAGTTCAAGACAAAGCGAACAGTTCATGATCTAACTCAAAGACTGTTTCCCAGGTCCAAACCCCTACTTCTGGAGACACTTCTTACAATAATGCTACCAGTGTTAGTGCAATGAGTAATGTACAATGGGCAACAAAAGTGTTGAGACACTTGGCAGCAAAACTCAATTTTCAAGTGTCTTGGAAACATTTCTCCCCCTTCCCCCCAAACAATGTTGATTTTTCTATTGATTTAGACTGCACAGACCACAGCATCTACACAACATTGAATTGGGGGGCCTGGGGCATCAGAGAATTAACTTGAGATGCAAATAAGATAAAATGAGAGGTTAAATATTGAAAAGCGCCATTTCTAGAAGTGTCTCAACTACTTTTGTCGCCCATTGTCTGGACTCTGTTTGTGTAAACTGTGGTGATTTCCATTAGATTCCCAAGCTCAAACAAGTACATTTTTACAAAATCCACTATATGTGTGGGTCAGAGTGATTTGTGACTAAGGAAAAAGTGATAAGAGTTTCTGTAATTCTGATACAAAGACGAAACCTAGTCTATTCCGTAAACAACTTGATCCATATTTTGGCCTCCGGGTGGTGCTTATCGCCACTTTTTCACTTTTAAAGCATTCAAGGAGTCTCTATTTCACTTTCATTTAACACAATCCTCACCATGACACAATGGCTACAAGGTTTTCTTCATTCAGTTGTCATATTTTGGCGGAAAAAAAAATAGAAACTGTATCATTCTATGGCAATATTCTCTCTATCTCTGACTTCAAAGCAATGGTTTACCCTTGCAGGTGACCTCATAATGACATCACAGTAACATGCATATCATTTTGATAACGGCATTGTACTGAGCACCTAAAATTTGATATCCACCCATGGTCTAAGTGCTTTTCAACTTTTATTGTGCAAATTTCCAACGGTTTCCCATTGATAAACCATTTATATAGAAAAGTTAATTTCTTCTATTGTTAACACACCATGGATAAAACATTGAGAAGTCATGACAGGAAGTTCAACAGCATGACAAAACAGGTGGTCTTATGTAATTTTGTCTGCTGAACAGAATACTGTTAACAGAATGCTTCAAACACACAAGTGTGGCATAAAAATGATGTTAAAACACAATGTAAACTATTGGTAAACCAATAAAAACATGCCTTCTGAGCCCAAAAGTTACTTTTAGAACATAGTGTGTCGATTCAGTTCCTATTGTACAAAGTTTTTGCTCCCTTTTTGAGTTATTTTTTGGTTAAAAAAAAATACTTCTGGTGGCCTCATGGTTAGTGCACTCTTCTCCAGATCAAGTGGTCCAGGTTTAAGCCCTGGCCGGGGACATTGTGTTGTGTTCTTGGGCAAGACACTTCACTCTCACAGTGCCTCTCTCCACCCAGGTATATAAATGGGTACTGGCAAACTTAATGCTGGGGGTAACCCTGTGATGGACTAGCATCCCATCCAGGGGGAGTAGAAATACTCCTAGTCAATACACTGATTCCAGAAAGAAACCGGAAGTTGCACGTAAGCAAGGCTTAATAGCCCTCGAGCTTTCAAAATGGCGGACGAAATGCTGGGCAAGAACGAAAAAATTCGAATGTATGTAGGTTAGAGCTACTTGTCTGGAGCAAATGTGGTAAAGAAAAGGAAAAAAGTTGGACACAAGTGTTGTGTGGCTGCAAACTCTAACAATAGAGGCAAAAACTGACCTGATTTATCATTTCCACGACTAAGTTTCCTTTAGACAAGCCAGATAAACAAAGAAGAAAAAAGTGGGAAATACTTATGAAAAGGGGAGATGCCTATTTTACCTCGGTGGCAAATAATTTTTGTTGTTCCAAGCACTTCTTGCCAAGTGATTTTAAACTGAGTACACTTATTGAAACTGGGAGCCGTACCCTCAGCTTTCCCTTGGGCAAAAGTTAATGAGGAATCTCAGTGTAGAGCAAAATATGTGATGCATCTGAGTCTGGCATATGAATACCCATCAGCTTCAATCAACTCAGAAATTAATCAGTTTTCATGCCTCTGAGGTACACAAAAAAGTTTCCCAAAAACAATGTTGAATGTGGAAGGACATTAGTGATTTAAATACAGCCATTGATGAATTTTGAATATTTTTTACTTGCCTAATGTTTCAGCAAGATCTGGCTTTTAGGTTTAATGTTTCAGAACTAGTAGTGTCAGATAAATTATTGCATGGGCAAATTTCCTGTATTTGATGTTGGGGAGCCAGGCCATTAATTATTTACCTGAAGTTTTTTAGGCTGAATTTGAAACATAAGGTGCAGAATAGACTGCAGAGAGATAAAAGGTCAGACACCCAAGACCTGGACACCCAAAAGTGAACTTAACTCTGAATAAAAGTCTGACAACACATTTTAAGGCCTTGTAGGAATTTTCCTTAATGCCATAGATTTGATAGACAGCTTGTACTGGCAAGCAGGAAGGTTATAATCTTCATTCCTTTTATACAACCAAGTAAATCAGAACTGACTATAATTTCAATAACAATTTTTTAAGGAAGACTGTTTTCCACCATGAACCAGAACTACAAATGTAAGAATACAAGCTGAAGTGGCTATTAGGAGAATAAATGAATGGCATATATTTGATGGTGTAACTCCACTAAGGTTGTTTAGAGTTGTTAATCAACCCTGGAAAGTGAGCTATTTGCTTGTAAACTGTCAGAAAAAAAAAGGTTATCTGATGTTTATTTGTCATTTGGTAGTGAATTTAAACAGAGTACATGATATTGTTCATCAGTGGTAATTAAATATTTGGTGATTTCCACTGTACTGAGATTGTGCATTATGTGGCTTCATGTTTTATATTCTGGCACAGGGTGTAACATACATGTAGAAGGACACATGGTAGAGCTGGTGTATAATTTTGCTAATAACATAGAAGTACAATCCACCATAGGAAAAAAGATGGCGGCTGTACATTTTACCACAGTACCTTGCGAACCTAACACAGCCTGTAAGGCACAAAGAAAGCCAAATTTTTACAATATTTGTCTCTGTACAAAGGACATTGTGTATGCTAGGTTTGAAGACTTTGTAACTCTTCTGTGCGTTTTTATGAATGTTGTTAAGGCTTTCCCTCACTAAGAACTATGGGTAAATGTACCAGTCGTCATCTTTTTTCCTATGGAGGATTGAATTTGACCTCATAGAGAATTTTCTGCATTGTATGATCTTATAGATTCCCAGTTGTTTTGAACTATTTTGAAATATTCATTCAAAGATTCATTACCAGAGAAAAACTAGAAGTAGCTGAATTCTCTCATATTAGATGCTGGACAAACTTTTTGGACCTTTGTATACATTATTTATTCTGGCTTTAGCAATAATCACATCATGTAAGGCCATCTCTAAGCACTAGGTAAGCCAATTCATATATAATATATTTATCATAAATTGTTCAATATTCTTTAGCATCTCCTTCCACCATTCTATGTCCAAGGCAATTTGCTCATTAAAAATTCGCAGTTACTTCCAATTTATAACCAGGACATTCCAAAGTCTGTTCACAACAAAGAGTAGTTGTTGTACATTGTACATCATAAACTGAAGTTCACATGACTCTTGTTTACTTTTAAACCAGTGTCAAACATTTTGCATGTTGATTTTATAAGGCAATCTTTCAGGGTCTCGCTATCCATAACAATGACATTCCTAGCTTAAATTATTTCATGGAGATTTCCCTTACTTGGGTCTGTAACCTGAGTCCAGCTGGGGGACCCTGGGGAGGCCCCCAAAATTTCCCTTTTCTCTTGAACAGAAAAAAAGCATTTTGTCACTTGCACCTTCGTCTATCCCTGTTGATGCATTATTTCAGTGTACTTGTCCATTACTAGTTGCTAATTTTCAAGGCCATCTTTCAAGGCATGTGACTGATAGTCTTTGTTACACTGTAGTACACTTCATTGATAATTTTATTGGTGATTTGACTGATGAATCAGCTTTGTGATTGCATCCTAACACGTAACGCAATGATGCTGTCACTGTACGGAACCCTTGGTTATACCATTCTTGGCAAGTAGATTGTGGTCTTATTTGATACTCTGATTAGCATCTTTTGAACTGAAGAATTTCCCTTTATTCTCTAACACCGATTGTTAACTTATGAAGAGAGATTGGATATTCTCTAACTTGAGAAGACTGAAGTTGTCAGTGAAAAATGAATCAGCCATAGGAAATCTGTTCAAGTGTTTTGTTGCAATATTCACGATATCCGGCACAATTTTTAAATTTACTTCAGTATGTTCTTTTGAGCTCTTGCTTCATCAGTTTTACTACTTTAAGCTACTTAAGCTTTAGTAAAGCTATTCTTCGCATCAGGGTTGTAAATTTTTATAATTTTCATTTCATTCAGATTTTTTTTCCTAAACCGACCATGAACAAAGTTCTTTTAGGCAATAAAAATGGTGAGAACAGGTTGTTTTTGCGCATATTGGAGATTGAGACAATTGAAGGATGGAAAACATACCAGCCTAAAAGTTCCTTTATTTTGCCCCTTTGATTTATACGGCGACTTTTAAGCCAGAATTTCAATTGGCTGTGTCAATTTTTCAATGTTCTTCACTCACACTGATGCCGGGAATATCATCAGAAGAGAGATTGGCTTTTTTTCTTCGTTTGCCATGTTGCTTTATTTATCGCGAGGGCTATTAGGCCTCATTTCGGTGCAACTTCTGGTTTTTTCTGGAATCAGTGTACTGGTATTCATGCTACAGAAACCAGGATAAGCTCTGGCCTGATGGGCCACTTGGCTCATACATGTATGCAGACTTTACTTTCTTTCCCTTCACCATAGACAAAACCATGTTATACCAAATTTGTGGGAGAGTGACTCAAGTATTCATTATAAATGCTAGGGTCCAGCGATTGATTATTTCTTTCAAATTTGGTTCAAATGTGCAAATTGTTACTGTTACCACATATAGCAAGGATTAAAGGACATGTGTCTCTGTTGATTGGTTTTGCATTCAACATTAGTCCTGTGTTGAAATTTATTTGTTACATTGGTTAGAACTGAAAGTTGAGCCTCTGGTTTGTATTCAGCATAATGAACTTTTTTCCTAGCCTTATGAATTTTACTTTTACCTTGTCTGGGCTGAACAGTGCAATTGCTACTTACATGTGGTTTCAGCTATACTGGGGAAATTAGTGTTTATACTGGGTTCCATGAGCAGTTTCTCTATTTGCTTCATCATGTATAGTGCTTTTACACACACACTTTTGTAGTTTATTTTGTGGTTTTGAACTCTCTGTCCATTTTTGTAGGTAGCAGAATTGTGCCAGCATCATAGGTAGGTTTGAAAAAAGTGCTGTCATCAGTTTTTAAAGCAATGAAATCTTGTTAACCTGACCACTAATTGGCGAGGTTTTGCTTTAATATGCAGTTGTACATGTATATCCACAAGATTTTAGTTCACTTTTCCAAGGTTGTACGAAATTTGCTGTACAACAAATCTGCAGCTTACTTTTTCAAGGTCATATGACAGTTGGTCTATAGCAAAATTTGTTATAATTTCAGGGGTTTAACAAGCGAAGAAGCTCAGTTGGAATACATCTTGATCACTCAGCAGCTGGAAGGATATGGTGATGAATACTACCCTGCTAAGGTCTGTAGCTATAAGAAATATTTATAATTTTTGAGCTGCGCAGCCTGGCTTAAAGGACCACCTTCAACCAGTCGTCTTTGAGAAGCTCTGTTGTTGTTATCGTCCAAGCAGTTGCTGCATGGATGCTCATGTCTCATTTAACTTAATTATGAATTCATGACAGAAAATCATTTCAATATCCGATGAACCTGTCTCGAACAAGGAAAGATTGAAGAAAGCAACAAGATTTCTTTGTAAAATGAGCAATTGTTTCTGGAGGATGTTCTGTTTACTCTTACATTACTCTAATAATTTAAACACAGGCACAATAAACAGCTTTCGTGGACAACTTACAGTTGATCATGGTGGGACATAGCTGTTTGCCGCTTTTATTCTTACCTGATTTTGGTTTAGATGAGTACATGAAGCTCTTGTTAGTTTGGTTTGGGGAAAAAATGAAGATGATGAAAAAGTGCCTAGTAACAGTAAATGAACTCTTACTGCAAGACAAATTCTTGCAGCTATGGCCAAATTTGACCTTTGGTCATCCAAGTCTGTTTTCTCATCTCTAGTATGCCATGTCATTCTCAAGATTTGACAAATATCTGTACTGTTTGCTATGTTTGGTTTAGGACAAAGATGGCTCTGTTATTCTAGTTGGTGCCTCATTTCTTGGGATTGTGGTCAGACATCCTCATGGGTTACCTCCAGTTTGCTTCAGGTTTGTTGAATTAACATCATTCTTTAGCAATTCAGTTAACAATAAAGATTAGCGAAAAAACTGAGCAACGACGTTTCGGTGTCATCCTGGCACCATTTTCAAGTTAAAAAATATTTGTGCGAAAAGTAAGCTAATTTATACCAATGGTAGAGGTGCAAAATTGAATAAATTAAGATTAAGATAGCTGTTCAATGTTCATGTTCATTCCAATGAGGTGTCAAACACTGGTAATGAGTTCAGTGTCTGTTCAAAGCCTAAACAAATACTTTTGCAAACATAGTCGTATCAAATGTATGTAAGTGTTCACCTCAGAGGGTCTTTTTTCATGGATGTGAAATGTTAGAAAAATGCCCTCCTTGGTACCTTTGATTTTACCGAGTTATGGCTCTCTGAGATAGCTTTATTGTTTAATAATTTAACTGGTTACCATGAACTGTTGCTTATAAGCTCCCCCCTCCCTGTTATAGGCCCATTCACCTGTAACCAAAAAATACAGCCAGTTTTAAGCCCCTCCCCCCCCCCCCTGATATAAGCCCCCCTCCAGTAGCTTTCCTTTTTTTGAATTTGTTTTATTATGACGTTTTAAAGCTTAATTACAAGTAATGAAAAACCTATTTCAATCAACGTGTGCAGCTATAGCTCATTTCAAAACAGTTTATTTTACTCTGGTTATAACCCCCCCTCCCCCCATCAGATATAAGCCCCTCTGTTTATAAGCTCATCTGAAAGCCCCTATGAAGTTGTATAAACCCAGGCCTTATAGGCAGCAGTTTATGGTATTGGGTTAGTGACAAGGCCATCAACTTTTAGACCCTCGCAGTTAAAAGAATTACTTCATAGTTGTCATTGCATTTTGGTGGGAATTTGGTTCAGTGACAGTTTTGCAGCGTGCAGCTATTGAAACTCTAGGTTTCCCTAACTAAGCTGAAGGTAAAAAAAAATTCAGATTTCACATCTGCAAGCTAATCTATTATATACAGTAACAGAGTACAATCTATTTTTGTTAAAGTTAATGACTGCTTGACTATGTTACTGGTAGCTTGAAGGAGTTGCTGTTATATACAATAATGCTTTGTGTTTACTTTACAAAATTGACATTTAACCACTCCTATTAATAAATCATTTAGTGTTTTAACGAGTCTTTATTAACCGGCTAACCTTTGTTAAGTGGCAAATTTCAAAATCCTGAGGGGGTTGAGGCATTGCATACTGGTTCAACTGTTGTAAGTTGACAGTAATTTCCTTAGGTCGGGAATTATTACTGAGTTAAAAAAGATTATTAATGAACTTTTGCAGTGATTTAATGTCCATAATTTGCATAAGTAATTTACAAAAGTAATTGTATGTGATATTTGCTGCCATTAAGAAATTAATAAATGTATATTTCATTTCAACTGTAGTATAGATTGAAGTTGAACAAATAAAATTAATGTATTGTGCTCCTCCAATTTCAAGGCTGCTGCCTAACGGGCGCCCGGTCGCCTGAGGCACCTAACTTACGAGTGCGGGCGACTAAAGTTTTGTTCAAGGAGCCCGAGTGGGCGCCTAAACATGGAGTTTTGTTTCCCAAGTAATATGTCCGATGACTTCAATCTTCTCATGAAATTGGTCAAAAAATCGTTCACACAATAAATTAAACGGAAAAAAATAGCTACTCTGGTCCTGTTTTGCTTTTATCACGAGAAATCTGGGCAAAAGCACGGCAACAAAGTCTCTGTCCACTCACGAAACAGCCGAAAACAGCCATGTTTGAAAATCGCCCTATAATGCATTGCAAGCTCAGTATTGAATAGCTGTAAATCATGTATGCCAATGGATTATGTCTCTGTTGATGCCTTACTGATTCCAAGTTGCAAATTAACTACTTTGATAACAAATATTTTTGGAATTGGAGTGATGATCCTGCTGACATTATATTTACAGTTGAAAAAAGATAAATGTGTCTAAATATTTGTCCGATACTTCAGAAAACTTCACTTAGATGTACGGAATGAATTTCTTTAGGTTCTGAAAGGATAATTCAAGTAACTAGCCAGCGAAAAGAACACATCATTGCAATTCTCTTTGCATACTAGGGTTCTATATTTTGAATTATCAAATGAATTGTCGCGACTCCGCCCAATATACAAGAATTTATTTTCTCCAAAGAAGTGGCCAATATTGCTGTAATGCTGCCTCAAAATCACCTTTAGTTTATACTAATGTCCCAAGCCCGGGGAAGGAATGCACATTTCAGTGACGCCAAATTCAAACCCCCCCAAATGCCTCTTTCATTTTTGTTTGTTTTCATTTGTGGTTTGCATTTCATGATTTGTACAACGTATTTCGTCTTTTTAAAATAGAATTGCAAAACTCAAAAACAAAAGCAGCAATATAAATTTTTAGAAAAAAAGCTGCAGTACCTGCATGGATACACCAATAATTGAGTTTGACCAGAAATAGTATTCTTTCTCAGTCATGACCTGATCACTTTGCTAAATGCTTTATTTATAAAATTTGATTGATATTAGACCATATTAGTGTCTCATGGAAAATCTCTGCCCCAGGACCCCTCCCCAAAATTTCCACAGTTAACCCCCCGCCATCTTCCTCAACCTCCCCAACCTCCCCTCCCCCCAGATTGACCACAGAGAATTTTATTTGGGCTCCTAAAAAAGTGGCTTGGGCTCCTAACTTTTGGTGGAAGAAGCCCGAAGGGCTCCTTAAAAATTTCCTTAGGCAACAGCCTTGAATTTGAATGTAACTGATTTTTTTCCTTGTATCACTAATTTGTAGATGGCCTGATATTGTTCGAATTAGTCACAACAAGAAGTACTTTTGTATTGAAAGTATTAGAACATTTGACACCATCCAGTTTGAAATGGTAGGTGCTTGACATATATTTCTGTTTTATTGTGTATTTGGTTGCTTTAAGTTATAAATGATTGGTCAATTTATTTTACTAGTGTGTACCAATCCTGTTTAACTCACATTCTTAGCAACCTACAGAGTGATTTGCTCTATCAAGTTATCCATCCAGAACTGCTTTTTTCAAAGCATGATTGAGCAAACTCAGGATTAGGAAAATTGGAATTTTTTATTAACTTTACAGTGACTTTGATGAATTATACAGTGTTAATCAGCTGTCAAACAACCAGGCTCTGGTGTGTGGCTGAGTGAAATTCATGAGAAGGAGAAAAGGAAAAGAAAGACACTGCTTACTTTTTGTTCTTGAAGCTGCAGTGTTATGAAAGTTCATAGTGTTTTTATTCCATGACACGCCTTAAGTGGTGTTAATCAGTTGGTTGCATAGTTTTAGAAAATAATTTTGTCAAAAGCTTTTAAATTGCTCTGATTAACATGTAAAACATTGACTGCATGGAACTCTTGTGTTGAACTTGATATAAAGTAAACACTCCTAACAGTAATGAAGCAGCATTTGAAGTTAAGTTCTTATGGTGACTGTTCTATCTAATGTAGGATGATGCACCAACAGCCAAGTATGTGTGGAGGATGTTTGTAGTACATCATCAATTTTGCCGGCTCAACTTGTCCAGGTCGAGTGCCCAGGCATCAAGTACAAAACACCAATCAAATTCACTGTAAGTTCTGTAACTGATAGACATAAAAGGCCAAAACTGTGTTTCATGCCAGCCTTAATGCAAACTGGAGAACCATACTTTTGGGCTGAGTGTACTCTTTATTCAGTCGAGTAAAATTAGGGCAAAAATATTTTAATTTAACAGACAATTAGCTAGTTAAAATGCTATTGTCAAGGGTTTTTTTCTTTTGAGACAGCTAGTTACACTACGTACAATACTAATACAGTACTTACATTACTTAAAATACTTCATATCCAATATGATTAATTCCACCACTTACAATACTAAGACTTACACTACTTATAATACAATGCGATCACTTACGTTGTTTACAATAGTGAATACTAATACTTACACTACTTATATTACATACAAAACAGTACTTACACTATTTACTATACTAATACTTACACTACTTACAGTACAATACGATAACTCATGTTGCTTATTAAATACACAATACTAACACCTAAACTACTTACACTTCAATACGATTACTAGTGAAAAAGACAGCATGAAATGTTTGTAAAGAGCAGTCATACCCTTGACGATCAAATAATAAAAACCTTCAATTTTTGTTAAATACTTGTGCATTTCAGTCCAATTCTGTAGTCCCTATGTGTGATATGTACACTGCCCTGTCATTGCTACGCTAAAGCAACCATTGCTTTTAGAAATTCACGGAGGCATTTAAGAAAATGAGGTTATAATTATGCTTGCCTCTTAGGTGTTGTTAATGACAAGGGAGTAAGGAAACTAACTTGGCTGTTGATGTTCTATCACTGGCACTACTCAGTATTGTTCTTGTCTTCTGTTCATTAATGTGTATTTGAAAATGTTTGATGCTGTAGTGTTCTGGACCAGTAATCATGTTTACCTGCATGGTTCTCAGCACTGCCAACCTAAACGTGAAACACGCGGATTATTTTCTTGAAATGTTGTTTCCTTTCCAGTCGTGATGGTTTCATAGTGTATGCGTTTGTTTCTATTCTTTCTAATGCCTAATGTAGTTTCTGTGTGCAATCTGATGACTAGTATTCAGAAAGTTTAATTTCAGTATCTATTTCTATTTTTCTTAACATTTGTTGTTCTGTATGTATGGAGTCCTCACGATAAAAGTTAGACTGTATGCTAATACAAGTACACATGTATATGTACAGTGTCGCTGTTGATGCTAACTTCTTCGCGTAACTTGCCAAATCTGTCCAAAGCAGCTTGTTGTTTGAATGTATCTCTTCTGAAGCTTTGGTGATCTGAGCTTTGCACAGGAAACATTCTATTTTAGCCTTCGTCCCACAAAGGTCATTAAGCTAAAAGGCATGTGCACACAGTAATTTGGCCGTGTATATCAAAGGTCATTAAGCTAAAAGGCATGTGCACACAGTAATTTGGCCATGTATATCAAAGGTCATTAAGCTAAAAGGCATGTGCACACAGTAATTTGGCCATGTATATCATCAAAGGTCATTAAGCTAAAAGGCATATGCACACAGTAATTTGGCCGTGTATATCAAAGGTCATTAAGCTAAAAGACATGTGCACACAGTAATTTGGCTGTGTATATCAAAGGTCATAAAGCTAAAAGGCATGTGCACACAGTAATTTGGCCATGTATATCAAAGGTCATTAAGCTAAAAGGCATGTGCACACAGTAATTTGGCTGTGTATATCAAAGGTCATAAAGCTAAAAGGCATGTGCACACAGCAATTTGGCCGTGTATATCAAAGGTCATTAAGCTAAAAGGCATGTGCACACAGTAATTTGGCCATGTATATCAAAGGTCATGAAGCTAAAAGGCATGTGCACACAGTAATTTGGCTGTGTATATCAAAGGTCATTAAGTTAAAAGGCATGTGCACACAATAATTTGGCCGTGTACATCAAAGGTCATTAAGCTAAAAGGCATGTGCACACAGTAATTTGTATATCAAAGTGGGAGGCAAGGTGGCCTAATGGTGGTGGACTTTGTATTGAGTGCAGCAGGTCCAAGAAATTGTTCTGGCTCATTATGTTGTGGTCTTAGGCCCGGTCCAAACGCCTCTCCACTCATGTGCCGAACCAAACTTGATTAAGTTCGACTTTAGAGCGACTTTGGAGCGACGGCTGGTTCAGATGGCATACTTGCGTCGAACTTAATTCGGGAAGCCGGTGGTAACAATTTTCGAGGAGAAAATATGCGTTCTGAATTCATGAACTCTGTCCAAATAGAAAAGCTGTGACTAACATTTCGCTGTTATCATGCTGTTATAGCAATATTTAGGGAAGCAAATTCAAACTCAAGGTTCAGTGTTTGTATTTAGACCAGTTTTCTCCTGGTCAAATCGACTTGTTAAAAGGAAATCTAATAAGCTGGGCTATTATCACGAAGAAAAAGCAAAAAATGAATTTGCGCTAAAGAAACTCGCTTATACAGTCCCGTTTCTCATAAATTGAAGGCATACTGGTATTTTGTTGTCTTTATTTTTAGCAACGCCTTTGAGCTTCATGCATGACTGGTCACGCCACTCAATTTTGAGCCAATCACGAGTCCTGTTATATGAAAAATAAAGTACAGTAATTTATGCATAAGGTTCGACACATGAGGAGAACGCCGTATGAATCAGCTGCCGCTCCAACGTCGCATAGTGCGGGAGACCCTGCCGAATTTAATGTTGTTTGCCGCACCAAACTTAACCTGCCGAACCAAACTGATTCAAACGCCGCTCTTCTGCTGTACTTAACTCATCAGTTAGGTTCGGCGCAACAAAGACTGCAACCAGCTGCAACAAAGACTGCCACTCAAGAATCGGGCTCTTGAGTCACTTAAGAGCCTGTCAACAGTGACGCGCTGACCATCGCCTCTCCGAGACGAGGATGCCATATAGGTTCGGTGCATGAATGGAGCGGCGTTTGGAACGGGTCTTAGGCAATACGCTTTACGTTCACATTGTTATTCGCATTGGACTAGCATCCTGTCCAGGGAGGAGTAGGGATGTTCCTAGTGACTTCATGATACTGACACTGAATATAAGTAGTAGTCTAGAATGTAGACTTTATCTTTCGTCTTTGGAGAATTCTACTCTACCTTTACTTTCTGGCTATGAACTAATCTCTTTCATCATTCATGGTAAACACCATCTGCTGTCAGCTGCCCACTTTTCATTGTCACATATCAATATTCATCTACATTGTGATGAGTGGTAAGTATTTCTATACTATTCTGAACCAGTTGTGCACTTCGGACAGAACTCTAGTTGCATTATGGCCCTGGTTTGAATTACATTGCTTACTCCGATATGTGTGTTTATTTCAGTGAAACAGCAACACGCAAATTCAGTAACAAGACTGGGGTAAGTTTGCTTTAGGTTGCAATCCTTTCACCTGAAGAAAAGTTATTGTCACCAATTGGGATAGAAATCAATCTAGAGAGACCGTATTGAACTACATTTGCGCAAACCGAACGACGATCTTCGAAATCTGGAAATGAAAACTGTCTCGAGTGTCTATACATCTTCTCAGTCGAGACTAAAGTTAACGAGAAAACGGAAAACTAAAATAGTTGTAGTCTGTACTAATTAAGATCCGATATCCAAAAACTCAATACTTCTAACACTTCTTCTTCTATGTCTATACACAAATACTTCTAAAATGGGTTGTTAACTCACACTCTTGAAACTCCTGCCCTGTTTTTCAAGGTTACTACTAGTTATGGTGGGAATTCATCGCAGTCTTCCTCAAGTAAGTTATGGCTTTTTAAATTGTTTATGTATGTATCGATGGATGGATGGATTGATTGATTGATCGATCGATCGATCGATTGATTTATTTATTCAACCCAGGCAACCGCACAAACAAGATACGCTCAGTGATTTCTGTGTTTGTCTGTTTGTTTGTTTTTTATCGATTTGTTGTTTCATTCTAGGAGGGGAGGAAACGGAATAAATATAAATAAAATAAATATGTTTCTATGTTTCTTCGTCCTTACTTTAGTAGGTTTTATTCGACTAACTGGTCATTAAGGTAGTCCATAAGGTAAGAAAAGGTCATGAAAGTTGTTTTTAAAGTATCGAAGCTGTTGACCCCAGCACTGAACTGAACTCCATTGCTTTGTTTCATTTATTTATTTGTAACATTTCAGTTTTTCACTCGTTTGTCTCACGATGGAGTCACTTCAAGATGTAGATTGCGTCGTTTCAACTGCTATACTGCTAGTCTTCATCCGGCGATGAGGTCAATTGTTGCCTGTTGCTATTTGTAGCACCTTGGTTTGCTGCTATCGGTGTATTTCGATCCTCATTATTATTCTGACTTTGTGACGCTGTTCCCTCATGGGTCCGCATCTTAACTGACCGGCTGTTGTGCTTTCTGGTTATAGGTATCCATGCTTCAGGAATATAATTGCACTATCTCTATTGATGATATTTGGATGAAGTCTTATTTTACAATAACTGCAGAAATTCTTGTGCGCTCATTGGCTAATTTTCAGCGTCAATATGCGGACAGACACATGAATTTATGATTTATGCGATGCGTCAACGAGCGAGAGTGAACAATTTGACAATCTGTTATCGTAACAAACAAATTGACATCAGTTTTTCATGCGTCTGTCCTGTTATTGACAATGAATTTTGTCATAACATTGTCAAAGTAGTCTGTGGATCCACTCAGCTATCGCCTGGTAGATCCACACAGCTACTTTGACAATGTTATGACGAAATTTATCATCAATAACAGGACAGACGCATGAAAAACTGACGTCAATTTGTTAAATGGATAGCTTCCTAGTCCCTTCGTGTGTACCAGTGAGGGTCACGATCAATAAACTTGACTTTGTCCCAAGTAGGTAAATGCCAGTCGTCTCGTTGGGGTGTTCTGAAATTGCGGAGGATTGTGTACAAGCAAGCCGTATGTCTCTGTCATGTTCTTTTATCCTCTCTCGGATAGCTCTCCCTGTTTCTCCGATATACACTTTGCTGCATTCACAAGGAAAGTAGGAAGTATAAAGTAGGAACTTAGAGTTGTGTCAGATTTAAAGACAGTGCGTACGCTTTGTTGTTGTAGGCAGCGGCGAAGAACCTCTGATACACCTTTGTTACAGGGTAAAAACGCAGTTGATTGAAATTCCTGTGTGGGTTCTTGGTTAGCTGTTGCTCTTGTTGTTTTCGTGAGCTTCTGTACAAATGAGGAAGGGTATCCATTAGAAACAAGTACTGATGACAAGTGTTTTCTTCCTTGATAGCTGAAGGCTTCGTTATGAGGTGTTTAGCACGATTATAAAGGCATTTCACAATACCACGTTTCACTGACTGAGGATGGTGTGAGTCGTAGGCTAGGTATTGGTCAGTGTGTGTTGGTTTCCTGTATACAGTGGTAGTGAGAAGACTGTCTGTGTCTCTTGTAACTGATGTTTCAAGAAAGGGAATGATGTTATTTCTCTCGATTTCCATGGTAAAATGAATAGTTGGTTGTTGACTATTCAGATGATGTAGAAAGCCGTCGACATTGTTTCGATCTAAGAATGTAAAAGTGTCATCTACATATCGCCTCCAGATCTCAGGTTTGCAATGCGCAGTAGTTATCACCTGTTCCTCAGATTCTTCCATATAAAGGTTAGCTATAACTTCGGAGACAGGGCTCCCCATGGCTGCTCCGTCTTGCTGTTCATAAATCGATTCATTAGATTGGAAATATGTTGATCTCAAAACGAAATCTAAGAGGTCGGTAATTTGTGTAGGCATAAGGTTCGTGCGGTCGGGAAGACCGGGATCATTTTCTAGTTTTCGTAATGCGACCTATACGGCACCCTCGATTGGCACATTAGTAAACAGTGATTCTACGTCAAGAGATATCATGTCCTCATTTTCTAGTATTCTTTCGTGGTTGATCATGTTCATCTATCCTATCTTACACCACGATGAATAATGTACACATCTTTAATGACATCTCAGTTTTCTCAGTTGGTTGATTATGTGCTCATTCAGCAAACCCAATTTGCACTGAGATTCTAATTAAACAGCTGTGTTCACGTCATCAGTCATCATTAAATGGTCATGTACGAGACGACTATCAGACCGTGTGTAGGGTGGTCGGTAGGTTTAAGAATTCATTCAACTGGGCAGTTGGAGCGACTCCGCTTCTGACTGGCTGCATAGGACATTATATTTTCGTTGTAATTCAGATTTCTTGTTTGGAGACGTAACTTGTCAACAGTTAGGATACCGCGCTAAACAAACACAACTTTCAGCAAGAGGGGTTTCCTTGAATAAGTTCACCATCTGATGGTGTAATCAGTACCAATCCACTTCAGTTCTCAGGTGTACTTTTGTCACGTATAAATTTTCAAAAGATGATTTTTTACAAGACGTCCTCGCACTGAGGGAATTGTAAGAAAACAGTATAAACAACTGCTGTTCATCCTGGGCAAAAAAAACAAGAAAAAAAGAACAAAGGAAAAGATCCTTTGTACTGGCTGAACCAGTGACCCCAAGACGGTAGATGAATTCTGTACTCCACGTTCACATAATTGCGAATTTCTCAGCTATAAATGATTCAGTCCGAAATAAAATGATCATTTTAATACCAATCGTATAGGAATACTTTTCACCCAATATCAGAAAAAAGTTCTAATATTCGAACCACAGTCAACTCTCCGCTAACGGACACTCTCGGAAACGGACTTCTCTACTTACAGACACTTTTGTTTCAATTCCCCGTTTTACCTCCCAGTCAAACTCTGTTATACTCTACTCACCCTGAAAGATTATAAAATATTTTGTAACTAATCTTAATAAACACAAACACAGCATCAGGGGTGGGGATCTCGTTTATTGATACAGCGAGCGTTTACATCATCACCATAAAGAAATTACAGCAGTGAGAAAACAATAAAGCAAAGTTGAAAGAGATGCGTTCGAGTGGCTCTTGCATAACTTACAAAATCTTAAATAGCCTAATAGCCCCTAGGGATTCATCATACCTACAAGCACGCCTAGAGAACGTCTACAGTTAACACGAATCATACATTATAAACATACTCCAGTGTCATTAACGAAACGTCACAAAATATATTTGCACATTCCCGTAAGCAGACACTCTCTCGCAATAGGACGCGGACACTTTTGAAAATGAAAATTAGATTTTGCTTTTGTTAACGCTCTCTCGTACGCGGACAACCCATTTATAATAACTGCCTCTTGGCAGTGAAATGGATTGTGTCTCAAAACTGTCATAGGACCAAGCAAACCTTCTCTGGTCACGATATACCTTCAATCCTGGTCACTAGTGTTGGACAGTTCACGGCAGATGACTTCATAGGCGGCCTCTCTTAAGACCAAGACCACGTAAGCCCGCCTGCCCTTCCCCCCTGTCAATGTTGATAAAAAAAAATATTGAAAAAAAACCTTGACAATAGCTTCAGAATAGCCACATTTCAAGAATTGTTCGCCTCCTAGAACAGTATTCTCCAACTAAAGTGACGATTAGATAGATATTCACGTCTTATTCCAGTAATAAGGATTTTTCAGCAATCACGTTCGGTTCCAGCACAACTGTCTAATTACTTTCTATTGTCCCTTTTTCCTTTTTAACCACATCCGATCTAGTCTTCAGAATAGTTTCATTTTCTTTCAACATTGCTAGGGGGTAGGGGGTCAGTTATACTTGCTTCTACTCATCTTTTTCTAAATAATCAAGGACGTAGTTGAAATCGTGGGTTTTAGCACGCAAAAGGGGAGGTGTCCCAACAACTTATGGCCAGGATTGTTGTTTCTTAATGGGCTGTTTTTAAGGATAACCAAAGTTACGTATGAACGGCAGCAATAAGTTCCCTTTAACTTTCTGTTGAATATAGAAGAGATGTACTGTATATATGTTTTTTCGAGTTTTAACATTTGGTATCAATGTAGAGTTTCAGTAGCTATTTTTGGTTACGCAATGAAACATGTAATTAACACCCACTGATTAACTCTCCCGTAAGTGGACATCCACCCTATTTTTCTTAGCTGTCCGCTTATGGTAGTATATAGACTTAACCAAGACTAACAGCGGAGCTCCTGGGCCGGGTTGTTCAAAGCCTGATTCAGGTAACCCAGGATAAGGGAAAATTTTGTTTGAGTTTTTTGCTAGCTTTGTAGAGGTTTTCTTTTTATATTATTTGGCCTTCTGAGTTAATTGAATAATCTCAAACAACAGAAAACATAAGCAGTGAAAAACATTTTTATGCAAGAAAAATATATACTTTGGTTAACTTTTAATCCTAGGTTAGCGTTAATCGCCTTCCGAAAAACCCTGCCCAGCTGATTACAACAAGTTAACATGATCCGAGCCCGCGATCCGATTAAAAATATATACATATCACTTGGCCAGCGGTCAACATCAAAAAAGCATGCAACCTTGATGAAAACCAAACGTGAGCCCGCGATATGGTCACATGATAGTGGTCAGTGAATACCTTGTTTTGACAGGTGTTGATTGGCCATATTATGGATGTCTAATATCAAATATGGGGTATGGCCGCCATGTTGCGCGACGTTGTCGTCGTCGTTGGGCGCACCCGCTTGCGATCCATGCCACTAGCCATGTTGACCATGTGTAAAAAGAGTTCCATGGTTTTCTACTTCTATGCATACATGTGGTTCTCTTCCTATAGTTATTGGGCTCCACTTGGCTGGCGGCCCTTGGGGCCGCTGGAGCTCCGCTAATAATTCTCGTAAGCGGACAGCTCTACTAACGGACGCTTTTTCCAGTTCTCGAGGGTGTCGGCTTACTAGAGAGTTGACTGTATACGAATTATTTCATTATATAATTTTGTCTATTTTATATCTTGTTTGATTACTCAATTCAATTGAACAGATTTGAGGAATAAAGATAATGAAAATACATAACGACATAAGAGCGTGAACCTGGTTACGACGATAATTTGACCGAAGCGCCATGCGCTGTGTAAAAATGAAATCTTTGTAATGTCTTTTCTAGTACTTTCCTAGTGGTGTCCTCCATCCCTCCTCTTAACATCCAACAGAGCATTATATCCTAGAACATGACATTGTACATGAGGACGGAAAATCCTTTATATTGTCCTTTTTGACAGGTTAAAACCAAGAAGTTATCCAAAACGCTTTGAGGTAATTGAGAACATTTCTTGGTTGATTTTCAGGATCTGTGAAAGGTTTAGTCAATCCTGTATTCAGTGAACCAGACTGCGCTATCCCCGAAGAAAGGAGTCGCATTCAAGACAAGCACATGGTCGGTTGTGTGTCACGTGACTCCTCAAGTTCAGCCAATCGCTACACGTTACCCAGACCACAGTCCGTGAACTTTTCTTCAATGGACAATCGAAATGACTTCTTACTGCATGACGACTTGTGTACTTCTCAGAACTCACTTGATCAAAATCAAGGCTTGTACGTTCAAGGACTATTTAATAATGCAGCAGTAAATAATGAAGTGGGAAGTTCATTGTCCATGGATTCGGGAAATCCTCTTGGAACACAGTCACTGGAGAGTTTTGATGACAGAAGTCACAACACACCTCCTAACAGGTCCTCGGGGGAAGCTTGCTCTGATATTTCAAGGTATTTGTTAAAGGCATTCTGCTTCTTGTGTAAACCGGAAGGAGGGATGTTGTAGGAGTATTACAATGACTATGTTCACAGGAAATGAAGAATTTACTGGATGCAAACTCTTACCAGTTCAGGGCTCTTCATCTTGTCATAAGCAAATTGTCTGGCACCAAACTAAATACAAGACTGTCTTTCTGTTTCGTCTGTCACTCACATTTGTAACACCAACTTTTTGGGCACTATTTCAGCTAATTTCTGCACACTTAAATTATTTCTGTACTCTTATCGGCCAAGACACGTAAATTTATCACTTTATTGTAAGAGTGAAATACACTGCAAAACAATGAAGTTGAAAATGATTGACAGGTGCGGCAGTTTGGTGCAGAATCGATCTCGGACTAATAAAGTGGCGGACAAAAAAGTATTTAAATATCATGCGTAGAATAATGAACGTTGAATAATTTTCAGAATTGATAAATACGGCACAGTTCACTAACCCATGAAGAACCGTAGCAGACCCTTAGGGATTCTCCCTCTTCGCTATATTCTCAAATTCAACTTGGAAGAAGGCCTGCTTTTCATGCAGGTCTTACAGAGAGAGAATGAACATATGCTTGAATTAACACGGGTTACAAACTAGAGGGCAAAATTGCCCCTTTTATCGAGGGCAAAATGTAGAGAAAGACCGGCTGCAACGATGATAAAAAATCGCTTTGCTATTGTTTTGCAACTGAATTACCTTCATCACTGGCAATTTTTGCTTCCGAAAACTTCCTAAAACATGTAATCAGGCCATGCGATTGCCTATACAAAGTTTTTAGCCAATAAAGTTGAAGAAGGTTGACACTTGAATTTGTCACGAAACTTACTAAAGCGTGAGAAAATGCCGCTCGCATTTTATCAACAAATGATCACATGATTTTTCTCGTGCAATTTGGAAAAAAGAAAGATCAGTAAATTTTTTAAATACTGCAGATTATACCTGCCCCACGACCTTTTGCAATCTTGTTAGCCTTTGAAAAATTTCCTCGTCCCTATTTATTCCAAATTGAACTCGAAATCATGTGATTACTGCCTGTGCGAATTAGGGCATTTCCTGTGGATATCTGATTTATCTATGGACCTGAAAATGTTTTCCCGATATTCAGTGAGCCTTATAGAGGCCTTAATTTTCTTAAGGTCATTTTTTACAATTACATAATGGCTCACAAAGTAAAGGAAAACAAAATCTTTCGGAAAATAGCAGGTTATGATAAACCCCGATCTTCAGTTAGTTTTGATTTTGAGGCAAAAAAGGACAGTATGCATTTGTTCTATGACAGGCCAACTCGTCCAGTGTCACTAAACTTGGAGCAGATAGCGGCAGATAATTCAAGCGAGGTTACAGGTCAGACCAGCGGTTATAGCACATCAAATGATTCAGACTTGGAAGAATCCAGGGAGTTGGATTTTGATATTGAAGACGAGATGTCACTCTCTCGGGAAACACAGGTACATGTGTTGGAACCTTAGGGGCTTTGCGTGAATTAGTAGAAGGAAGGGAAGAAGTGATTGGCTGTGAGTAAAATTGACTGAAGCAATGGGTTGAGTGAGGCTGGGGAGGAGGGAAGTTGGTGGATAGGTGTGCCGGGAAGAAGGGCCACATGCTGTTTTCAGTATTAATGTTTGTTTCCGAGGGAAAGGAATTAAGATCCGCTTTGGGTGAATTGTGACGTTACCAACTTATGTTATAAATGGACAATTAGTTTGTAAAGTGATAATCATTTCTGAATGTTTACAGTCTTTACAAGCTTTTACAAGTGAGGTGGTTCTTGAGAATCTTCAGAGGTAAAAAGACAACAGTTCGGATGTATCACCATCACTGTCTGTACAATGGCAGTTTCAAAGGCGAATGTATAATCCGTGCATTAAAATAAATAACCCAAAAGTTGCTTGTTTGGAATTTCCTTTTTAGCTTGAAGAACTAGAGAAAATCTTTAGTGAAGGGCAGGTGTTTACAGAGTTCCAAAAGGTCGAGCGGAGGAGTGAGGTCAGTGTTGAAATACTGTGGAACTTCTGCTAAATTTCACTTGCTGTAGGCCGGTACCTCTCGTCAGCGGTTTTCAACCTTTCATAAGCAAACACTTTGATGCAGAGCATTTACCATCGACTGTTGTTCTTTCAGAAGCTAACAACTACTAGCGCACAGTGTGGTGGAAACACAGAAAAGAATAGGTACAAAGACGTAGTTCCATATGAGGTGAGATTTACTGTGTGTGACTTTGGAATATCGTTTCTTACATTTAAAGTGCCTATGACAAATATTTTGTTATTTGCTTTATGGAATCTACACGATATTGTGATATGGAAATCGAAAAATATAATTGGATATCGTTGCTTTTTTACTACGTTTCAGCCGTCTGAAAATGTGAGATTTCACTTCCAGTTGGGTCAGAAACCCTGAAGGGTTAGAACCTGGGACTAGTCAGGCTGTGACGTAAAAATAAGAACGTAGGTCTAATTATTTTCGATCTAAACAAATAGAAACGAAAATAATGAGTGAAATATACTATGAATTAGGCAATCAAGCGTAATTCCAATTTTGGTTCAAAATTGTAAACATTTACGAAAGATAAGTAGACCTATGTTCTTGTGTTGACGTCACAGCCCGACTAGTCCCAGGCCCTAACCCCACGGTTTCTGACCCACGTTTTTAGAAGGCTGAACAACGATATCTAATTTTATTTTTCGATTTCTATATCACGATACAGTGATATCACGATATAGAGTCGATTCCATAAAAATGTGGAAATATACACAGCAGATTTGCTTTCACAGTGGTGACAAATGATTTAGTCACGATACATTCAGCAAACATGAAGCATGTAAAATTTAGCTTTAGCTTTCCTCAGAGATCTTATAGTGTTTCTTATCGTTGATTCTTATTAATTGATTCATACAAATCTAATTCTTAATTTCAGTTATCTTTTCAAGCAGGAATTGCTTGATTTAAGTAGTCACTGTTGAAATAAAGAGCGTTGTTGTTGTTGTTGTCACTAGTGATTCCCTTTTTATTCCTCTTAGACTGCGCTTCAACAGCAAAAGTTGTTCTTCCCTGACTGTTGTTTGTTTGTTTGATTGATTTGACAGGAAACTCGAGTTCGTTTGAATCCTCGGGACAACTCAAGTGGTAGTGACTACATCAATGCAGACTTTGTTAAGGTAAAGATAGAATGAGTAATTATATTGTTATCACGAGGCTGTGCCTCGTGAGTCCACAACATTTTGACCACTGTGATGACAGACCACGCTAAACCACATTCGATTTTTAAATAGAATATTTGTTTGTTGATTTGAAAAGAACCCCTGACAGTTCTTTAGAGAATAATGATGGGGTTGAATTTCTTAACCAGATTAAGATGTCTCTTTTCTACGAAAAAAGTATTTTCTGAATGAAAACGAGAATGTCCAATCAGAGAACGGCGTTCGTGACAGAATGCTAGTAGATTTATACTAATGTTATATAGATAACACTGATCCACAGATTAAAATAATCGGCTCCGAAGGCAATGGTGCGTTGTCAGAAAAGTATGGTGCATTGGAATTCACGCTAGTACGAAAATTCTTAACAGTGGACATGCATAATGAGCTAAACAAGCTACCGGTGCCAACAAAAATAATTAGCAGGCGCCGAAAATGTGAAAGCAAAATCTGAGCAATTTGATATCAATGTTTGACCACCTTACGTTATTTCAGTTACCTTGAGACTTAGAGAAAATCGGAGTTCTTTTTCCGAGTATGCCTATGTCACTGACAGAGAATCATTTTGTTACGGTTTTTTTTTATGGGAGTGATAGTGGACAAAAAGTCATACTGTTTAATAGCAAACACATCCTGATCGAGGACAGGCCGATTTTTCTGAAAAGCTGGTTCAAAGCGGTAATAGTACTATCCTGGATACTATCCTGTTCTGCCAAGAATTCAAACAAAGCTATAACAAGACGTTTCTGCAGTTTCGACGTATCAAGCAGGGCGATTGAAAGTTGGTATCGGATTTTTCTTCCTAGTTCTTTTACCTGGTCTTGGCCAACACAAGGTGTACATGAAGCAGTCATGTTCGCCGCTTTGCAAAAAGCCAAATCAGAGTTTCAAGAACTAGTGCAGTGGGCGTCCGTTTTTATTTTGTTCTTAAAAAAATAAATTAGAATAAAAACACCTGCCCAATGCACTCTGATTTGGCGTATTGTTTCCGGTTACTCCTTTTCTGTAATTATTCTTCTAGAGTTTATACTTGCTTCGGTGTTGCTCGTGCGATATTGAAATTGGCCATTACAAAAATATTTTCAGATTCTACATAATAGAAGGAGCAGTTCAAGTCACCTTTCATTTTGAGGTTAAACTGAAAATTGTTGTTGAAATTCTTTGGTGTAGAAATTTAAGTTGAAACTATTAAAGTTTGATGCTTTTTGTGCATTTTTGAGGTTAACAACAATTGTAGATTCCCAATCGTTCATCCATTTTTATTGACTCTGAGTCTGAGCCATAGATTTTACCCTCCATGCGAGGATTAGACAAAATGATGTAATCACCATGGAATTAGAGTAGGTCTTGTTAAAATTCTAACGTGGTGCTGACAGGCTCTTGGGACTAAAACAAATGAAATCATGTTGAGGTGAAGGAATGAAGTAATAATTCTTTGGGTTTAGTCCCCTTAGGCCTTCTCACCTGGTCCCCATTTTTAAGATAATTTTGAATTCCATTGCTTTTTATCTTGCATTGAATTGCATTTGTGCACTGTGGTTCCCTTGCAGCTGGACGTGGGCGCTCGAACGTATCATTACATTGCGGCCCAAGGCCCTATGGAGAACACTGTTTCTGATTTCTGGCAGATGGTGTGGGAACAGAATGTTAGAATAATAGTGGCGGCAACAGACGACAAGGTACAACATTTCGTTTCTTCGACTTGCAACAACTGTCTGGTTCAGATGATCAAAAGTCTCCCAACACATGGGATTGTAGTATGTTCACTTCAAAAAAGAATTGACTGATTTGTACAAAATGCTATTTGCTGGAAAATATTAGAAATGCAGCCTACAAAACAAAGAGACCTCAATCTGTCAAACTTGGCTTATCTAAATTTTGAATGCACTATTATTGCATAGCAGTTGCTAAGTTGTGTTGTAGTCACAGTTGTTTATGTGTTTGGGATTAGGTTTGAGCAACCCAAAATCTAGTGTTACGTTGACTGAAGAGTGCACTAGTGTGAATAAGTGTGATCGATATGTATTTGTTATTGCTTCTAAAATTAGATAAACAGTAAGGGCGCCTGCTATCCTTACTGGCCAGAGGACTTGTATGGGAGCAGAAAAACATTCAATTCATTCGATGTGGAAACTGTGTCAATCCGAAACACATCTTCTTATAAGGTGCGCAAGCTATCCTTAAAACAGGCTTCCACAAATCAAACGAGAATCATTCATCATTTGCACTTCACGGAGTGGCCTGATCATGGCGTGCCACAGAACCCTAAACACTTTCTTGGTAAGTATTTCTTTGTTACATTACTCTGTTGTTTGGATATTCCTTTTGCAGAGAATAAAACGGAAAAAAGCCATGGCTTTTGCCTTTGCTCCAGATGGACATGTCGAGGTCGCCGTGGAAAGAATTGTTTCATGCTTAGACTGCTCTTGATTGCTTGTTGCTCATGTGTGACTTAATCGTTGAACGAACGGGTGTCTCTCCACTAAATGTTACAAGCTGAAATGTTTGTATTAATATAACAGCCTAAGCAGGAAGTAAGCTGTGGCTCATCAGATGGGCTTTTCATGTTTTAAGTTTCTTTTAGATAACAACCTAACATGTAAACACAAACTGTTGGTATATTTGCATTGCCAGGTCAGTAAAACAGGTAACTTCACATTAAATAATGGTGATGACACGGAATTAAAAGATTCTTGAAATTCCAGGGTATTGTCAGTCATAGAAAGATAATATCGTAAATGTAGCTGTGTTAGTGAAACACATTGCTTTAGATTTCTGAGATTGCGCTGATTGCGGGCAGTTTTTGTTTTTGGTATTGTTGTGGGTACTTCTGGTTGTGGTAGACGTTATGATCGTTGCTGGGTGTGATTTGTTGTTTTACAGGCGTTGTGGTTCTTGTGAGCATTGTGGGTATTTTGATTCATTGTTATCGTTGGTACTGCTGTTGTTTGTGTGAGGTTGTTGGTACTGCTGTTGTTCATGTGAGGTTGTTGGTACTGCTGTTGTGAGGTTGTTGTTAGTACTGCTGTTGTTTATGTGGGATTGTTGTTGGTACTGCTGTTGTTTATGTGGGGTTGTTGTTGGTACTGCTGTTTTTCATGTGAGGTTGTTAGTACTGCTGTTGTTTATGTGGGATTGTTGTTGGTACTGCTGTTGTTTATGTGGGGTTGTTGTTGGTACTGCTGTTGTTTATGTGGGATTGTTGTTGGTACTGCTGTTGTTCATGTGAGGTTGTTGTTAGTACTGCTGTTGTTTATGTGGGGTTTTTATTGGCACTGCTGTTGTTGTGATGTTGTGTTGTTGGAATTTCGGTTTTCGTGATGTTGTGATGTTATGTTGTTGTTGTTGTTGTTGTTGTTGTGATGTTGGTGTTGTTATTGTTGGTAATGTGGTTGTGACGTTGTAGTGTTTTAGGAAATGTGTGAGTATCGTTATTATGGGTGGTGTGGAACTTGTTGTGGCTGATATGAGTGGTGTGCTTAGCTCAGTAGTCAAGAAAACGTCACTGTCGTTATTGAGCAAAACGGGATAAAACAATCTTGAAAAAGTCTTAACCAAGAAACGTGCCAGATACAAGTGAGTGAATTGTCGCTCTTACAATACCCGGGGCGTGTTATACTGGTGCCACCTGATACTGTACATTCTATTTTCGTGACTGTTTCTACAGAATTCCTTGATGAGTTAGAGTCTGTGAGGCAGAAGGTCAGCTTGAGCCAGGTTCATGCGCAGGAGGTCCAACCGGTGGCGGTTCACTGCACGGCTGGTGTAGGGAGGACTGGGGTCATTATACTTACTGACCTTATGATCGCCTGTTTACAGAGTAATCAGGTAACATCGAGCAACGTTTACTCAACTTTCATCGACATGTTGAATCAGCTAAGAATACCATATAGGTCAGAAAATTAGCACTTACAATCAGGACCATCCGACTACATCTAAAGTTGTTCTATTTTTTCTTTCGTTACAGCGAGTAAATATCCTCAAGTCACTGATTCGTCTCCGATGCCAGAGAATGCTGTTAGTAGCAAACTTCGGCCAATATCGCTTTGTATATACCACCCTCATACACTTCCTCAAAAATAGCAGGCTCATATGAAAATATCAAGCTAAATGCAATTAGCGTTAGAGCTGCATTGAGGAGCCAAGCCCACTGACAGGATTAACCTCATGGTACAGCACAATGAACTGCCCAACGCCACACCAGCTTCTTGAACACAAGTGACAGCAAGCAAGTCTTGTTGAAATTCTGTCCTGCGTTGCTTGCGAATGGTTGTATGTTCGTTTATGAATTAAACAGTAAATGACACCTTTTTAATGTCGCTGTTATTGTAAAAAGACTTAAGAGTAAAACCTCGTGAAATTTCTCAGTTTGTATGGTCTTCTTACAGAATATATTATATTACGACTGCTTGTTTCAAGTCAATTTGCTCGTATACATGTATGTACGTAAAGTGTATTTTAAAAGTGCTATTTTAATACAAAGTTTAAAACAAACGGAGACATTTTTATGACATGAATTGACTCTATTGTATCATATCTTTGAATACTATGCATTTTTCTTCATGTACTGTTTACATGCAGTGGGTTCATTCTTAACTTTTTAAAAAGATTGCGCTACTCGACAGATTGATAATTATGTAATGTACAGTCAGAAAACAGTGTGAAGCGTGAGTGTTCTCTCAGGCTCAATGGAGACTTGAGTAATTCAAGAAATATTTTAGCTAATAAATGATATCAAGTGTGCAAACAGATTAATATAATTAACTGGATGTTTTTAACATGGAGTGTATCTAACTTTTGTAAAGAGTTTTTATTAAAACATACAGTACCTTTCTTTTTCATGTGTGTTTCAGTGCGTGCTCACCATATTAAGTGCGATTTTTGTCAATTATCTTTTTGCGGTCTGACCCTTTGACGCACATTATCCGCGAGATCTTGGATTGATCTGTTTAGTAAAGAAACGCAAAATCCGTTGGCGGATTCTTTCGGATTTAAGAATCCAATCTTGGATTTTCTTAAAGAAACGCACCCTTACTGCCAGGGAGTCTACGGCAGTAATTGTCGCAAATTTACTAGTTTTACATGTAACTAACGGAGGAAGGTTTCGGCTGAATATGAACTTTTTAGCTCCTTTCATAGACAAGGAAATAAACCAGCCGCTAAGGAGAAGCAATATGTTTCCATTTTTTATTTGAACCCAGGCAAACACACAATAGTTGTAAAACAGCGGACGAAATTTCTTGAATCGAGCTAGGGGTGATCTCAGAAGATACGCACTCACAGTAGCGTTCTTTGCACTGAAAAGGGAGAACTGACGTTACCCGAAATATAGCTGCTATCCCCCATCAAAGCGAGAGTATGTTATCACTCGAAAAAAAACGCGCAGATCTGAACTAGAAAACAACGTTTATCACACTAGCAATGCGAAAACGCATGCGTCTCACAAGTTGTTTTCTACCACAAGGAAAAGCACTCTACATTTGTGTGTGTTCTCGTATGAAACGCATCTTTCACCTAACATTTAGTCGACACTGACGCTAACTAATCTGCGCATGTGTTTCGAGCAGATTGCGTTTTGTTTTCAAGAGAATAGCGCCACAAGGATAGCAAGAGATTTGCGAAAAATATTTTTAACAATAACTGTGTAATTTCTTGCGCGCTGATTGGCTCATTTTTATCACCAGTACGAGTACAGACGGATGAAATTTGAATTTATGCAAGCTTTCAAGTTCAACTTTCAGCTGTCCAATGAGATTTTATGGATTTTTTTAAGTAGCCAATCAAAAAGCGTGACTGAGCTATTGACAATGTTGGCGTCATTTTGAATAAAATCCACTTATCTTTGTTTACGGCATCTTTTCCCGTCATTTGTTCCCGGCATTTGACCATTTTGGGCTGTTGTTATTGTAAAAAATGAATTGACGTAAAAAACTGACGTCAATTTGTTAAATATAGTTTTGTCTGTTTTTAAGAAAATAACGTACGAATGACATGTTTTGCGTAATGCAATCGGGTACCTACCCCACCCAGTTCCTCTTCCCGCGAGGCTAATTGTTTAATTGAAATTATTTAATTAAACAATCATTAAAGTTTACACCTTATGACGTTAGTGCTTATTGAACAGCAGCCCCCTGAACTATCCCAATAGTGCACTCTGCACTAAAAATGAGATGAAAAATCGCTAACAAAATACTATATTTTATCTTCTCGAAAAAAAGACTAACTTAAAAAGAGAAAAAGTAACATTGATGGACAAGAGTCTTTTCCTGGTTTTAAATGCCTCGCGTAGTCTAATATCCGTTTTATTTAAGCACTTCCTTTTTCTATTTTTGTATTTGGTAAAATAACGCGTGATTTATGCTCCTGTCAAATTCTGTGGTACCAAAAGTGACAGTTTTTCTATCGACAGAGCTCAGGAGCTCAGCCTCTTTGTTAATCAGCTATTCAGTGAGTTGTGTAATTGTTCTCAAACATTTCGACTGTCAGCGGCGCACGAAAGCCCAAGGAAAACCACTTTTCTCAAAGGAGTCAGTGTTTAATTTGAAGACGTCGAAAAGACAGCAGCAAATTAATCGTTTTTTCGGACCGCTAGCACGTACGTCATCAGGAAGGTAAGCGTTATTGTAACTACGTAAGTTCTAGATAGCAGCAGACATGTAAAGATTTTAAGGAAAACGACCACTTTTTTAAGTTTAAAAAACATGTTTCGACAGAACTTCTGTCATCTTCAGTTGAATGAATGATTACAAAGCAAGTTGAATAATAAGTAGGCAAAAATGCTAATTAAGACAAATAGTAACAACAGAACGTGAAAAGGTATAAATTAAAAGGATAATTTTAGATTTACATGGTGTAATTGCTGATTGATTACACCATGTAAATCTAAAATTATCCTTTTAATTTACACCTTTTCACGTTCTGTTGTTACTATTTGTCTTAATTAGCATTTTTGCCTACCTATATCAATCCCGCAGTATTTATAACATAACCGGCAAAGTTGTGTGATCCGGTCATGATCAAGAAGCGTTATACTGATACGTAAATAGATCGCAACTGTACGCCGCTAACCAACACTTACTTCTCTTTCGATTTAGATGAAAGTCGAAGGTTAATCCTCTAGAATTACATGATAACAAAATTGTTAGACTCACAGAGTTTTTCGAAGGTTTGGAAATCAGCAGTGTGACAAAGATTCTGTGCAATAGCGTCGAAAATATGACCGCGTAACATTATCTGCGGACCGCTTAGGGAAAACATCCTTTTCGCTTATCCGACGAATTTCACTGCAAACTTTGAGAACAATTTACATTGGTTATTTGGAGTTACGACTTAAAACGTGTGACAATGTGAAATCGGTAATTCTATGAAATGTTTCCTTCCGCCTTGCTTCCCGCAGCTTCAAAAATACAGGTCCAAACAATACGATTTTCAATCGATCGAAGCCAATGTTTTGGAGGTCATCAAGTCTCGAAAACTGCAACACGTACGTCGCTCTTATAAACATGAAGCATTCAACTGAAAGTAAAACACAAACTGGATTTAACAGAACCTTGACAAAATACATTCTCGGTAAGGACAAATGTAAACGGGCTATAAACACGCGTGGGAATCTTATGTTTAGTTGACGAAATTACCATCCAAAGCAGTCCTTGAGTTTTCTTTCCTGCTGTTCGTTTGCCTGCTCCTCCACTTCGTATCTAACTTTCCATTCCTAATATACAAGCAGCTCGTCCGCAAAGACGTCTTCCCCGTCGTCGCTTGAAATATTGCAAATTGCTCTCAAAGCTCTAAGCAGTGAGTTCACAGTTGTCGAACGTGCTCGATCGAAGTTTATTTCGGAGCCTTCCGAATCGAAACTTAACTCTGACTCCAGTGACGAAAAAGAAATGATTCTGAGACAAAACTTGGACGTTTTAGTCCCAAAATACATCGGAACGATTAGTTTTGCATTCTATTTTCTCGCGCAAATACAGTGAGTTGACTGAGGCGCTACTGTGTTTGGTTCCTGGGTAGACGTCATCAGGTACCGCCGCCCCAGACTCCCTAAAACGCGGTCGTGAAACACTTAATCGCGACTTTGAAAGGGCATAGAAAATCGAGGATTCAACCAAATTCAAAAATTTCTTCGCCCAAATGCTTCAAATAAAGTCTAGATTTGTTTTAGCGAAAAAAAAAATTGGGGGTTAGGTGCACTTTAAAAAAGTGGTCGTTTTCCTTAAAAACTACGTAAGTGTATTCCTTGTTTACATAGCTCAATACAGAGATGATTTCAAAGATATTAAACTGCCAACAATCATCCCTCAAAACCCTGGAAATTACGTTTCCGAGAACCTAACTAAGTGGGGGAGTGGTGAAGCACGCCTCGGGCCCCTTAGAAGACTTCCCCTTCGGCGGACAATTCCCCAACCCCCCTTCACCAAATCCTGGATCCGCCCCAGCTGTCCTTGTCTTGATGACAAGATGATAACAAGATGACAACGTGTTTTATTCAAGATGATGAAAATAAAATACAAGACAAAGCACATATTGCAAAGGAAAACTAGAAGTCGACCTATGGCGTTTCTCTAAATAAAAGGATAAAACAGATATAAACTATGTACAATGAAAATATATAAATAGAATATTAATTGCTGGTTTTCACATGACGTCACTAAAATTCGAACTACAAAACTATTGATCCTCCTGAGATTTTACTTACATGATGTATAATAGCAGCTGAAAACTAATGTTCATACAAATATTCGCTCCGAATGGGTTCTCGGTTTTGTGATACACTTCGCTTGAATATCTAAGCTTTTGCGTGACGCGGCATTTACATGACGGCCTAGAGAGCTGTCATGATGGTTAAAAAAAGTGACTTATTTCGGGGAACTTGGCTATCTGAACAGTTCATGTCTTATAAAAAGTATTATTTTAATGTTTTAGAGTTCCTCGAGGGATAAATTCAAGCTTTTGTAGCAAAACTCAGTGACAGATGTTCCTGTTGGTTTCCGGCCGCCGTGTTGGTGCCCATACGGATGGGCACCAGCATGGCGTCTCCATACAAATCTCTATAAATTTGGGTAAAAAATTTCTCCACATATCTCGCATAAGAAAAAATCCTGTGACCAGAATCTTGGCGAGAGTCTTTGCATATTTACCTTCTTTCAATTCTCAGATTTTGGACTGAATCTATTGACCGGTTTTGATTTTTATTTTAATCTATTTTGAATTGCGTGACACTGAAAACCAGCAATAGTCTTGAAGCAGTCAGAGCTTCCCTATCGTATGTTTAGCAACCAAGTCTGTTCCTAAGAGAGGTTGTTTCGTTACGTACAAGAAACACTCGGATAGTTGGGCCCAAACCTCTAGTCTGAATTTCAACCGTCTCTCCCCTTTACCCCGAGGTGGGCGCGGGAGAGAGACGACGTCTCTCTCCCGCGCCCCCCTCGGGGTAAAGGGAAGAGACGGCTGAAATTCAGACTACCAAACCTCTGGAGTAAGATATCAAGTAAAGAGAGATCGGTTGCCAGCCTTAGCAGTTCAAGACCCAGATACGCAGACTTGATTTAAGGTGGCTGAACACAGTTTTTGATACCTGTATTTCATTCAACTTTTTCCGTAAAACCCTCTATCCTTTGATCCCCAAAAATGGAAACACGCGAGTTAACAACACAAACTTCTGTTAAGCTGACGTATGTACCGTTACAATGGCAACACAAATAAATAAATATAAAGAGGCCTTTAAAATCGGTTTTGTTTATTTGCAGAAAACCTAGTCATTAGACTTTCTTCACCATTTGCATGTAACAAGCTTGTAACAATGCTCACAAGTTAACACTATTTTAATAGTAGTTAAACAAAGAGATTTTAGATTATCCCTTGATGAAGGATAACTGGAAAATCTAGAATTTCCCCTGTTAAATTTTAATTTTTTTTTAATACTCCAGTTACTCATTTCCTAAAGTTTTTTTTTTTGCCAGATTTCGTGAAATTCTAATGGGTGGTTCTCGAGAAATAGGCGTATTAAAGTCATTCCACATTCAATTGCAATTTCTTGACTTACTACGCATGCGCTGCATTTAACTGGGTTCTTTCAGTAACAAAGAACTGGGTTCTTTGAGTCGTTATGTTTTCTAACATACCTTTCCAATAAAAGACTAAAACCATCAATACACTGTGTTCAATTATAAAGAAAAATAGTACAGATAGCGCGGACATTAAGCAAATAAAATGATTGCTGCATCGACGCCATGTTTGTTTTTTTGTAATCCTTGTGCGCGCGCTAAATAGCAAGAGCGCGCGCGAAAATTATGTTCGGCCACCCAGAGTAACATCCTTGAATGCTACCTATGTAAGTACTTCATGATTTCAACTTCTTTAATTCATGATTTTAGATAGAGTTGTTAGTAGTGTGTAATTATTATTTTAGCTTTTTGTAATCGATTTTTAATTGACCCAGTTGTATTTTAGCTAGTATGTGTTCCCTATTAACAGGAGGATTCTCCTCTGCTAGATTTTAAAATTATTATTATGACTATGATTATGGCTGCGTCTCTTTCGGGTGATTTGGATCAGGAACAGTCATCCAAGATCTGTCTGGATCATGGTGCATCAAAGAAACCGATGAATCCATGACCAGAATGGATTAATCTGTTCTTTTGATGCACCATGATCCATACATTCTTGGATCACTGATTCTGATCCAGATCACCCCAAAGGAACGCACCCTATGTTTGTTATGTTGTGTTTTTTAAGTATTCTACGGATCTGAAATGTACTTAACTAATAAACTCTTGATCTTGTCGGAGTTATCGGTCGCTGATCATGGGGAATTTTTGTTTGCTGATAGTGTCGCTCGTTCGTGGATCTGTACAGGCCCGCAAATGAACCCGGCCCGCAAATGATCCCCGTACCGCAATTGATCCCCAAATTGTACCGCAAATGATCTCACGACCGAAAATGATGCCCAGATTGTACTGTTTGGCCCGGTTATGGTCGCCTCGCCATAAAATTTGAAAATGTGAGGACTCAGGAATTTGGACAGTGGATTTAAAATTTGTGCAATCGCTTTTTCTATTACTGTGAAACTCAGAAAAGCGTGATCATTTGGATTTGATTCCAGAAGGTTAATTGGGCACTGAACCAATCACAATTAAGTTCAGGACACGCCAGAAAACCTCAAAACCACAACTAATAGGCCACGTTCGATATGTCAATATTCTAACATCTATCCGAGGCTTTCGGGTCAAAATTGCAATTTTTTTAAGTTTCCTTTGTCTTTCAATTCCCAAAAGAGACTTGGATACAAGGAAAACACCACCAAATATAGAAGTTTGTCCTGAAAGCCTCCGAGCCATGTTAGAATATTGATTTATCGAACGTGGCCTATTACCGCTGGTGTTTGCGGTTTAGTTTTCTCACACTTAATTGGCTTTTCCCTTGCTACACAGTAATAATCCTTCAATATTTCTGGTATAGACGGTTTTCTGAGTTTCATAGTAATAATACAACAATACAACGGCTACTATATGAAACGCAAGAAAATGTGCAGTATGAACGATTTTAATGCAAATTTCACAACTTTAAAAATGATATCCAACGTCACGAAATCAGGTGTTTGAAATTTGTAGTTTAGCTAGATCCTTCCCTGAATGACTTTATTGGGTCCGGGCCTGAGATGTATGATGACTCAGGATGTTCACTATATCCTCAAATTTGGGGACACCTGAGAATTCCCAACTGGATTGACTACATTTTTACTACGGTAACTAGCACGAAGGAATCTTAGGCACTTTCGTGGAAGCTCGTGACTATCTAGGACACAAGGATAAGAAGTGTACAGGGAAAAGTTCTCTGCGGTTAATTAGATGGCAGAGGCATCTTCGAAGATTCATGTCTCTTTTTGCAGTGCGTTTCCTAAACGAAAAATTTATGCACTCGACACATGTATTTTGCGCAGTATGTTAAAAGTCTTTTATTGCTACTTCTATGCCTGAGTTACTACTCGTCTTTTAAGAAAATACGTATCCATCCATAGACTTTTCATGGAGTCCACTCCATTCGTAACTTTTTGCGGTGGAATCAGTTCCGGTCCCTGGATCATTTGCAGTAGAATTTGGGGATCATTTGCGGGCCTGTAGATCTGTTTAGACTTTTTGACACCCTCTAGCCTTGGTCACAGATTGCTACGATTTCAAACTTTGTTTGTTTGTAACTGTTGCTGCGAATACACATAAATCTTTGCACCCTCAGGAGCCAGGGGCCCAGGCAGGAATCGTGGGAATTCTGACAATGAGTATTACAAAGAACCGAACTGAAGTCTTTACTCTTTGACATTCACGGTTCATGCAGCCGTCAGATATTTTTTTTAGGATTACACGAGAGCTTTTCAAGGACAATTGAACAATATTCAAGCGCTTGTCTCCTTCAGAATCTTATGTAAAATTTGTTCAGGTAGGGAAGTACACACTTCGCGTTTCTACATGCTACCCAAGAAGCGCTTCTCGCACCGAACAATCCTGGGCGTCCTACTGTGTCTGCATGTTGTTGTCCAAGAGAGAACATCGCAGCATACTTCGATGAAGTAATGGTTCCTTTAGTTGGATGCCTTCCCACCTACGTAAAGGATACCAACGATGCTCTCAGAATCTCTGACACCTTTAGATTTGACGGCTCCGATAAGAACCCCCGCTTCCTGTTCACAATGGACTTAAAATCACTCTACACTGTGATTCCCAGCAATGGTGGATTACAAGCTCTCTCCCATTTCTTCGACCAGCGAGCCCACAAAGAACCACCGACCCACACCCTTACACGACTGGCTGAGTTTGTCCTCACTTTAAACGCCTTTTCGTTCAGTGGGGAATACTATCACCGGGCCATGGTGAGCAAGATGGGTCCTAGTTACGCTTGTCTGTACGTGGGATGTTTTGAAGAGCAGATTCGCGCGCGTTATACTGGCTTCGTCCCACAGCAGCTCAGGCGTTACATTGATGACGTTGTTGGGCGCGCACAGTGCAGTCGCCACGATTTAGAGCAGTGCATCAATTACGTATCTAACTTCCACCTGGCTCTCCAGTTCACATCTACCATCAGTGAACTCGAATTGCCGTTTCTCGATATCAAATTGAGTATTAACGGTGACAAGTTACAGACATCGGTGCACTACGAGGAAACGGACACGCATAACTATCTCCATTACTCGTCACTCCATCCTGATCACTGCAAGGGGGCAATTCCCTACAGTCCAGTTTCTTCGACTCCGTAGGATCTGCTCTGATGATGCTGATTTCGTGAACAGAGCTACAGAGATGAAGGAATACTTCCGGGCGCGTGGTTACCCTGATAAACTTGTTAACAACGATCTCAAAAAGGTCTCAACCGCGCGCTCCACGCTTCTCACACCAACAAGCCACAATGAAAGCACAAGTAACAAAGTCCCGTTGGTATTAATGTATAATCCATTCAACGTCGGCCCCAGACGGATCTTGCTTGACAATTTCAACATCTTGTCCTCCGATCCCGAGGCACGTAGGGTTTTCCCCGAACCTCCGCTGGTATCATATCGGCGTGAGCGACACCTCGGTAATATCCTCGTGCACTCCGCTGATGCCTCGCCGTCTCCCACTGATGCCGGTTCATTGCCCTGCCGACGGCCTCTATACCAGACTTGCAAGCACATAGCTTCTCAGACTTTTCTACAAGGCCCAAAGAGCGCACATAACATCCGTGACCACTTCACCTGTCAGTCTGAGAATGTTGTGTATTGCATTTCTTGTCGTCGCTGCAATTGCCTATACATCGGAGAGACTGGAGGGCGACTAAGGGAACGTTTCAGCGAGCACCTCCGCAGCATTCGAAACCGATCGTGGGGGTTTCCCGTAGCTGAACATTTCAACTCCACCTCCCACTCTCTGGATGACATCATGGTCTGTGGCTTGAAACAGTGCTCTGGCAGTAACATCAGCCGCAAGCAGCAGGAAATGAAATTAGTCTTGAAGCTGGGCACGCTTCGACCGAACGGACGGAACGTTAACTTTAATTTCTTGTGAATGTGGGTCTAGCGCAACACATACTATTCACAACACATATTCGCACTAAAGAATTAAATTTCCTATTTATTTACTCTGTAGTTCAAGCGCGCGCTTTCCGTGCGCGCGTACGCGTACAGTTTTCTGTAGAAACCCGCAAATCGCCTGTTTTCAACGGGAAGGATTCCTATTTGTCCGCGTATATTAATCAAATTACGACTTCTCAACTGCCTTCAATCACTTAACTGACCGGAAGAAATATCTCACCAAGGCAATCAGTTCAGTAAACTTGAATTCCAGCCGTATCCACCGTGATCTTAATAAACAACGTATCACCCCGCACGTATCCACGGGTCCGCAGAGTGTTGTGTGATATAAAGGTAGGGCATCCTGACGCAATGTTCATATCTGAAGTGGGTCTCTTGAAACTTGAGCTGTTAGGATCAGGACGAAACGAATCCGTCACGTCCACCTGTCCCTCTTGATCCAGCAGTCTGAAGGTTACCTTATGGTGAAATGGCCACGGTAATAACGCGTCATATTCACCCCTCATAATCACAAAAAACACGGAAAGATGCGTGCTTTTACCCATACCATCACCATTTGGATACGCTCTCGCACACACCTTGTATCCAAACCGACCCACGTAAAACGGAGGGCTATATATGGAAGGGGTTCTTCCGCTTTTGGCTTCTTGAAGTCTTTTAGGCCACGCATCAATTTTCCAAATATACATTCCATCGTAGGAGGTTGCCTCAAGCATTTGTATTTTGATGTCTTGTTCAGCGAGGTTGACGTCATGTAATGCCAACTGATGCTCGTGCCTATCCATACGAGCTTCATTTGCCATTGAAACACTGTTTCCACTAGCTGATGAAGGCCTGTTACCAACAACCTTCATTGCTTCCCTTTTTAGAGTACCCAGTTGAACTTCATGCTCTCGAATTGCGAGTCTGAATTCCTCCATCTGAGCAGAAAACTGCTCGAACGTTGCAGTATCGCCTAAACTGCCGAGTTGTTGTCGAAAATTACTCAACTCTTTCTTATGATCTGACAAGATACGTTCAGCACTAGCAACTCTGGTCTGCAGAACACGCATATCGTGAACAGCTGCTGCAAGAACTTCTCTCTGATTGTCAAGCTGTGTTTCCAAAGCGCGTTTTTCTTCTGTTAGAGTATTGATTGTCTGGTTCATCTCCTCTTCTTTCTTCTGGCATGCAGTGAGTGATTTAGCCAGAAGTTCCAAGTGTTCTTCACTCTGTTCTGAACAATGCTCTTTAACGGTGTCTCTTCGGGCCTTAAACGTAAATTTAAACGTAAATTAGTTATCTTGAACTATCTTACTTATATCCTGATTATATACTTGTAGAAGAAAATTACTTCCCCTCAAGTTGACGAAAAGTCAGCCACAATAGTCTTTTTCACAATAGTCTTTATTCACGCGAGCGATCACACCTCGTGAACTGAAATGACCGCGGAAATGAAAGGATCTTTTAGGCTGGCTTTGTAGCTACACATGAACAAAAACATGACAAATCTCAAGGTCATGATCTTTGTGAACAGAATGAACTTGTCTTAACAAAATGAAAACTAACAAAAACAGTCTGTGAAGATTTGTGGTCACCCTAAATACTCCAAACAAGCATGATTGATAATTGGAGACTTCTTAATTCTTATTTGTTTACTATTATCAAATATCTCTTTTCGTTGACAGAGATATTCAAGTTTTTAAAATATGCAAATTACTAAGTGATGACATCATAAACTCAACCGAATTTTGATCAAATATGATGAACAAAGATATCTCAGCCAGCTTGAATCAGAGATGTTTGATTCTTGGCAGTACAATTCTACTAGAGGTACTCCACAATATGAACCTAACATTTTTGTTACCAGGGTAACATACTGGGTTCCAGACCTCCCCAATATTAAAGGCTTTTCTGGCCACCTTTAGCGTTCTATATTGATATTTGCCAATGGTAGCCGATCTGCATGTTCCAGCAAGCATATAAATATGTTAGGTCGAGTTCATGGCCTTGTTTAATGTTTTCAAGCTGAAAATCACTAAAATATTGAAATCAGGTCAGAGGGGACTAGAAAAGAGTGGGTTGCTATGGGAACTGAAATTATAGCCATAGGTGTGGTGCATGTAGAACCAATAACCTACCAAGTTTCAATGGTTTCTGCTGCAAATTGACTGAGATAGTTCTATTTATATACTTGATGTAATATTCGGTTGACTGTATGATGTCATCAGTCCTCTCATTTGCATATTTTACACATTTTTCGAACTTAAATATCTCTGGAACCAATGCAGATATTTGCAAACAGTAAGCAGCCTTTTTAATCTTTCATGGAATTCTATGTGATTAACCTAAAAATTCAAGGCTTAAAAATTTGATCATAGTACCACTTTAAGGAAATGGCTAATCCTCACCTTAAACAAACAGCCATTATTCTTGAAAGGACAAGCAATCTCTGCTAAAGTACAGTGATTCTCTAAGTGATCATCTATTGAGTTGCGAGGTATGTTACTTTCACCACACCCTTCAGGACATGACAATGGAAGCCTGGGGCAAGTTTTCCTATGATTCTGATGAAGTGTATATGAAAAAGAAAAAGTCTTATAAACATGTTGAGGTGATCTTCCTTGAAAATAAAATGACAGGAATCCATTAAAGAAACCAGCAATCAGTGGGGTCTACAATCCTAACCTACTAACCTGTTGTTCAGCTTTTGATATTGACACTCCACACCACTGACATGCTGTTTTCTTGTATAAACAATCACGTTCTATGTGGTCCTTTACATTTTGGGACAATAATTTAGTGGCACAGCCTGCATTAGGGCACTGTACTTCCTTGTAAGCACACTGACTAAAGTGTTCCTTTGAAAAAAAAGAAAGAACATTTGGGATTTGCATTACATAATAACCTGTCCACTGTGCACCCACGTGTGCTTTTTCCTTGTACGTTTTTAACATATAGTTTCTCTTATACACTCTCTTTCATTTATCCTTAGGTACAGAATGACTTTTCACTAAAATACCATTGATTTGAACAATGGGATTTTGACTAACAGGTCGCAGAAGCTTCACCATGAAAATGATCATGTGCAAATCACAGAGGCTCTGCAGAATTACTACCACCTTAAGTGCCAGTTTTCACAAGTTGCACAGTGATTATACAGGGGTTTCATTCCTTTCTCAGTATTTAAAGAATTTAATAATTATTGATCGGGTTTTTGCATGTATTTTAAAAGCCAAATTATGGTAAATAACTATAGCAATGAAAGACAATAAACGGGAAAAAAATTGTCTGTAGCATATTTGTTAACATTACCTGTAGCAATAGTTGTAAACTAGAAAGTGTTGTAAGTGAATGGCATTAAACTTACTACAAGATTCTGCCACTTTCCGCTCCAAGTACATCCATGATTGTGATTGCTACAGACACAAACTAACTGTAAAAGCTCTCTTTGGCAGGAGATATCTTGAAAGACTGGGTCTACAATCTGTCCATCTACAGGACATTTTCTATTAATACCACTGCAAGTTTAATCAGAGTAAAAAATATATTATATTCTTACAACACTATATTCAGCCTTCTAGCAGTGTTCCATGAATAAATGTAAACTACACTGTATAGCACTGATATAGCGGCAATGTCCTTGTTACTGTCAAATTTCAAACATCAACAAGCAGCCTTAACAAGAAGCTGATTGAAATCATAAAGAACATTAAATGTGGAATTTTTGTTAAAAAAGTGGTACATGTTCTTCCACTAAGTTGCATCTGAAAGATTACAAGACAGCAAACACTTCAGAACTACATGTACTTCTAGTGTTATTTTTCAGCTTTCCTTTTAAGTAAGATATGAAGTCAACACGCCTCTAATGTTCACAGTTTTCATGCTTTCATTACTGTTAACATTGTATGTAGTAACTTGACTCTGATTATTACCTTAACTGAGTGTCTGTGTGTGATAATTAATGCTGGAAGAGCTTTTTAAATTTTCAATAGTGAACAATTTCTCAGACATCAGTAAGTTGTCAGTCAGGTTTATGATCAGTCCATACTTCTTTAAATTAATATATAATGTCTTCTTTCTAAAAATAGCTTTTTACAATAACTGTCTAATTTCTTGCATGCTGATTAGCTCAGTTTTATCATTAATAAGAGTACAGATGGATAAAATTTTAATTTATGCAAGTTTTCTAGCTCAACTTTCAGCTGTCAAACTGTCAACTTTTTAACCAATGAGATTTTATTGACTGTAGCCAATCAAAAAGCGAGACAAGCTATTGACAATGTTCGCGTCATTTTGAATAAAATTCACTCATCTTTGTTGACGGCAAGTTTACACATCTTTTCCCCTCATTTATTCCCGGCATTTCACCAGTTTGGGGTCTTGTTATTGTAAAAAACAAATTGATATCAGTTTTTTGGGGGTCTGTCTGGTGATAAATAGACTTGCAATGAATAAACCTGGTATGGTCACCCAATGTGTTGTAACTGAACCATAAAATCAAGAATAACATTGCATAAAAACTTACTCGTGGTCTCCTGTAAATAGATTCTCAATGAGAATCTCACTCTCATGTTACAGCTAGCCCCTTCAAACTTTCAATTTATAGATTTATTTGTCAGTTTTAAGCTATTGATTTTCTCGATTGACTACCTTGAACTGAGCGGTAAAAACAAAGGTACAGGCACAAGGGAAGGGGAAGGAATTACAATCCTTGCTCATGTTTCCATCAAGACTATTTACATGATGAATTAGAAAAAAGCCCAACAGAAATGCGTGTGCTGATTGGTGTTTCTATTTAACAATGGGATTATGAGCTGGAGATTTATATCACATGATAGTTGCCCTCATCAGCTATCATGAATAGAAATTCAAAACTTTATCTAAATCCTCGTCACAGACATCTCGAAAAGACAAAGCAGCCACCAGTTTGTTAACCAGCACACACTGTTAGGCTACAACAGAATACTTCTCATTGAAACGCTTCCCAGTGGTATCAATCAGTATTGTTCTGTATTAATTTTGAATTGTTTTATTGTTAACAACAAAGGTGACAACAAAAAAAGAAAGTGGTATTCCATGACTATCTGATAATTAAATTAGTTCCTGTTCATCCATGATAAGAAAATTTGCGTTTTGAGAAAAAATAAAATCGTTTCTTTTCTATTTCTTTGTCAGATATTTAACTTTCTTTCATTTATCCCCAAAAAACAAGCTCATCCTCCATGTGTTTTGGACAAAACAAGGGTTTCACGTTACATACCTTTACAAGGAAAACAAAAGTATCAAGTTACAAAGTTGGCACGAAGAGCTAAATTGTCACATTTGTTCAACGTATTATTGAATTTAAAATGAGTGAAAATCGTCGCATAACACTAGAGTAAAATTAAAAAGCTGTTGTGACAAACAGTAATTGTAAATAATTTTTGGACCTTGAATGAAAATACAACCTTGAAACATACTCACTGCTAAGGGGAAAAGTCCTAGCAGACTACCAAGGTAGATACAAACCGGAACTGAACCGAGCAGGAGTGAGTACTTACGGGACTACCGTGCCAGAGCCATCAATTGCACTCTGCACTATCTGAGATTGTTTCACTAGTTTCAATAATTTTCGGTTTTTGAAGTCAAAACACCATTAATGACCTACTGTTTCAATGTAGTCTTCTCAGGAATTTAATTTAATTATCCCATTTATATCTAAATGTTCCTCCAAAATTGCGGGAAAACAAACACATCGCCATTTTGTAGACGATGGACAGCCACTGCACTCTAATTGCGAAATACTAATTGATCCCAGACATCCTCTGAAATGGACTTTTTCTCAGGCTGTTACAGGCACCGTTGGTTTCCTTCATGTCGTTCCAAAAAAGTGACTGCAGATGACGAATTCATGATCGTGTGATGAGTGAATCTCTGCTTTCAGGGAAGTTGCTTCACAGTTTGTTTGGAAGTTTGTTGAGTTTCGCACTTTCTAACAAGAAAGCTGTTGTTAATAGTGTTATTATCGTATCGTTCATATCATTCATGCCCATACATATCCCGAAGAAAGTTCCAGATTAAGACCATTACGTCATCGGAGATTTCACAACGGCTACGACTGATGGTGCAATAATAGAGTTTGTGTTGATCAAGTGATGTGATGTCTACAGTATCAAAAGAATCATCAAGGACTGCTTTGGAATGTGCACTGCGTTGCAACTGTAGTGGTAAGCAAACAGTTAAATTTTAAAAGCGCGGTTATAAAATCTAACAGATCTTCTTGTTAAGTTTGATTTTGACAGACAGCTGAAGCCTTGTTAAAATATTGGAATCAAATTGCTTGCCACAGCTATCAAACTGCAAAATAGAAAAGACTACAGTGCAGTTGCTATTTTCCTTATTTATTCAATTTTCAACAATAGAAATCAGATCAGTCTTTTCTCATGCAAAGCTAATGATTAGTTGATTAAAATGACTGGAAA